>NC_092781.1:43937408-44307189 GCF_047496795.1 Chiloscyllium punctatum
TTGGTTGCTTTTCAAAGAAACTCAACACCCACCAGCAAAAATACTATGCCATCGAAAAGAAGTTATTGAGTTTGCTTTTCGCCATAAAACATTTTAATGTTTATGTGATGAACAATGTGTCAGAGGCGGTTTTGTACACGGATCACAAGATTCTGACATATTTGGAACGATTTTTAGAAAATGAAATGAGACTATGTCGTTGGCATCTTAAGTTACAGAAATTACTTTCCAAATCTCACATGTTGCATATAGTATACATGGCGTATACATTGTGATAATAGATGCATTATTGCGGACTTAAAGGAAAGAAGTTTGAACAGATACCTATATATACTATATATATATATACAAATTTTGAAGAATGTCCAACGTATTTCATGCGAATACGATTAAGAATTCGACAGAAAAGTGAAGCCACTTTTTCATTATGAAGGTTTTCTTTCCTTAATGGTGGAGGTGTTATGAATTTGACGGTATGGGTTCGAATTTTAAGTTAGTGTGAATGCTGAAAACCATGAAGCACCTGTATGTAACTGTATTGGAAAGTAGAAAATATGAAGCAGTTGGCTGTCAACTGGATACCTCAGTTGTTTTAACCACCATTTGAATTTGCCAACAGTTTAAATAATGCCCCAGAATACTAAACACAATCAAATGGGACTTTGAATCTTTGAGAATATCGAACCACTGAGATGAGCCGATATTTTTGTTAATCAGTGGAATTTGGTGAGCTCTCTATTGCTTGAATAGATAACGAGGTGAAGTGAGTTTTTGTGTGTGTCTGGTATAATTAACAGAGCGGTTTCCTGCTGTGTCGTAGCAACAGTCAATGATACAGCACTGATGAGTGCTGCAGAACAAAGGGATCCAGCGGTGTCGATTCACAGTTAATTGAAATTGGAATCACAGGTCAAGAGACTGTGAAGGAGCCTTTTGGCATGCTTCGTTGGTGAAACCATTGAGAAGACGATTTGGTTCGCCTTTTTGCAGTTTTGCAAAACATGGATGAGGCTACATTTGGAGAATTGTGTTTAGTACTGTCCTGCAGAGAGAATATCATTAAAGTGGAAAGAGTGGAGAAAAAGATTATTATGATGCTAACTAAATTGGAAAGCGAGTACAATTTTGTCTTATAAGGAAGGTTTTGACAGGTACATGGATCAGTTAGGGATGGAAGGATATGAATTCAGCGCAGTCACGTGAGAGAAGTTTAGCTTTGAAAACTGACCAGCAACGACATGTTGGGCCGAAGGGCGTGTTGCCATGCTTTAAACCTTAATGATATGGGGATAGCGCTGTCTGGGAAACAGTCAAGTTGACAGAATGTGACACTGCAGACAATGGTCCGACTGTTGCTTGATCTCTCTGGGAGAAATATTCAGGCGTCCAGTTTTACACTTTCCACGATAGAGTTAATAACACTCTATTTCAGACTTATTTTCAAATAAAACGATTTTGTTTTATTTTTCAGTTGAAGGTAATTGCAGTGATCAATAATTAAATTACCAGAATACACCGTGAATTATTACAGAAGTTAGCAAACACCGTAAACAACTGATTCATGTTCAGATCAGTGTACACACCATTTTACCGTCAGCAAATACATTGAAAATCGATTTTAAACAGGTTGCATTCAATTTCAGTACAACTGGGCTCCACCACTGACTCCAACACAGGGGGCATCTCCCATATTTGTCCAGAAAGCTTCCAGACTTGTTCTGGACGATTATTCACACAACCACTCGCAACCGAGCAGTTAAGGACATCCCTGATCAACTGGGAAGTGTATAGGGAAGACTGGAAATCGACTGGCACTGGGATCAGTTCAGATCCAAACATAGTCTCACAGTCATACAAATGACTTTCCAGAAAACCATGCTTCACAAGTTTATTGCTACTGATGACTTCTGTTGCATCACTGAGGCTCTGCAAATGTGTACCTTGGATCTGATCCTAAATGAAGGAGGTATGAAGGTGATAGACCCGTTCAGCGCATTTTTACTGAAATTGTGTTCCTCATAAACAATATCCAGTGCACGTCATTTCGACAATGTCAGTGCCAAAACAGAACCTTGCAGCCACATTCATGGCCAAGCATATTGCCAGGTCAACATCCTTGTTTCTGACTCAAGATCAAATTTTAAAAATAAATGTGTTCAGTATTGTCCTAAATATTAACAGCAAAATCACATCATTTATGTATTTAAAGAAACAGAATCCCAATAGTGTGGAAACAGGCCCTTCGGCCCAAGAAGTAAACATCAACCCTCCAAAGTGTAATCCACCCAGACGCATTTCCCTATTTTATCCTCTGATTAATGGAGCCAAGCTACACAATTCTGAACACTATGCGCATTTTAACACGGCCAATTCAACTCAACTATACATCTTAAGATTGTGGGAGGAAACTCGTGTAGACACGGGGAGAATATGCAAACTACACTCAGGCTGGCATCGAACCAGGGTCCTGGTGCTGTAATGCAGCAGTGCTAAGCAGTGGTCCTCCACACCACCGAATGGCATGTCATCTTTGGATAATCACTCATTTTTGCTTATCCAAGGTCAAACTAATATTAAATGCATGGACTTGGAAACGTACCATTACACATTCCTTGTATAACAGTAATGTGCTAATATTCACATATAATAATTTTCATGGCAACATTACCATTGTCCCCAAATGTTCTCGATTCCAGGTACGAATACCTTTTAAATTCTTCTGTCCATCTCACAGCTCAGTAATGTGGGAAATGATAGTCAGTGTACATGTCATGCTAGGTACGTAGGTCTTTCCTCTGCCAGACTAGCAATATATTTCAAAAAAATATCCTATTAACTGTTCACAACAACCAAGGAACTGACTGGACCCAATTAGCCTTCATTCGCGAAACCCAGACCTGTGTCTGACATGAGAAATGTTTGCTCTTTTTTTATTTCTAATTAATTATGAGACGAAGGCATTGCTGGTTAGACCAGTATTGATTGTCCTTTCCCTGTTTCCCCTGAGAAGGTGTTGGTGAGTTGCCTTCTTGAACTGTTGTGGCCTGTAAGCTCTGGGAAGACTTAGAATGCGATAAGGGAGGCTATTAAACCAGTGACATTGATTGAACAGCGACATATTTTCATGAAAGGATAGTGAGTTCTTTGGAACAGAAGGTAACCATATAGTGTGCCATTAAATTGAAACGTGCGATGGAATGACCCTTGATGAATTTCTGCAGACCACGTGATAGAACGTAGTCGTTGCGACTGCTGAGTGGTCAGTGGATCAGGGGTGAATCTGCACTCATCCAGGTAAATGGGACTGATGTATAAAATGGTTAGATGCGGAACAATTCTCACACTGCACTATCTCCATCTGCTTACCAGGATATGGACAGTACCGGTTTCGATACACAGAAAAGCCACACCTAAATGAACCTGTCTAGAATTTCTGACCACGTTCAGCATGAATAAATCAGATCAGCACTGTCTGCAGCAAGGACTCCAGGACAGGAACAACACTGGATAAGTTACAAGTTAAAAAAAATCTAAAATCTCCGACATGAAGCAGACTCGGGACAAGTGAGCCACAGCATCTGAGTTAAATTGAAACTCACTCTTGCTATGGACCAAATCAGAGCCCCTCAAAACATTACAAGAAGATCGGCCAGACCGGAATTTTTTTAGCTTTTTAAACAAATGTGAGATGGCTATTCCAAGAGTAATGTGGGTTGTCAAGCTACTCTGGTTTATAAAAGCAGCAAAAGGTATTTACAAAGTAAAGAATGAGACACATTTAAAATTCAGCAGAATATAGAAATACTTAAAATATATAAAAACAAAATTGACTCTATTGCATCTTAATGGTGCTGTTCCAATATCTAGCATACACACTCCTTGGAAAAAGGGTATATTCAAACGCAGGATCTTACAGGAGAGAAATGTAAGAGAGAATCAGTAGGAAAATCTCTGTTAATCCAGCAATCTTTTTCCACAGCAGCTTTCCTTGACCTGGAGGATTAAACCTAAACCAATAAAAAATAAAACGCTGAAATGGGACGACTGGTCACTTTTCTTTCATCGCACAAATGTTTAAAAAACAACCAAACCTAAAAAAAAATCCCTGATTGTTTCCTTAGGTAGTATCTGTTAGTCATTATTAAAGTAGCCAATTCAGATATTTCGGCAACTCCGTCATTGGGACACTACTTCAAAAAGACGAGAACAAAAAACCCTCTTTGACGGAGCAACATCATCACGTTCTGCCCTGTCCACATCAAACGCGAAATGACAGTTACATCACATGGTCAGGTATTGAATAGAACTTATGGGGCATAAGTAGCACACCTGTAACCGAGTACTTTTCTAATACTCGGAACATGACCAGCCTCTAAACCTTTATTCTGAAAGTAAGACTACTTTTAAACTGTCAGTACATCTCTGTCGTCTCTATGCCCACCGAATACTCCTAGGACATACGCAGCACAAATCTCAAATTAAAACTCCCTTCATACTTCCCGCATCAAATCTTCCCAGCACAGGTACAATATATGTTTGGATCATCATCTACACTGTTATGAAACAATAACTCCAGGACAGGTGCAGCACGGTCTTAAATACAGAGTGAACCCCCTTTTCAAATTTCCAAACCATGTTCACTGAAGGGTTTTATATGCCTTAAATCATCAGCCCACCCTGCCTATATCAACCAATGATACACAGGCACAGCACAGCGTTAGTTTTAGATTAATATCTTCATTTACACTGTCGCCATCAACCAATCTCAAGGCAGTTTCAGCACAAGGTTAGATGTTCATTGAATTTCCACTCTTCCTGTCCCCATCAAACATTCCCAGGACTGGAACAGACCTAGCTAGATAGAAACGTGAATCTCCAAATACACTGGTCAATGGTCAACTTTGCGGGACATGTTTGGCATGTGTTAGTCATTGAATAATTCACACAACGCACTTTATCTGTCAAGGACTTCCCGGACAGAGACTGTTCAGTGTGAGATACAGAGTAAAGCTCAGTCTATTTCCCCCCAAAACACTCTAAAACAGATGCATACCGGGATGAGAGACAGAATAAAGCTGCAGGTACACTGAAGGATGCTTACAGAACGGAGGTAGACACAGGGTAAAGCTCCTACTACACTCGGTATTTTCACATTCACAGTCTGTGTTCAGCATACTGTTAGTTATTGATTAAATCAACACACAAACTTCCACCAAGAAATCCATTGGGACAGGAACAATATTGAGTAGCATATTGAGACAGGTACAGCATGCTGTTACATTGAAATCACCTTCATCGACGCTCTCCTCCATCAAACACTCCCAGGGTTTGAGATACCCACAGCATTCGATACAGAGTAAAGCAGACTACACGGCAACCATCGAACACTCATGGGAACGTACACCATTGGGTTAAAAACAAGTTAAAGCTTCCTCAAAGCTGTTCATATCAAACATTCTAAGGAGGGGGTGAAGAAAATTTAAAATACAAGTTAAAGCTCATTCTCTGCTGTCATCTGGTTGGGCACCAATTAAATCCTCAGCTCTTGTCTTCATCAAGCTCTATCCGGACAGATACAGAACAGCTTTTGATACATGTTGGGTATTCTGTTACTCTGTGCCCATTAAACAATCTCAGGGTAGGAACGGAACGGGGTCGATACTTTTTAAAGTTCTGTCTACACGAGCCCCATGAAACATTGAAGGGCAGCTAAGTGCGATATTGGGAAGATAATAAAGCTCCATCTGTATTAATGTCCATCACATACTTACAGGACACTTTCAGCAAAGTGCCAGAGAAAGAATAACGGTAATTGAGCACTTTCCATCTCATGTATGCCAGAATAGCTAAAGCATCGACTTCGATATGAAGGAGACTTCCTGCTGTACTGGCCTTTGTCTAAAACACAGGCCCGGGTCAGCATGGGTACGAGTTGATGAAATCACATCGCACACTGTGCCAACCAACTACTGCTCGAAAACGGACAGTGGTGAGAATGAAACTCACGCTGCACTGTCCCCATCAAACACTCCCAGGACAGGCACAGCATGGGGCTAAACCATTCCCCACGCGAGCAATTTATGTATGCCTGGGTCATGATCAACATGGAGTTAAATATTCATTAAAACATGTCATACCCTGTCTCCATAAAAATCATCTAGGTCAGGTCCAACACGGTGTTAGTTCAAATGTAATGCTTCCTCTTATACTGTTCCCATCAAACACTCCTAGGACACATACGCAGCACATTTGGATCTCCCACGTCAATGTCGCAATCAGCCAGTCTCAGGGCAGGTATAGTGTGGTGTTCTGTACAAATTAAAGCTCCATCTGCAATGCCCCCATCAAAAACTATCATGAAATACAAAACATATCGTTCTATGCCTAATAGATTTTACTGCACTGTCGCCATTAAACAAGGAACGACATGTTCATTACGGGATGTGACAGCATTTGTCCGTCTCAGACTGGAGAGTCGAGCAGAGTAGTGGCAGTTGGAGTTCAATCCTGACAAATGTGAGGTGATGTATTTTGGAGAATCTAATTCCACAGCGAACGATACTGTAAACGGAAGAGCCTTCAGAAATGTTGATGAGCAAGAGAAACCTGGATGTTCAGGTCTATGTTACCGTGAAGGTGGCTGCACAAGTGGATAGAGCTGTCAAGACGCCATATAGTATGCATGCCTTAACCGGACGTGGTGTTGAGCATAAGAGCAGACAGGTCGTTTTAAATTTGTACAAGATTTTGATTCAGCCGCATTTCCAAAACGGTGTAAAACTCTGGTCACCACATTACAAAAACGCTGAGGACGATTTGGAGAGGGTGCAGAGAAGGTTTCCGAGGATGTTGCCTGGTATGGAGAGTGCTAGCTATGACGAGACATTGAGTAGGATAGGAATGTTTTCATTACAAAAAAGGAGATTGAGGGTGGATCTGAATGTGACCTCCCAAATCATGAAGGTTACAGACATTGTGGATCGAGATAAGCTTTTTCCCAGGGTTGTGGATTTTATAACGAAAGGTCATGCATTCAAGGTGAGAGATGAAATTTCGAAGGCGATATATGTGGAAAATAATTTACACAGAGGATGTAGGTGCCTGTAAAACGTTGCCAGCAGAGGTAGTAGACGCAGGCACTGTAGATTCCTTAAAGATGCATCTGGACAGCTACATGAGTTGGTGGGAAGCGAAGAAATAGAGATCCTGAGGAATTGGGCGATAGGTTTAAACAGTGGCTTTGGATTGGCTTAGGCTTGGAGCGCCGAAGGGCCTTTTCCTGGGCTGTAAATTTGTTAGTTTTTTTTTCGTTGTTCAAGAAATAGATTAAAACTCACTCTGCATTCTCTCCATCAAGGAGAAAGTGAGGGTTGCAGACACTGTAGATCAGAGTCTATAGTGGTGGCGTTGGAAAAGCACAGCCGATCAGACAGCATTGGACGAGCAGGTGAGATGATGTTTCGGTAATAGTGACTTCATCAGAAATGTTGAAGAGCTTTTGCACGAAACTTCAACACTCTTGCTTCTTTCATGCTGTCTGACCTGCCGTGTTTTTCCAGCTCTGAATGATTTGGTTAAAGGATAAGGACCACATGGGATTACAAAGGGAATAAAGGCCAAATGGGATTAGATAGGGCATAAAGTTCCTCCTGCATTTCCCCTTGTAAAATATGCAGATCATTTCACAAAATCATTCCCACAGTATCCCTATTGATCACTTTCAGAACTGAGACAGCATGATGTTAGACACAGGATTAATTCACTCTGCACTGTACCCATAAATCACTTCAGGATATGTCAAGGGCAGATTTATGTACAGCGTGAAGAGCCTGCCACACTGGCCGTGGTCAAACACAAAGGCCATGTTCAGCATGGGGTTTGAAATTGTTTAAATCAGTATGCACATTGCCCCCTCCAAGCATTCTCAAGGCAGGGACAGCCCTTGGTTTGATACAGAGGAAAGGTCACTCTGCACTGTCCCCATCAATCATTCCCAAGGCATGGGTAGCTCAGGGCTTTTCGCTCACTGAATCTTTCAGTGTTCCAATATAACAACTTCTCCGACCCCTTCCCCTCAATTGCCCTGTCTCAATACCGACCAAAAGTGGCCCGCCATTGCTCCTCCATTAAACACTCATGTGTACAAAGACCGTTGGTATCTCATCTGTTTCTCATACCCTCCACCCCTCGCTCAGTCCCAGACCCTGGGTAGGAGCGAATATATACAGTCATTAAACCTACTTTGACTGACTGCCTTCATGTCCGGCAAAATCTCAGTCCTTCGGCATCCCCTGACTGTCTCTCATTGAGGAAGTGTTTAAAGACGCAGGATGTCAATCTCAGATAACACGAGGAACAGGAAAAGCCCACTATTAGCTATTCACATATCCTGCACCAACGAATCCAAATATAACCCAGTTAAGGGATCGGCGCCAAGTGATTCGCGCCAAAAGAGAGAAGAGAGTGAGGGTAGAATAACTCCAGGATGCAGAATGGCAAAAAAGACGGAGGGAGGGTGAAAGATACGTAAAGACTGAGCGAAAACCAAAGAGAGAGAAAGAAGGATAGACATACCGTTACAAACGTACGACACTATGGCTCAGTGGTTCGCACCGCTGCCTCACAGGACCTGGAACCCACGTTCAGTTCCAGTCTTATTCAGTTGTTCGCGTGGCATTCTCACACTCTCGTTGTGTGTGTGCGGGTATTCTCCGGTTTCATCCCACAGTCCAAAGCTGTGCGTGTTAAATTGCCCTTAGGGCGCAGGTTGGATGAATTAGGCATGGGGATTGCAGCGTTGCAGGTCGGGTTTGAATATGGGTAACTTGGACATTTGGTGGGTTTTCTTTGAGCCAAGTGACCTGTTTTCAAACGTTGGAATTCTTTTCTACTCCGAAATCGCAGATTGAAGAAAGCCTCATATAATACAATTACCCTTTGAGATGCCAAATCCATATTACTCTGTCCCGTGCACACTCTGCCCGTAATGTAGACTCTCTTCCGTAACAATCTGTCTCCCAGTCTGTCTCACCAAACACACCCAACGCTGCCCAAAACGTTCACTGTCAATTTGCGGCTAATCTCTCACCGCCTCAGGAATAAGGACTTGCGACTGTCTAACTGCCTACTCTTGTTCATCTTCATCAACACCGAATTGTCCCCTCTGTGGCTATTCCATTATCCACCTCTATATAAAAAAGTCCATCGATTAACCATAGTTGAGAGGACAGGAATTCCATTGTCTCTAATTTACATGCAATAAACGTCAAGATAGAAATTCTAAACAGAGAAACAGCTCCTCGTTCGATACATCTACCTGATGCTCCTGACCAGCCTCATCTCTTACAGTTCCTATGGGAAACGATTCCAACTTCATGATAACCTGCCCGGCCCCACAATGTCTGCACCTTCTCCAGTCTCGCTTTACCTCTTTCTCTCTTCCTAATCATCCCTTAGCCTCTCACATACCCTTACTGTCAATGTTTCTCAGCCTCCTCCATTCCCTCCCTGCCGATCTCTCTCAACCTCTCCCCTACTCTCCATGTCAACCGTTGTCAGCCTGTCCCATGCCCTCTCTGTCAATCTTTCTCATCCCCTACCATACCTTCTCTGTCAATCTCTCTCAGCTTCCCTTATATCAGGAGTAACGCTCCTGTGTAATTGCCCTTCTCTCTGCACCTTCATCTTCTTACCACCTTCGCAAACTACCCCTCCTGAATAGTTCCTGCCTCATCAAAGCACCAGATATAAAATTCGATCTATATCGTCATCCAACACAGTACTTTCCCTCTGGTAATCCCGGGCCCTTCCATGGAGGACATACTGAGAACGTGCAGAGAATAAACAGCCTTTATACAGGACAATGTTGCCGTCCAATAGCACCAACTGCCTTCTCCTTACCGTGAATGTTGCTTCATGCAGACAGAGCAAGATAAGGAGAGAGGGAAACAGAAAACAAAACAAATGGAGGAGCACAAAGATCAGGACACAGAGAAATTAACCGAGAGAGACGGAGGTTTACAGACTGAAAATGCTGCGAGAAAAACAGGAAAGGGCAGATGGTCATGCAGAGACCGGTAAATAAATCTAGATAAAGAAAATTCTGAAAGACCGGGAAGGGACTAAGACTGACGAATATCCTGGGAGACGAACAGGCTTCCAAACAGAGAAATGGAACCCCGGGGGTAAAACAGAAAGTAAGAGAGAGACAGAGACCTGGAAGCAAAGAACAGAGAGAAAGACCTTTCAGGGAGGGAACCTGAAGATGCAGAGCGAGACAGAAGAAAGAACAGTTGGACAGAAGGGACAAAACCCAGCGAGAAAAAAAGTAAACAGAAGCGCGGACAGAAAGAGACAAGGTTGGAAAAGGAAAAAAAAGACGACAAATGGGAGGATGGAGAGATGGGAAAGAAATGAAACAGGAAACCGGCTAGAGAGAATTGCAGACATAAAGATGCAACGATATTTTGGAGTGATGATGATGCAGACAGTGGAAATAGGATGGTGTTTTGATACAGATGGAATGATGCACAAACAGGAACAGCGTTATGCCACAATAATGAGGCATGAAATTATGAAGATTAATTCATAGGAATGCTACGATCGCAAAGCAAGAACGAATACACATTTCCAGAAAAGAGCGTGGATGCAGAGAGATGTAGAGAGAGAAATAATGTAGAACCAGGATAAAGCTCTGAGAGATTTAGCGACAAAGGGAGTTAAAGAAAGAGATGGGAGAGACTGCTGGGAGCGTGGAAGTTAAGTTGAGAACTGCAGTGAGAGAGGGAGGCCGTGGGAGCAGTGGGATCAGACTGGCATCTTTGCAGAATCCTGTCCCCACTTTACTTGTGGGTCTTGTCTGCGCCCACCTCAGATCTCGGCTGAATCACACAAATTTTTACCTGTGGGTGTCAATGCTTGACAAGGAGACAACGTGGTTTTATTATTTCTCCATCTCATCATCGTTCTCTCTTTCACACACACCATCACTGTCTCTCTTTCAATCTCTCTCTCTCTCTCTCTCTCTTTCTGTCTGTCTGTCTCTCTCTCTCTCTCTCTCTCTCTCTCTCTCTCTCTCGGTGCCACTTACACCCTCCATTTCAAACCTTCCAAATCTAGCTTCTTCTGTTGAAAAGAAACAAAAATGTCTGATGATGCTATGTCTCATTCCAAATCACCAAAGGCCTGCGCCGACTCTGCCTGTGTTTGATACTGTTTCTGCACGAAATATGATCAATGAACGTTCCACGTCTATCACTTCCAACTCTGTCCCTCTCTCGTTCTGATGTATTTCCCTATTTGTCTCGGCAAATCCTATGTGCTGTAGTCCTTCATGGACTGTATGTATAACAGAGTAATACGTTTAAATGCTGCGTTTGATGTCGAACTTTTCCCTCCAATAATCTTACAGAGGTCAGGTGTTTACAGAAAGCAGCAGGTCAATATATATATCTTCCATTAGAAAATGGGATACATCAAAAAAGGAGGGACACTAGAAGCAGGAACTTATAGCACTCATACTGATAAGAATGAGAGACTGGAGCAGTGAATCCCAGAGAGCGTTCAGAGAAGGGGCAAGTAACACCTCAGCTGAGAATCAAATGAAGTTTTATACGTCTTGAACATTGCATGCATTATTTGCTAACTGCATCTTCGTTGTTACTTGTTGTGTCTTGTGCACACCAATATAATCTTATGCATCTGCACACACATTGGTTAAACAGTGGACTTAAAATCATTTTTTCACATCCCGTTCAAATTTTCATAGTTTGTTGACATCGTCAATCCTTCTTCCAAATTTATTCGTTTACTTTCACTATTTTATTTTATTCCTTCAAAAAAAAGAAATGTGTTTATGGGGGGTCTCCACAAACTTTTCATTCTATTCCTTTCTGTTTCTTCATCAATCACACAGATTCTGTCTCTGATTTTTTGATCCATGGTAATTATAAATGGACAATTTACTTTTGGATTAAGGCCAAATGATCAGAGATGTTATAGCTTTAACAGACATAAACTGTGCAAAAATGTGTTTGCTGCTTCAGAAGTACGTTACGGAAGTGCATTGTATTAAAAGTAAAACCTTCAAACTTCTTAATTTAGCGAGACGAACGACCAGTGTAATCCATATTTTCTTAACGTGTTCAGAACAGATGTGGCCAGTAACAGTTATTAGATTGACTGTTGTTGTGGTGGAGAAGACTTCAGTGTATTGCTAACCTCTCGATTGCCTCTTCAGAGCACAGTTACATCCAGCATTATATGTGGATAATAGAGAATAACCATTTTAGCATGCAAAGAGTAAGCGTCACCTTTCTACAATGCCTGTACAATTATTGGAATAATTGGAGATGAGTGATAAAACCCACACCAGGCGATGTCAACATTCCACCCAAACCAAGTATTGTTGTCACACTGAAACGGAAAGAGTTAATTAGAGCTGCTGGTTCAGTGACTGTGATTGATGAAAATCTCCATGGATCACAATTATGTCACTGGAGGTTTTCCCTGTTCTATTTATAAGGGACATTTTTCACTGTGTTTTTCCCCAGAATCAGTGGCAGCGTCATCCTCAACAGGATTGGAGTCAGCATCTCCATAGAGTGGGAGAGATCAGGAGCTGAGTCGAATCGACTGGAATGTTCCAAAATGGATCAGAATCTGAGAGAAACAGATTGGGATGTTCAAACAATGAACAGGAGTTTATCATTGGGTCTTTACTGGATTTCTCTGTCTAGACTATTGTTAGAAAAGCGGATACATGCCATACTGTTGATTATTCAGGCAGGTTACTATCCCATCCTCGCTATTGCTGGTATTCCTGGTAAGTCAATTTATGTCCATTTATTCATTCTGTGAACTAGTTTGAGCGCCGATGCTATTTACGCTTTCAGGAACGATTTAAATTGTTGCATTTACGTTCAGTCACAACCACATTGTTATTCTATGCATTTGATACCCTTCAATTACAAACATCTGAGGAGGAACAAACGTGTTGATGACCACCTGACCCCATTTTGTCCTCAGCTAATTCATGTCTCAATATACCTCTATCACCCAACCTGTCTGCCACCACCTCCATAATATCCCCAGTCTTCACTTCTGCTTCACTGCTGTTTCAGAATACACCAATACCTACACCGTGCCGGTTGAAGTTCTCTTTTGGTCATTCATCCAGTCACTT
This sequence comes from Chiloscyllium punctatum, assembly GCF_047496795.1. Lineage (NCBI taxonomy): Eukaryota > Metazoa > Chordata > Chondrichthyes > Orectolobiformes > Hemiscylliidae > Chiloscyllium > Chiloscyllium punctatum. The sequence continues at coordinate 43,950,592 of NC_092781.1, forward strand.
ATCCTTGTCTAAACATGCACTTAGGGAGGTGCAAATTGTGAACCCAGTTTCAATCTCAAATGTGGTTGTTGTCAGTAAAAAAAAAGGTTTCAAATCTAGAAATCAATCAAATGTCATTTATTAAACAAAAGCATTTGTGGGACACAGACAACAGCTTAACATTGCTTATTTCACTGTATTGTCCGTTTCCACGATTATAGGATGGATGGATCATTCATTCGTTAAAACCACAAACGCTGCTGATTTTCTCTTTGTTGCTTTGCTCCGTATGCGAACGGAATTTTCCCAAGAAAATAAAAATCGCATAAAGCCGTTCCTGTGAAAGAAAATAAAAAAATAAACAAAGTCGTTTCACACACTTTAAAAACCATCGAATTTTCCATGACTGCGAGATATGCTGCAGGCGTCAGCAAATCAGGTTTTGGCCAAGTGTCGCAAAATACCCGAATTCAGCACAAACACTCACACACACACACAGAGCCCTCCCCCACCAACCCGCACCAGGCTTCAAAAGCAACAGGGACCGTGGACTCTAGACCATTTACAAACAAAGCTCCACTGGTTGCTAATCACCCTTCTGGAGGAGACGAGCAGGAACGTCCGAAAGTGGACGAGCCGTTGTCATAACACGAGCAGTAAGTATTTTAAGAATTGAAAAAGTGTCATAAAGGCACAGCAACCAATCACAATAACTCCGAGAACAATCATTGCATGGAAAATATAAGAGCTCCAATATCCGCCGAGTAGCCAATCAAGACAGATTGGTGGCTTATAATCATGGGATGCCTCCCCTGCGTTGTAATCTTATCTGCCTCGTGTTGTACGTCGTCAGCCAAATTAGTCATATTATGCAAGGCATCCAGAATGTAATTGCATCAGTCGGAGTCGAGAACAGCAAATGTAAAACTCTGTGCTGCAGGCAAATAATGGAGGGCCAGACATTTCTGCACAGCAACAGGGTAGGTGGCAGCAAGACCCGCACTAAACTCAGAGATGGCAGGGCCAATATCCTTAACGCCCTCGGCAGTGTTGTTAGCTCCCTTAGTTGTCCCATATACAGGGAAAACGATCGTAAAGAACCGCTCAATCTCAGTTATGAACTATTTCAAAGGTAGCAGGCGGTTGTTCAGAGAAGGTGAGCAGACGGGACCACGGAGGCAAGGTAGCAAGATATACATTCGTTTGCACGGAGTCAGGGGTAGGTGTTTAGGCCACAGACAAATTAGTTGCAATTGTGAATTCCAACATAATCATTCTGAATTGCAATCCAAATTGTTTTGAAGCTGTCATCTTTTTGACTACCCCAAGACTCAGTATGCTCCCAGAGGAAATTCCTCGGCGACTGAATGGGGTAAGGAACTGAGAGTGGGATTACATTGCATTGACATGCAACCCACGCCTACTCCGACCCACTGAGCATTTGGATTGAACAAAGCCCTCACAAATGCACTTATTCAACCAACTCTTCTGGCGTTTCCCCCGTTGCAGGTTCCCCCAGAACGTTCACTGGGCACCTTAAACTACATGTGTAGCTGGAGTTGTCCCGTCCATCCAGCATTGTGGACGATGCTGTATGTTTGACGAAGAGTGAACAGTGGTCACAGCAGATGGCTTCCCATGACCTCAACCCATGAGTGTGATGGGAATAAAAGACAGAATTATGATGACAAAAATGCTGAGCATGTAAGGTCACATTCCCAGTCACCACAAAGGGTTCACAGATTAACACAGCTCTCCATCTGGGCAATCCATTAACTGCCAATCCCTCTGAAAGGGCAAGTACAATATCGGTCGCTGATCATCGTCATGGAACTGGGTTACCACCCCCGAGTAAATGCCCCCTCGATCTTACAATAAATGTCGAAGTCTTTACTCACACCTGACCATCCTGTCCTGGGGCTGACCGGCACATGACTTTCAGTTTCAAAGAGGAGTCATCTTACTCCCATCCTCAGTCAACTGAATCCATCACTAGACTAACCCCTTTTACCATTCATTGTATGGGATCAATAAATTTGGCAAACTCAGGGATAGCATTCCAGCAGTAATTAAACAAGCCCAATACCGTTCTCACACGACTGACTAACACAGGTCGTGGCATTTGCTGTATTGCGGTTCTCTGATAAAGGCACTTCTTTCGTGCCTTGGGAGGTTAATTGTCCCAATTAAATAAAAGCCTTACTTTTTTCAGCCTGTGCTCTTGCAGTCTGGCTTTTAACCCTCTATCCTGCAAGTGTTTGAGGACTAATCACAGATCTTCCTGATGTCCCGGTTTTGACTCAGAAGGCAGGATAATGAAATCGACATATTTGTGTTTTGTCCTGCTATGGGACAAATCGATATCTCTCAGTACATTACTCATTAGACGGTGAAATGTGGCTGGACTATTATGGAATCCTTTGGAAGTCTAATCCACGTATATTGTATATCCACAACGATAAATGAAAACTTATGTTGGGAATCACGATGGAGGGCGATAGACCAGAATCCATTTGCAATATTCAGTCCAGAAAAGATTTTATTTTGCGAGAGGGGAGAGTCCGGTTAAGGTTATGCATGTACTGACGACTATATTGAGTAATTTAGAATGACCTTAATTCAGGCCGTGTAATCAATTTTCAGTCTGTAAATCCGGTCCGGTGTACTGACGTGGGGAATTTGCAATGCACGTCGTTTCCCTGGGAATTCGCTTTTCCACCAGTCCACTTACAATTTCCACATCAGCCCATCACGCAGGCGGTTTTAAAGGATATTTCCGGTGCAGCTTGTTTTCAGAGCCCCCACGACAATGGGGTCGATTTTATTCAAGCTTCTACCTAGTTTACTTTCTGCCCATACCGCCGGAGCCAAAAATGGCACTAAAGTGGTTATGCTACAGTTGCCAATCACGTCCTATGGGGGATGTGGCGTGGACGGTAGCCACGTCACTCACATTCGTCGTCATTTCGTTTCCGTTTTCCCATCAGAAAGGGGCTAGATTAATTTACCCTTCCCACAATCTATAAGGATCGCGTAGTCCTTCATGAAATCATTCCCCTTAATGATTCCCGAGTTATTTTTACATACACATCATTATAGACAGGTTATTGATCTTTGCTCGAGTGGTCTCACTCAAATGCACAAGGGTTAGCTGTCCGTAAATTCCCGCTCCAGAAACCACTTTGTTCGTTTTGAGAAGTGGTGGATCAGTAATAGTCATGGAGGCTCCCTTGTCTACAAGCATCTCACATTGTCTACCTCCAACTAATGCAGACACATAAGTCCTACCCTCCTTATCACTCATCCCCATGGGGGCTGGCGGACGTCAGTCTGATGTGATCTGGCTGTTGTTGGTTTGCCATGTTTTACCCAACAAGTGTCTTCAGATTGGATTCTTTAGTAGAATTATTGAGAGACACTTCCAGACTTTGCTTTGCTCCGTCGAGGTTCCCTTCAAAACTTGGTAAAGTGGCCCTTGTTGCCACAATTTCGGCAAGAGTGTGTTGGTTTTGTTTAGATTTATAGAGTCATAGAGATGTACAGCATGGTAACAGACCGTTCGTTCCAATCTGTCCGTGCCGACCAGATATCCCAACCCAATCTCATCCCATCTGCCAGCAGCCGGCCCATATTTCTCCAAACCCTTCCTATTCATATACCCATCCAAATGCCTCTTAAATGATGCAATTGTACCAGCCCCCACCACACCCTCTGGCAGCTCATTCCATGCACTTATCACCATCTGCGTGAAAACGTTGCCCCTTAGATCTCAATTATATCTTGCTTCTCTCACCCAAAACCTGTGCCCTCTAGTTCTGCACTCCTCGACCCCAGGAAAAAGACTTTGTCTGTGTATCCTATCCATGCCCCTCGTACTTTTTAAATCCTCTATAAGGTCACCCATCAGCCTCCGACGCTCCAGGGAAAACTGCCCCAGCCTGTTCAGCCTCTCCGTGTAGTTCAAATCCTTTCTGACATGGCGCCCACTCCTTCGAGTTTTATTCGCCCGGGTTTTCTTATCTTGCATCCCTTCGTTAACGTCCGATGCACATTCTACCAAGGCTTTGTTGCATTGGAGGACAACGACTCCCATCTTTAATATTGCCTGTTGCGCGAGTGACATTCCGTCCTTGAAAACCTGGATAAATGTTTGTTCAGAGTGATTTGCCTGTGGATTTCCTGTCTTTGCATTATGCTATCAAAGAGTTGTTGCCATATTCGGTCGGATCATCTCTCTTCTATTGTTTATTCTTGCTTATTTTAGTGCAACTGGTTAGCGGCTGGCAAACATTCGTTGGAGTTTAGCCTCCATCTACCAGAAGCTTCTTGTTTGTCCTCCATTGATGTACTGTCAGGGACAACTTGAGCCACCGACCATTACCATCGTCATGTTTTCTCTGTTTTACAACATGACATTTGTTAGTCCCGTCGGTGCGAGGCACGACTTGGCCGTCGATCCGCAGCCCAGACAGGTTGGTAGATATCTTTAAGATGTAGTTGGTGGTGCATCCAAATCATGTCTAATTCTGACCAAAATTTGGCGTTCACGCAATCGGTCTTTCGGCAGCACACGAGCCATTGTTCACAAGTGGTGAACTGTTTGTGATGGAACTGAGCTTTTTCTCTTTCGTCCCGCACTTGCATTGAATACAATATTACCTCCTTAGACGGTGCATTCAATATTGGAAGCGGTGTGGATGGAACATCCCCAGAACTATAATGTGGCAATGATCGTTTCTGATTATAGTCCAAAAACTGGATACACTTTTCCAATTCGCCCATTCCGAATTGAAGGATTTTGTTTCCTTTGGTCCATTTCTTTGTGGATTCCAACATTTGACCGATGAAGTCGGTCAATCCGTGAACAAACAGACTGCAACTTTCTTGGTCCTATCTTTCTTTTCATCCAAGAACAATTTTCGGTGTTGATGTAGGTCCTGGAAGGATTACTATCTCTCCCTTTCTCATTTGCTTTATTAATGGATGTCTGCCTGTCATATATTGATTCATGTGAAAACGCAGGGGTCCACTGTCCAGTAATTGGTCAAGAATACTGAACAATTTTGCAAAGAATCAGAGGTCAGTAATAATTGACTTGTTGGAAGTGAAGGCTAGAGTGGCAGTCCTGTGGCGTCAGAGGTGAGCGCAAACAAACAGGGAGGGACATCTTTCCCTCGCATCGAGTCTGAGAGGTAGTTCAAACGGGAGATACCCCGTGTGAATCTCTTGATGCTGAAGTAGGTGTCCCCACTTATATTCGTGTTCTGCCCTAATAACGAACGTTTTTACTCACATGCTTTTGTCTAACGATCGGACTTACCCACTGCCCACTAATGTTGTGTGTTTTTGCACCGGCTGCATCTCACTTGAGATCGTTCCTACTGAAATTGATCTCTCCTGTATTGCACAAATTTATTCTATGTCCTTTTCCCAGAAAGGAATACTAACACTGACATCGGAATATCATGTCTCCAGTGTCATTTTCCAGTCTCCACTCCTACTTTAGCGTGAAGACTTTTGCGTGGGGTATCTCCCCTTTGAACTACCTCTCGGACTAGATGCTAGGTAAAGAAGTCCTTCCCTGTTTGTTTGCGCTCACCTCCGACACGACAGCACTGCCACTCCAGCCTTCACTTTCAACAAGTCAATAATTACTGACGTATGATTCTTTGCAATGTTATTCAGTACTCTTCTCCGGTTACTGGACAGTGGTCAGTTTTGTAGACCAGTAGACAGGGTCCTGCTAACTACACCGATTTGTTTCATATAGAATAAATAGTTCCACAAATTTGAATCTGGAAATCAGTCAGATGCCATTTATTAAACACAAGCGTTTTTTTGCAAACACACACCAGCGTAACATTGCTTAGTTCACTTCATCGTCTATATCCCTGATAACATAATGGATGGAACTTATATTTTTTGAAACCACAAGCTCTGTTCTGTTTCCTGTTATTGCTTTGCACCGTATGCGATCGGGGTTTTACGATGCAAAAAATATAGTCATCCATTCTATAAAGTTCTCAGTAAAAAAGACACAGAAAGTCGTTTGACACACTTTAAAAACCATAGAATGTTCCATGGCTGAGAGGCGAGCTGCAGGCGTTAACAATGCAAGCTTTTAAATTAGATTCCTTCCAATACAGAAACAGGCCCTTCGGTCCAACAAGCCCACGTTGTCCCTCCAAAACGTAACCCGCAGACCCATATTCCAAATAATTATGCAACGATCAGTGTGGGCAATTTAACATGGCCAATTCACCTAACCCGCACGTCTTTGACCTGTTGGAGGAGAAGAGAGCAAACCTACGCCGACATGAGGAAAATGTGCAAACTCCACACAGATAGCCATCTCAGTTCAAAGACATATGTAAACCTGTCTTCCAGCAATTGCCGAGTGTGGATAAGAGAGTTTTAGGGGTACTGAGTACAGTTTTACTCACCTTTGTAAAACTGCTACAGAAACAGTTCAAACGACCGTCACCAGTCTAATACCTGAGATGATGGTACAATGAGGAGAAAGTGAAGAAGCTGTTAATTTAATCTGTAGCGCTGCGAGAGAATAAGAAGAGATTGTGTTGAAATTTGAAGTTTGGTTGCGAGCCCTTATGTCTAAAAGAGACAATGCTCGGGTGAGAAATAACATACTTAAACAGGATAGGATATTCTAAAAGTTTATATGCCTCTGTAGAGCCCCATATCGATTGACAGAGAGATACAGGTTCTGAATGAACTCTCCACACATTAACGTTCAATTGGTGGGGGACCCAGCACTGAACATCATGTTGTTACAATCCCAACAACAACTATCTTTCTGAAACAGTTAGCCATTGCCAACAGCTTCTAACTTTCAGTATCTTGCCAAACTGAAACTTCACGCAAAACGTTTGGCTTCGCTCGTCACTGCGACAAAACCATGTTAAAATTCCACGTGTGATCCACTGGCAACGGAGCCGCGGGAATAAAGTGGAGCAGTGTGTCTGTGCTAAATCGAATCCATTTATGATGGAGCATCATAATGGAGCATCAATTACAGAATAGGTCCCTGTACTAGTGAGTCGAGCGGCAGAGTGGCCTCCTCTTGCACCTGTCTAAGTAATCCAAGCGGCTCTCCAAGGGTTCCATGCACGATTGCAAATGATCTAGGCCCTGACTGGCTCCCCCTGCTTCCTGATTAACATCTTAATGTGCTTACTCTACTGATGATGTTAGAGCTGAAGAGGTTATGTTGCCCTGGTCTCATTTAAGAAAGATATTGAATGAGAGGTGCTGAGCTGCGTCGTTAAGACCATCTGGTTAAATATCTTGGGAAGCCTTGGGTTTACAACACTGCAGCCTGAATTGATGTGGTCAACTCGCATAGATGAGGATTTCGAAGTGTTGTTTTCTCAGTAACATTGGGGAATGTTAGCTATTGGGGTCTCAGAAGAGTTGAAAGCTTCAATGAATGTCTCTTGCTTGCACTCTCTGATATTTCTCAGGATTTTTCCCTTCTGGATGGAAGATTTGCACATGAGAATCTGAATCTATTTTTTCTTTTTTAATCAAAGGCTGCGTTTTTGCGATGTTCCTTTATTCCAACGCTTAATTACTAATTTTACAATTTATACTACTCTGTTGAGTTTTTGAAGAGTTACGTTATTCGAAATCGCTCTTTCTTTGATTGTATTTTAATTCCACTTGTTAAATTCGTTGTGTTTTGCTTAACATTGAGTAGTTTCACCAGATATATAAAAATTGGACCAGATATTTTACATATACCCTGAAAATAAGAAAAGGTTGGAATCCAGGCTGTCTTCTGAAAATAGTTTTGAACGGCTCTGATCCAATCCAAAATACTCGACGCCTTCTATGACTCTGTTATCGGCAGGGGGAAGGAATGGGCAAACCCTCTTCTTTTCTAATGGTTTTAATAGGCTGAAAGGTTCCTCATATTACTGCGAAGCCAACGTAAGTTGTTCAATTAGCTCCTCCTGCTAGTACTATTGCAGGAATGTTACCACTAATTTAATATCACAATTTTGAATGTTATACAGGCTATCCTGCACATGGATACAGAGTGCTTCAGGAGCTGAGGTGAGGAAAATTGTTTGGAAGATTGTGTAATCTTCAGTTAACATCTCCACGCCTGACTTTCTGTTGGAAGTAAAACAATAATTAAGGAGTTAAAGATGTTTGCGCTGATGAAAATATCCCGAAGATGTCTTGCAAAGATCACCTCGGATTGAGGGGATTGAGAGCAACGAGCTAGAAACGACTTTCTTTGTACTTAAAAACACTCCAATCCGTGTCGGTATTGCAACCAATTGCCACTAGTACAATTTTGTTGAGATCCTTGATGTCATCCTCAGTGAAAAAGTGCCTTGACATCAAGCTCAGTCACTCCTCAATGAACTCTTGTGTTCACTTACTTTGTTCATGTCAATAGAACATAGAACATTACAGGCAAGTAGAGGCAATTCGGTCCTTGACGTTGCACCGACCTGTGGAACCAATCTGAAGTGTATCCATCCTACAATATTACATTTTCATCCGTATGTTTATTCAATGACCATTGAAATGCGCTAAAGCTGGCCAGACTACTGTTACAGGCAGTGTGTTCCACGTCCCTGCTACTCTCTGAATAAAGAAGCTCTGACAGCTGTCCGATATCTATCACCCCTCAATTTAAAGCTATGTCCCCTCTTGCCAGCCATCACCATCTGAAGAAATTGGCTATCACTGTCTACCCGATCTAACGCTTTCATTATCTTATGTGTCTCAATTAAGTAAACCCTCAAGCGTCTTTTCTCTAACGAAAACGGTTACAATTCCCTCAGCCTTTCCTCACAACATCTTCCCACCATACAAAGCAACATCCCTTTAAATTTCTTCTAAACCCTTCCCAAAGCATACACATCCTTCCTATAATACGGTAAACAAAAATTGTATACGTTACTTCAATTGTCGCTGCATCAGATTTTTGTCCAGCAGCAGCATGACCGCGTGGTTGCAAAACGCAATCCCTTCACCAAAAAAAAACCTGGCAAACTGTCTGCCTTCTTTCCAGCCCTATCAACCTGACTGGCAGCTTTAAGGGTCAATGTTCGTGGACACCAATATATCTGTGCTCATCTATATTACCAACAATCTTACCTTTTTCACTACTCTTTTTCCTGTTGCTCCTTCCAAAGTGAATCACATCACGTTATTCCACATTAAACTCCATTTTCCACCTGTCAGCCCAGCTCTGCAGCTTGTATGTGTGCCTCTGTATCCTACTACATCCTTCAGTACGATTCAAAAATCCAGCGACATCAGTGGAATTCGCAATTCCTCTTCCCTCACATCCAGATCATATATAAAAATGAAAAGCAACAGTGAACCCAAAACAGATCCTTGCGGTACGCCACTAGCATCTCCACTCCAGAGTGAACATTTTCCAGCAAACACCACACTCTCTTCTTTCAGTCAGTCAATATTTGATCGAAAGTCGAAGTCATCCCCAATCTCATGCCTCCGTATTTTATGCACTAGCCGACCGTGGGTCAACTTATCAAACGCCTGACTGAAATCCATGTAGACAACATCAAGCTCTTTACCCTCAACGACCTATTTGTTCTCAATATCAATGAACTCAAAACTATTTGTGACGCAGGACGCACTCTTAATAAACCCGTGTTGAATATTCTTAATCAACGTATTCCTCTCCAGATTATTATGATTTTTATCTCTGACACTTTATCACAATCGAAGTAAGGTTCACTGGTCTATAATTACCAGGGTTGCCTCTACTCTCTTCTTGAAGAAGGTGACCACATTTGCCCTGCTCACTACTTCTGTCGTTCAGTGTGATACAGAAAAGAGGAATCAAAAACAATCCATCATTTTGCTGTTTAAAATTTCGGACAATTTCATCTTGTCATGGCCAACACTAATGCTGTATTTTACATGGATGATTTGGGGGAAAAACCCGTGTCTCTAGATTGCTTTGTGCATAAACTGGGATTCATCATGCAGCTCCTCAATTCCTGTTCAAATGCCATTGTGACCGAGACTAAGTTCAATCAGCAGCTGAAGAATCTGTTTAAATATTCTTTTCCACAGATTAATCAATCAATCAAATTCAATCATTAATCAACCCATCCAGGATTGTCTCATTCCAGTTCAATCCTTCAGCAATAAAGCAGTCTGGCTCTATGCTAATAGTCCAATTGTATTGCTGATTTGTTCAGAGTGATCCCATAGAGAGTTGCAGGGACATATTTCAATGTTGCTCTCAGCTGAGGGTCCACTCAGAAAACTCACTATGCTACTGACTGAATCATGATTCCAACTTGGAAATAATAACATTTTCCATAAAAACGTTCCAAGAACTATATTGTTCTTTACGTTCGTGTTAAATAGGCTGAGCTGAAAAGAGACAGACTCAGCCCAAATAGCTGGCAGTCAAGGAATGGTTGGGGAGCGGGAGCAAGCTCAGGTGTTGGATACCACCTCTGGGTCATCCAAACCCAACACAATATTGACAGAATTCATCTCTAGCCCGTTTTACTGCTCGATCCACATGTACAGCCCACTGTCGGAATGTTCCTCTGTCTCTCCCCTGCTCTTACTTTCTCTCTCTTTTCCACTGTCCCTGCCTCCGCATTTTCCTTCAGTCTGTCTCTCTCACACTCTCTCCCCCTTTGCAATATTTAACTACTTCTTATACTCCCTTCTCCTCTTTTCCTCAAATCCTCACTCACATTCCGTTTCTATGTTAAAAAGTGAATGTGTGGTCACAGAATGTTGTCTGAGAGCAAAATCTGTTGTCAAGTGAATATTACAGAGGTGGTGGGTCAGGCTATTATCAGGAGAATGACATAGATGGAGGGTCCCTGGATCTTGTCAGGGGAACAACATAGTGGTGGCTGAAAATCAGCGCCTTGAAACAGTGCACGGAGAGACTGAAGTCTGCTGTGTATGCATTAGTTTACATGTAGGTCAAAAGGCCATTACCACAGTAAACGTTGAGTTAGTCAATAAAGTGATATCAAACAAAGGAGTAATTGAAGGACAAACAGTGAAAGCAGCTTATGATTGAGGCAGCTAAGGGGTCACACAAATAGCCGATCACGTCGAAGCTGTACAGTATGGCCGAGGGTAGCTGTGAATGGGGGTGAATAACAGCAGGAGACAGCTCCATGAATATTCCAGAAGTCAATGTTGATGAAACACAGGAAATCATTGCACCAACAAAGCAGAAATACTTACATTCACACTTAGCAAAAGGTATCAAGTTCCGAGAATCATACAATCCCTCTGGTGTGGAAGCAGGCCCTTCGGCCGAACAAGTCCATACGAACAGTCTGAAAAGTAACCCAATCAAACCTATTTCCCAACCCGATTATCATATATTTACATATGATCCACACATCCATAACCACTGTGGGCAATTTAACATGGATTATTCACCAACTGGGTTGTGGGATGAAACTGAGGCAATTGGTAGAAACCCAGTCACACACGAGGAGAATGTACAAACTCCACAAGGACAGTCACCTGAGGCTGGAATCCAACTCATCTCCGTTGCGCTCTGAGGCAGCATTGCTAACAAACCAATTGCCGTGCTGCCTCGAAGTTAATAACCAAATGTTTCAATTTGATTGATTATTGTCATATGTGTATCGGTATCGTGAAAAGTTTTGCTTTCCATGGGCAGTACTTTGGCTCAGTGGTTAGCACTGCTGCCTCATGACGTCACGGACCCAGGTTCGATTGGAGCATGGGGTCATGATCTGTATGGAATTCTCATCGTGCTTGTGAGGATTTCTTTCTGGTGCTACGGCTTTCTCCCACAATCCAAAGATGTGCAGGTGAGGTGAATTGATCATACTAGATTGTCGATAGTGCTCATGGATGAGTGAGGTTAGGTGCATTACTCAGGTTTGATGTCAAGGAATAGGATTGTTGAACTGGGTCTGGGTGGGTTCCTGTTCGGAGGGATGGTGTGAACTTGTTGGGTCAAAAGGCCTCTTTACCGACTGCAGGAATTCTAGTCACCCTGTAAACATTTCCCATTCACATATCTGTCCAAATGCCTTTCAATGTGTAACTGGCTCTGTCATTTATTTGGGAATCTCATTCCAGATACGCAACAATCTCTGTGTGAAAAAGTTGACCCTCAGGTCCCTGCTAACCTTCAAATTGTGCTCTAAAGTTGGAATTCGCCTCTCCCTGTCAGGTAAATATACCTTCGTTTTTCACTTTTTGTGTGGCCGTCTAAATTTTATAAAGCTCTATAAATCATCACTTCGCCTCCAGCCCTCCTGGGAAAAGAGCCGCTGCTTACTCAACGTCTCCCTTTAACTCAGAAACTCCGTTTTCAGCAACACCCGTCATTTTTGCTTCATCCTTTCTAAATTAACCAATTTTGACTGAGAGACAGGAAAGGAATTACCCTGGTCCCAGAGAGCTGTTCTACCATCGAGAGAAAGATAGATAGCAAGATAGATAGATATCGATAGAGAGAAATAGAGAGAGAAGGTAATTGCTTTACATTTATGTGAAACGTATTTGTTACCACTTGACAGCCAAGGACTGAATCTTCTGAGATGTTGCTGTGTTGGACATGACATACGTCAGCACCTCAGGAGTTAATAATGCTGCTGAACATCGTGCAATGATTAATATACATCTGATTCTTGATATTATGATTGAGGCGAGATCATTCATTAAAGATATTTAGGCCTCGGATGCAATCTTTAGGAACTACTATGGTGATGTGCTGGAGCTTCCATGGCTGGCTTCCAACAACCACATCAATAGCTGTGGCTGTGGAGTCACATGTAACCCAGACCAGTTAAATGCAGAAGTTCTCTGTCCTTTAAAGACATTAGTGAGCCAGATTGATTTGAATGATTTTGTACAATGGTTTAATGATCAATATTCCAGTTAGAATTCCATACATTTATTAAATTGACGTTCTGTCATTCCTCATGGTAGGATTTCATCCAGGTCCATGACAATAATAGTTTTTAAGTTTCAGAATATGAGCCAATTCGATGACTGGCTCTTGATTTGGAATCCAACATGATATTTCTATTAAAACTTCAAAATAACGGTTTGACATTTCTTACAAATCGTTCAGTGCACAATTAATTTGGCTCTATTTAGTTTCTTGAAAATCGGAATGCAGAAAGATTAAGTGAGATGTGTCAACCAGACGAAATTGACTTCAACCTGAACAATTGTGAGACAGTGCAGTTTAATTCTGATCGAGATGGTTAGTGTATTTGTTCAGTCAGAAAGTTGAAGAAGCTGTGTGTGAGCCGAGTCAATTGTTTTCCCACCCAACGGAAGGTACTGTGCACAAAGATAAAGGAATGATTTACGTGTGAGTTTGTGTAAAATAATGAAGACATTCTTCAATGTTATCAGCGTTTTATTAAGAACGCTTGCTTTTACTTAGTCTGAAAGAATCTTAGAACGTGTTGATCTGACAAATTTTAATTTAAAAAAATAGGGTTCAAGGAGCACAACTTACTCCACTTCAGTTAAGATGGGTACAGCATTTTGAAAGAAAAAATGCTAAACATCGAAATAGAAACTAATTTTCAGCCTCGCTTGAGCAGATTTTTTTATGATGCGAGCGAGCAATGTAGATTTGGTGAGGTTGAAGTCGACAATTCCTGAGGTCCAGGGGGATTTTAACCAGGCAGACGATGTAGGGAATTTCAGGAACTCTGACCGAAATCATTGAATTCCTTTCGAACCACAGGGGAAATGCCCTGGTTACTACATCATAGGAAGGATGTAATTACGTTGGAGGGAAGGCAAAGCAGTTCTACTGGAAAGTTCATTGGGGTGAATCAATTTATCTGTGAAGAAGGAGGCCAAATAAGCTCGGACTGTTTTCTTCAGAGCAGGGATCATGTTAAATGAGACAATGAGGGGCTGTACAGGGTTAAACAACTATCCATGCATGTCGATGCTGAAAAAAGTTGCAGAGAGAGGGAGAGGTGTCATGATTGCAGGAAGTGGCAGAAGTATCGTTGGGTTTCAGTGCGCGAGGAATTTAAAGATAAGGAGGGACGCAGCTGCTAGCGGAGATTATAGGTGGGGGGTGGGAAGTGTCTCTGGATCTAAAGGAAATTGCGGATCAACGCAGAAATGATGAGCCCCCACTGCAACGTGGAAAAACGTTGGTTTTCAGTCATCTCCAGGTGTACGTTTGCGATCTGAGCTGGTAAGTGTGTTATCAGACGTTTCTTTACCATGCTAGGTAACATTATCAGTGAGCCTCCAATGTGGAGTTCCTATTTATCTGTCTCAGTTTGTTGAAGTTGGTGATATCATATCCCGTTCTGTTTCTGAGAAGTTTGTAAATGATGTCCTAATCAATGTCTTTGTTCATGGAGTTTCTGTGTGAATGTCAGGCCTCCAGGAATTTCTGTGCCTGTCTTTCTTTAATTCATGCCAGGATGGATGTATTGTTCCTGGCCAACTGGAGACCCTCTTCGTCTTTGTGTACAGATACCATTGATAGTTGGTCATGAATTTTGGTGCCTAGTTGGTGCTCATGTATCCTGTTAGCTAGTTTCCGGCCCGATTGTCCAATGTACTGTTTGATGCAGTCCTGGCAGGATATTTTGTATATGACAGTGGTTCTACTGGTTGTTGGTACGGGGTCCTTAAAATTCATCAAGAGCTGTTTCAGTGTGGTGGTAGGATGGTGGGCTACCATGATGCGAATGGGATAGAGTAGTCTGCGCATCATATTCGTGATTCTTTAGTGCATGGTAGGTTGGCGAGAGTCTCTGAGCATGTTGTGTATTCTTGTTTAAGTCAGTTGTTCAAGAATCAGCAGACTGCACTTTGAGAAGTATTCTTGACATTATGTTAAATAGAGTTTTTTCCACTGAAATTGTATCCAGAAACCCCGAATGAAACTTTTCATGAGGAGGCCGCGTGAATTTGATGGCACTTCCTGCTGCTTACAATATTTTCTGACATCTCGCACAAATCCTAACAGAGAAAGCATTCAGAGCTGGAGAGGATGAGACCACAAATGGGTATGCTCATTTTCTTCTCCTCATATCTCAGAGCAGTCATTACAAGGGATGAGTTAACACAGGTCTGTGTCTCGTTTCATTGCGGCACTCCCTCAGAGCGAAGAACAAAACGAACGTGTAACGTAAGAGATTTACAGAGTAAAATGTTGTCTCCAAAACAATTCACTACTTGAGCGATGGCATGGGGAGTCCAGCAGTGGGTAGTATTGCAGTACTTTAAACATCAGAATGACAGACAGGGAGTGCAAGAGAAAGTGAAACCATGGAAATCCTACTGGACAGACATACACAGATGCACACACATGTAAAGATGCACTGAAACATTCCCAAGCTGATGCAAACCCCAGGAGCAGAGTCTCTCCCTTTAGCGTGAGAGGGATTGTCAGAAACCATTGGGGGGGGGGGGGGTGTGTTGCTGATGGCGCTAGGACTGGAAGGGTCAGTATAACCCATAATCCTTAGGTTTCTTCATGTTTTAACTTCCGTTTGTCTCGGACTAACTTTTCTTTTCTCCCAAAACATAATGCCTTCCCAAGTTTATACTCTTCCCCAGATATTTGCCTGTACAAATGTACCTGCAGAAATATTTTGTTGCCTGCGTGTTGCACTAAGACCCATTCCCTGTGGCAGAGTTAAATGAGTCTGTGAGGACTGACTGGTCTGTGACTAACTGCGACAATGCACAATATCGAAGTCTGTAGCTATTCCTGGTCACACACACAATGAGAAAGAAGCTTCATGACCCATCCACTCACCGCCTCTCTACATTGGGATAAATGCCCAGAAGAGACGGGGTGAAAAGTGAGTTGTCTAGCGCACTGTGGCACTGAGTCCAAATCCTCCCAAAGCCCCATCGCAATCACTGGGATAGAGCAGAGTGATCCAGGATGATGAGGGAGAGAAAAATTATAAAGACATAGAGAGAAGACCTGACAGACACAGGAACAAGATAAAGAACAGAAGGAGACATAGAGAGAACGAGGGAGGGACAGAACGAGAGAAAGACAGAGGATGGCACAGAAGGAGAGAAGTATATACAGTAAGACGGAGTGAAAAGGACAAGAGAAGAACTGTTAGACAGGATACAGAGTGAGATATTAGAGAAGGACAGATAGTGAGTGGGAGTGAGAAATAGAGGAAACACTGACAGACAGAGGGAGGGGGTGAGAGAATAAGGAAAGATTAACAGACAGCTCGAGAGCAACAGAGAGAGAGTGAGAGACAGACAGGCAGAAAGGAAGAGAGGGAGAGAGAAAGCAAATCTCAGTTCATAAGGAGAATGTCAGACTAGTAAACGCATGTCTCTCATATCCCTTCTTTATGCAACTGTCCTTATATATTCAGGGACTGGCAGAAACATATATCACGATCTTTCTGATCCTTGGGTGTTTTCGTAGTGCCCGAGACTTCATCACTTATTTCCATGCCTTGTTTGTCCATCCCAAGTGCATCACTGCACCTGCCTCAACACCCCTTACCTCATCAGTGCTGGGGCTGATGTTTCCTCGACGTGGAGGTTAAACTTCTTTCCTGAGACACATTTTTAAATCTCACCAGCATAACATGAAATCCAGTGTCACGATCGCTACTGAATCTCCTTTATCATGTCCTCTGGGAGTGAGGGCCAATTAAGTAGAAGCTGAGCTAGACTTGCTGCATAAACGTTATTTCCTTGAATAATATCAAAGGCAATATCCTCTATCCTGGCGAAAATCTGCATCTATCCTGGGGTAAAATAACTTATCTATCTCTGTAAGTGCTCCACTCATTCTCCTATGTTCCATTGAAAGTAACCCCACCCTCTTCTTGTAACTCAAATCATCCAGTCCAGGTAGAATTATCGGCATTTTTTGCCCTTTTTCCAGTTCAAATGCGTCCTATCTATACTATGACGACCAGAACTACACTCAGTACCGCAATGTCTCCTGACCAACTGGCAGTCTAAAAGAAGAGGGCAAAGCTGAAACGTGAGAGGACAGAAATACAAAAGAGTCCGGGTGCATTTGTTCACACAGAGGGGATGATTGTCTGATACAGGCTGGCTAATGTAGTGGTGGGGATAAGTTCAATTTTGTCACTTAAGAAGCATTTGGGAGAAATACACGAACGGGACAGTTATGGAGGGAAATGGGGCAAATGCAGGCAAATGGGAATTGTTTTATTGTGAAAATTGGGCAGCATAGGCAGGTTGGGACGAAGAGCCTGCTTAGACTCTCTAAACCTCAGTGCTTCTATACTTGATTTTCTCTGTTTGCCAACAGTTCTTCACTGTCACGGGGTCATATACTTGTAACAACCTCCTTATCTGCGTGTCTCATCATTCCAAAGGCAGCAATAGTTCGACAAGGTGTTCCTGAGAATGATGAGGAATGGGCAATAAAAATCTGATGCTAAAAGTGGCTGACATTTCATCAGAAACAAGTTAAATTTGTCTCCTTCAGCGTTAGCAAAACCATTTTAGCTTCTTCTACTGTAATTAATGCGTTTCAATTTGATATTGTAGCATGTGTGCGAAAACAAGTGGCCCAAACATTCAGTTGCTGCGTGAGCAAAATGGAGTGTGTAGTTATGACACGGAGTAAATTTCTCTGCGAATTTAAAACAGGCTTTCGGAAAAAGTTCACTTCGTGCTGAAATATATTAAAATTCGACAGATGAAGAAATATGCCAGAGCTTGCTATTTAAAGTCAAAATTAAACATTTTATGTTTTAAGTCGGACAGGGAATATTAATGCCAGCAACTATTTACAACTCCTTTCTTGTATAAAAATATCTTTTACATCGCACTCTGCAATCCTGTTCTGATAAAAATCTCGATTAAGATTTACCAAAAAACAATTTCGTTTTCAAAACCAGTCACCTTTGTCGATTCTTCTTTGTCGATTTACCTCTTTTGATTTCCTCTCGGTCGGTTTTGATGTTCTGCCCCTAGCTGTTCAAAATGTCCGGTATGAACCTCCAAAAATTCCAGTCATTTCATTGGTTTGATGTCATCAAAAAATTTTTATTCAATTTTGATCGGATTTTGGATTCTTGCGAAATAATTTAAACTGATTGATTGAATTTGAATTTGTTTTGCTTCCATAGCAACACAACTGCACTAATCGGTTTCACAGGCAAAGTGTATATTTAACTACTTTCAGTACGTTCTGTGCCTCTGTAAGTCTGTGCCAGCTTTCCAACTCTTTTTAAGGTACAGTACGCATGAGAAACTTCATAACATCGCCATCCATTAAGAAAAAATGAACCATCATAATGGAAAGATGGCTTCTGTTTTTCTCTATTTCTTAACGACATAATCATGATGTACATATAACTTTAATCTAAGTTCATATTAACTTCTTCACACTTCTATGTGACATTGAATAGACAACAATGTTATCAATAATTTATCTGTTAAAGCTGCGATAACACATCTGTGATTACATTCTTACGACATGCAAAATGTATGATATATACATTAAAAGTCTGTAACATAAGACTTCGAAAAATTAGTTCCATAATTTTGTCTTCAAAGCGTTCCCAGAATGTAAGAGGAATTTGATCCGTGCACACAACCGCCTGCGAAACATTTTTCATGACATTGCACATTAAAATGTTTCCACGTCAGTCCCAAATTCCCTGGTTCTTTTTCGATTATGAAGTATTTCCTCTGTGGATGTTGAGCTTGTTCGAAAAGTAATCAACTCGTAATTCAATCCCCTCATCGTCTTTCTGTAACAGTGCAGCTCGACTCCTACGTCACAAGCATCGATGGTAAATTGAAATGGCTTTGGAAAATTTGGTGCAGCTAAAACCGGTTTGATGGATAATATTATTTCGAAATACGCAAATGACCCCTGCTATTGTTCTGTCCACTTTGCATCCTTTGTCAGGAAATTGATTGACGGTGCCACTTCACTGCTGAAGTTTGGAACACACTGCTGATAGATTCAGCTTAGTGCCAACATTTGAAGCACCTCTATCTTCGACTTTGGTGTTGGAAATTTCACAATTGCCCTTGTCTTTGTTATGGAAATTTCTCAATGGCCTTCGTGGAGTTAACCTTCCAAGACCAATGTTGTATCGCAAGAACATCAGAGCTGAAAAATGTGTTGCTGGAAAAACTCAGCAGGTCAGGCAGCATCCAAGGAGCAGGAGAATCGACGTTTCGGGCAAGAGCCCTTGTTCAGGAACCTTCAGGCTCATGCCCGAAAAGTCGATTTTCCTGCTCCTTGGATGCTGTCTGACCTGCTGCGCTTTTCCAGCAACACATTTTCAGCTCTGATCTCCAGCATCTGCAGTGCTCATTTTCTCCCAAGAACATCACCTCTGCTTCAGTGAAATCAGTTTTTTTTTTTAAATTTATTACCAGTTTTGCTACTTGTAGTCGTTCAAAGATCTTTTCCAACGGTACTCAATGATCTTTCCAGGACCTACTAAAGATCACTGTCACGACTGTGTTTATGAGTCTTCAACATGTGGAGGGTGCGTTCTTCATTCCAAAGGACATCACTTTGAATTGATAGAGCCCATTTGTGGTTACAATCGTAGAAATTGCCATCGCCATGTTTGATACAGGTACATGCCAGTAATCACGCAGTTAGTCCAACTTGGTGATGTAACTGGTTTGTTCCAACTGTCTCGATGTAGTTTTCCAATCTCGGAATTGAAATTGTGTCCGATTTTGTAATGGTCGTTGACCTTCTGACAATCTATGCAAAATCATAGAGTCCCGTCAGGTTTGGGGACTAAAACAAATGCTCAGTTCGATGCTATCTGCGCGATTATCACTACCTCCTTCTGGACCTGTACGGCTTCAAAAGGATTAAGCGGATAGAGGTGTTGCTTTATTGGAGCGGTATTCCTAACGAGAAGGTGAGAACCGCAGATGTTAGAGGTCAGAGTCGAGAGTGTGGTGCTGGAACATCAAAGCAGGCCGGGCAGGAATGAGGAATAGGAGAATCAATGTTTTGAACGTAACCGTTTTGATCAGGATTCCTGATGAACGACTTATGCCCGAAACTTTGGTTCCCCTGCTTCACGAATGATGCCTGACTTTCATTTTTTTTCAAGCACCACAGTCGTGACCCCGGTATTCCATACCTCCACTTCTTGTACAATAGCATTTGTTCTCCCCATCTGATTCTTACATATTTCCTTCGACTGCATGAGATACCTTTTGAACTGCGTTCTAAGCTCCTCAGTGAGATAGCGTACCAAGCTATTCCACTTCTCAAGGACATCTTCATTTTGTTCAAAACAATTTGGAGGCACACCACAATCCCCATCGGGATTCGATTCCTCACTCTGAACGGCAGTAACAAACTCCCGTTTCTCCAGTTCATTCTCTGTAGTATAATACAGTTTCAACAAGTTTACATGACATACCTAAGACCATTTCTTTACCTATCTGATATCTTTACGAGACAGTTCACCTGACTCAACTTTTTCTCAATTTGATAGGGAACACTAAACCTGGCTTTGAATGCATCTCCTATGACTAGTTACAGTACTATCACGTCATCCCCTCGGGAAAAAATCCAACGTTCAGAGATTTTATCTGAAAGCTGCTTCATTCTATGGTATGCCCGCTTTACGTGCTGTTTAGGTAATTCACCTACTCGATTTAATCTCTCCCTCACCTCTGATACATAATCTAAGTTTGAATTCTCTTGCTTTGGTCCCGTCAATTTTTCTTTACTTAAATTCAAACAGCCTCTCACGTCATACCCAAATATTAACTCAAAGGGAGTGAACTGAGTAGATTATTGTGGATGGTCTCTCATGGCAAACTATATGACTGGTGTACCTTTATCCTAATCATTCTCTTAATCCTAACAGTATACCCTAAAAATGATGTTCAAGGTCTGATGCCACCTTGCTAAAGCTCCCTGCGATTCGGGAGATATGCACTGGCTTAAAAGTGCTGCTGTAAACGTCAGCTCTCCATGATCACCGTAAACGGCTGGGTTGTACGTTTCAACCCTTTATTGGAATGAATCTCTCTGGATAGACCAGACCAAGTGAAGAAAGCTACTAATTCCTCTACTAAACTTTTTGCCTTGATACTCCATAATTGAATTGCCTGCAGATATCTGGTAGACTCCAGATGAAGGGTCTGTGCACGAATCGTCGATTGTCCGGCCCCTCAGATGGTGACTAACTTGCTGAACCTTTCCAGCACCACACGCTCAACATCCGTTATTGTTAACAAGTATTAGTTCCCTCTTGTAGTTGTTCAGATGGCACCTCTGCAAACAATATAAACCCGCATGAAAGGTGGTCCAAATGTGATCATTGTAAACAAGGAACGTTGTTGATTTTATTACCACCTGCAGCTTACCTAGCATTGGACAATTACAGCAAGGTTTGACCACATCCTTGCACATTCCAGGCCAAAATAAAGGATTGCACTTCACCCGAGTCTTTCGTGCCCCGAGTTCACCATTTACAAGTAGTTAATGTCCTACCTGGCACGCCCCCCCCCCCTTTCTGTGTGCGACCGACAACACAATCTTGGGCACATCGGCCCATTTCTCCTCTGCACTGAACTAGTCCTGTACCTGATGAAGGAGCGTCGCTCCTAAAGTTAGTGTGCTTCCAATTAAAACTGTTGGATGACAACCTGGTGTTTTGTGATTTTTAACATTGTACACCCCAGTCCAAAACCGGCCTCTCCAAATCATGACTACTCTTGAATATACTTTGCCTTATTTTCTGAGTTTCCATTCACATAAGTATATTTTTTCGCCTTGTCTTGCTGTTGCATGTCCCTTAGCCATTCAGGACAAAACACCTCTGTCTGACTCTCTGATTGTTCAAGATTTTCCTGCACCATTTCATCACACTGAGTGTCCGCTAACTGAAACTAAACATCTTCATCAATCTCTTACGTTTTTTCGTCATGCTGTAACTTACGAAAGTTGAATCTGGTTGCTACACAGTCAGGGAAAATACTAGGATAGTCCCGTTTTCACTCCTCAGGTTCTTGGTCTTCCTTGGGCTTCTTCACAACAAGGCGTGTCACTTTTTTATTGGAACCTGCAAAATCGTTCCCAACAATAAACTGAATTTATGGAATTGACACTCTGTCAATCACTCCCAGTGTTCCTTCCTCAGTCTTGAGTTGACACTCCAACCTAATGTTATATAGTGGAACGCTAAATTTCCGTCCATCTTTCCCAAAAATTACCACTATCTCGGTTAACAGATCAGAAAGAGTGTGAATTCACTAAACTCTTAATATCAGCGACTGGTTAGATCATGTGTCTCTCAGAATTATGCCTTCTTGTCTTCGTCCCCGTTCTTTCTGAGTTACCTTTACCCACAGAGGCGAATTCTTCCTAGAGATCAGGTACTAACCCCACACCTAATCCTTGCCGAGGCTGTGCACTTGCCGCAGCCTCTCTGCTCTTCTTGGGTTTCTTTTCCTACTTTCACTGAAACCACTGACTTACCATCGTTTACCACATCTTTTCCCGCAGTGCCTTTCCTTCACGAGGAGCACTGTGACGCGACGCGTCCTTCTTTACCACAGTAGAAACACCAGATTCCTTTCACCTCCTTTCCACATTCTTGGACATCCTTTTTAAGCCTGTGGTAAACTCTTAACAGTGTTCTCGACTCTTTGTTTAGGAGTGCAGAATCCCCTGTTCTCCCATCTTCTATCCGTGACAGGACGAAATTCTGGACAGAAGCTTGTCTTATGCACCAATATGTGTTCACCTGCTAATTCTGCTGCCCTTCTCATTTCCACACATTTCTGTTCTTCCACGTGAATTCATATCAAATTTCGAAGCGAGTTTTCTACTCCTGCAAAAGAATAATTTCTCTTAGAGGCTCAAAAGTCTGACCTATCGTTAAAACAGCGACCCCTCTCTCGAAATTACTCCAGTTAATACTCTGCATGAGTCTGGCTCGGTTCTCTCTTTATTTTTATGAAGCGCTGTTTATATACTTCTGGTACCATTTCATAAGCACTTGAAATAGCCTGTTTGAACTCTTCATAATCTCTCGACCCCTCATGTGACAGTGCAACAAATACCTCACTAGGTCTGCTAACTGTTTAGTCTGAGCTATCATTATCCAGAATCCTCTGACTATTCTATTCGCCCAGCCATTTTTTTTTTCAATGAAATAAAGAAGTTCTCAACATCTTTCTCATCAAAATGTTGCTGCATTTTGACATATTTTTCTTTTAATCAACATCCTTGTTGACTTGATTTTGCTGACTAATTAGCAAATTATAGAATTTGAAGTTCAAATTCTCTCTCTCAGCTAAGATCATTCTATCTCTCTTTTCTTCTCTCTCCATCTTTCCTCTCTCTCTCTCTCTTTTTCCTCCCTCTCCCTCTTCGTTCTCTCTTTTCTTCGAATTATTTTTTCTTCTCTCTCTCTCTCTCTCTTCCTCTTTCGCCCCCCCCCCCCCCCGATTACTTTCTAACTCCATTTCCCTCAATTGCAATGTAGGTTTTTCCACTACTACTGCAATCGTCTCTTTCTGTGATATACATATGTGTTTAAGTAACTCCATTACAAATTCTGCACTATTTGTGTACCTGGTTAAATACAAATCTAACTTATTTGCTAATGCTGGAAGTGTGTTTTTTTTAAAAATCCTTTTATACTTCTTTGACAAATTTGAAAATCATCTTCAAATCCCAGAATCTCTTTTGCAATTTTAAGAGCCATGTGTCTCACTTTTAATTTAGCCAATCACAAGTCTCCGAATTGAAACAAATGTTTTCACTTACATTTTATGTAAGATCCAGGACGCTAATCTGCAAGTGTTTAAATGTACTCGGTGTTTTCGTGCACGACATCTATTCACAACTGTCCAAATCTCCGACTGTATTTCTCTAAAGCTGTTCAAATCGTGGACAAAAGCCACTAAACTGTTATTGCACATGTGAACCCCTCCCCTAAATTAAAACAGCAACACAGAAAACGTTCATCCCGTGCTGTAATGTATTAAAATTCGGGAGTCAAATAACTATCCCAAAAGTCACTATTTAAAATAAAAATTAACAACTACATCCTTTAAGTCCAACACAGAATACTAACTCAAAACTATTTGAAACTGCTTTCTCTTAAACGTATCTTACACCTTCCAATCTACGGTATTAGATTACAATGGACAAAAGTAAATCACATTTCTAAATTACTCAGGACGCAGTGTGATTTAGTATTACATCCTCCCATCTTTTCGGACATGATCTCTTCTTCCATCTGTGCTTTGTTACACTGACTTGCTTCATGTTATACAGGCTGACAATTCATCTATTATCTGGCAGTTTCTCATGCATGAGACCTTTTCTCTCACATGGTAATGTACTGGTTCTGTCGCTGAGTGGTTAGAACACTGATCTTCTCAAGTATAAATGCGCTTGAAATAACACATTCCTGTTTGTCTTTCCAGGAATTTGGTTTTATACCTAAACCATAGGATCATTTCATTTCTTTGATGTTGTCAAATTAATATTTTCAAATTTGAATGGATTTTGGTATCTGGCGCATAATTTTACCAGATTGGCGGAATTTAAATTTGTTATTGTTTCATAGGAAGTCAGTTGCGCTATTGTTTTCAAAGTCAAATGTTACTTTTTAGATTCTTTCAGCACAGTCTGTGTCTTTCTCAGTCCGTGCAGGATTCCAGTCTGTCTTAAAGGTAAAATACTCCCGACTCCTTCATAAAACCTCCACCCTTACGTAAAAAAGCAACATCCCAAAGAATCTCCATCTCTGACAACCGTCTCCAATGCATTGTTCACGACATACCCATAAAAATGGTGCAAGACCTGTACCAAACTCAGTCGTTCTTTTTTCAATCATGGAATATTTCCTTTGTTGGATGTATGAGTTTCTTCAAACAGTAACCAACAGGCAGTTCAATCCCCTCAGCATCTTCTTGCAGCAGTACAGCTCTAAATCCTATGTCACGAGCATCGATGGCACCTCTGAAAGATTTTGCAAGGTCTGGAGTAGACAAAAGTGGATTGCTGGATAATATTTCTTCCAAAGGGTCGAATCCCTCCTCGCATTGCTCTGTCCACTGAAACTTGTATTTTTCGTCAGCAAATTGGTTGATGATGCCACTGCACTGCTGACGTCTGGAACAAATTACCAATAGAATTTGCTCAATTACAAAAATCACAGTACCTCTTTCTTTGAGGTTGGTTGTGGTAATTCCTCGATGGCCTTCGCTTTTGTGTTCCGTGGAGTCAACCTTCCATGACCGATGTTATGTCCCAAGAATGTCATCTCTGCTTTGCGAATTCAGTTTTGTTCAAGATTATTGTCAGTTTTGCTTCCCGTACTTGTTCAACAAGCTCTGCCATTTGTACCATGTGATCGGGCCATGACTTACTAAAGATCACCACATTGTCCAAATACACTGCACATTTTATTGACCCAGTCACAACTCCTTTCATGGATTTTTCGAATTTGGCAGGTACATTCTTCATTCCAAAGCGCATCATTTTGAATTGATGTCGCCTATTTGAGGTTACAAACACAGAAATATATTTCGTTGTCTGTGATAAAGGTACATGCCCATAACCACGCTGGAATTTCGACCTTGTGATGTAACTGGCTTGTTCAACATTCTCGATACACACTTCCAATCTCCGGACTGGGTGTGAGTCAGATTTTGCAATGTCGTTGACCTTCCGATAACACATGCCAAACCCTTGAGTCCTGTCCAGTTTGGGAAATATGACTGTCAGTGAACTCCACTCGCTCTAGCTTGGTTTGATGATATCCTCGTTAAGCATGGCTTCCAATTCCTTGTGGACTTGTCTGACTTTGAAAGGATTATGCCGATTATGCTATTGTTTTAACGGAACAGTACTCCCTACGACTAAATCATATGCAATAACATTAGTATCCTCCAACTGTTCTTACCCATGTCCTCATACAGTTGAAACACACTTTTCTACTGCGTTCCATGCAATATAGACAGATAGTTCACGAACCATTCCTCAATAACTTTTTCATTTTTTAAATATATTTTGAGACATATCAAAATCATAAACATCTGAATTCGATTCCTCACACTGCGGGAATGTAAGTAACACAAGCTTCTCCAGTTCCTTCTCTCCACAAATAACTTGGTTTCAACATATTCATATGACATAGCCCATACCGTTTTTTTCTTGTTTTCAATCGGGCATTTTTTACTAGATAGTTCAACTGGCTCGACGTTTTTTCTCAATTTGATAGGGACCACTATACCTGTCTTTGAAGGGATCTCCTACGATTGGTTACAGTACTAACAGGTCAACCCCTCAGAAAAACGGCTGAGTCTCAGAGTTTTTATCTGCCACCTGCTTCATTCCGCTTTGTGCCCTCTTTGGGTACTGTGGTGGTTCGTGTACTACTTGAAACATTTCTGTCTATATGCTACCAGCAGTGCAATCTGTTGCACTTCAGCACATTTGTGCTCTGCACTAAAATGTCGTTGTATCTATTTCCGTCATAGACTCCTATCTTTCAGATAACACTCCGAGGAACTATTCTCTGACTCCTTTCCCGAGTATGCATCCACGTTTTTTTTTAATCGTCTTGTCTCTCTTTTGCAATTCCCTTCACCTTTCAGAGTGTGGTGCTGGAAAAACACAGCAGATCTGGGAACATTCGAGGAGCAGGAGAATGGACATTTCGTACATAAACACTTCTTCCTGAACATCCGTCTGTTCAGGGGTTTTCTTTCTGCACCATTACGCCAAACTAGGTGTCTACTAAATGAAACTCAGCTGCTGCATCTTTCACTTTATTTTTTTGGTTTCGAACTGTGATTTCTGATCGTGATTTCTTGGTACTACAATCATAGATCGCCTACAGTGTGGATACAGGCCCTTTGGCCAAACAAGTTCGCACTGATGAGTAACCCATCCACACTCATTATCCTGCCCCATTATAAGAAAACTACCCCCGAGTAATACACCTAACCGAAACATTTCTGAAAGCTATGGGCAATTTAGCATGATCAATTTTCCGAATAGACACATACTCGGACTTTGGAAGCAAACCAGAGCACACTGATGAAACTCAAGCAGACACTGAGAATAATATGCAACCTGCACGCTGACAATCTCCCAAGACTGGAATTGAACCCGGATCCCTGGTGCTGTGAGGCAGCAGTGCTAACCACCGATTGTCTAATCCGTTCCCAATGTTTTTTGTGTTGTCTGGGGAAAGCTCTGTAAGTGTTGTCACAGCTCTCAGATGTTATCAAGGTGATTACTGCAGGGTCGACACGACTGTGTTTCCTATTCCCTTTTCCGGATCTGAGGCTTGTGCCATGTTTTCTTTCTTGTTTTATCCTTTCAGACCTCGGAGCCAGTTGCTACAAAGGAATGTCTGGCCTGGCCGTTTCAGAGACAATTGAAGAAGTTAACACATGTCTGCACGTTTGGAGTCACTTTTTGACCAGACCAGGAAAGCAAGGGATATTTGCTTCCTGAAAATATGTTCAAGATCACTTTTACTGCTACTAAATTTTCGTTATCGATACTTCATTCATTGGTTTTACCTTCCATCACCTGCCAGCGGATTAGCTTGGTCTGGATTAGTTATTCAATTATGCTTCCACAACAGCACCATCTCTACATGGTGACCTTTTGAGGCTACATTGAGCTGGTTATTCCTGTCCTGCTTGACAGCTCTGTCATAAAGAGCCTCCACCAATTTTATTATCGTGATGAGCTTGAGGGCGTCAGTAATTGGTCAGATTGTGATTATTCCACTCTCAGGGGACTGGACATAGTTGAGTAGCTTTTCACTTTGTCAGGGAGATGTTAGAGTTTGATTTGGAATGGAACAACTTCCCTAGCGACACGGCTTGTTATGCAGCATAGGTCTTCAGTCCTCTTGCTAGAATAGCGTCAGAAATCATTGCCTTTGTCGTATCTAGTGTCACGTTTAGTGAATCAAAATGGCATCTCTCATTCTGTGGGCTTCATGAAGAGAATGAGGTGGAACATCAATCTCAACGCTTCTGGCTGTGGAGGTTTGTTCCATTCATTAGGATGGTGATATTGTTTGAACCGTCTCAACCAGTTAGTTGTTTATTACTCCACCATGATCTATAACTGGATGGGGAAGTACTGCAGAACTTAGATCTGATCTATTGGTCATGGGATCATTTTTCTCTCTCTGTCAGTTCAGCTGGTTGAAATGTAAATGCCAAAACTTTAGCGGGTTGTCATCAATTTTACATATACATAGTTCCGATCCTGTCATGTTAACTAACGCTCGTCTCTGAACCATCGGTCAGCTTGATGGTCATGGTAGGCTGAGGAGTTATTCCAGGCAAAATGTTACAGATTGTGGTTGATTACAATTCTGCTTCTGCTCCTGCTCTACAGCGCAAACGGTCAGTTTGAGCTCCAGCATCTGCAATGCAATACTGCTGTGTGTCCCCCAGTTCACACCGAGACCCATTCGCCTGTCAGCCATTTACAATGTAACCTACTGTAGTTCCTAATGTGCTAAAATACTCATTTTCATATTCTCATTCTGCCGAGGGTCTCTCCATGTTGTCATTCCTCCAATTTATCACATTCCTCAAAATCCTTCACATATTCATCTGAATCTTTCCCTTCCGGTAAATGCCATGTTCTGTGTTACATGTGAATGTGCTTCCCTCAGTTTCTCTTCCTGACCGTTATTAAGACCTGTGTAGAGTCAGTGATGCCAGCCTAACGTCTTTTCAAAACCAATGAATTTGTGAACCTTGCAATATCATTTGCATTCTGATGTAAGGCACTCCATATTGGACAGGGTGTTTGAGCATATTTCACACACATTTTTGAATTTATTCAAATCATTAATTGCTGGAAAAATATGCAGCTCTGGCAGCATCTATGGAATGAAAGCAAGATAATCTTTCGGGTCCAGTGATGCTTCTTCAAATCTCCCATTTCTCTAGCATTTTCCATCTTTGTTTCAGGTTTCAAGTATCCACAGTTATTTGTTTTATTGTAAATTTTTCCTGTGCCTGCTCATTCCTGGAGAAACCCAGCAGCTGTGGCAACATCAGCGGAGATCAAAGAATGTTTGATAAATGTTGCACATTGCATTCAGTGTTTGCTAACTGTACCTCCGTTGTTATTTCTGCCTGCACACATTGATTATGCACTGCAATCCCCATTCAAATCATCATTGACATTGTCATTGCAATTTTTCATTACTTCTTCCAAATATATTCCGTTTCTTTCTCTGTGTTTTACTTTATTGCATCTGTCAAAACGAAAAGAAAGTTGGCGACTGGGAGTCATCACAGTCACTGTCTTCCATTCCTTTTCTTTTCACCAGTGACACATATATTCTGTCTCTGAACCTTCAGTTCATGGTATCAACAAAGAAGCTGTTTGTAAATGGACAGTTTATTTGCATGTAAACTGTGCAAAAACTATAACAGCTTTACAAAGAAATTATTGAAGTCCATTGCATTAAAGATAAAATATTAACTTATTAGAACAGTGATGAGATAGTCGGGAGAAATCCGATCTTCTTGTGCCTTCTCAGGGCAGTTGTGTTCGGAGACAGTGTTCATATTGGGAGTTTCTGTGGTGGATGAGATCTCCGCCTACTAGCAACCTCTCGACTGTCTTTTTGGAATGTGGCTGCAAAGAACATTATATGTGGATAACACAGCAGAATCAAAGAGCCTGTGAACAGAAATCATCACCTTTCTCCGATACCTATAACGTGGTTCGAGTAACGAGAGATGGTTGATAAGGCATATAACGGGCGATGTCAGCATTCCACCTAGAACAGGTAATGTTGATAAATTAAAAGTGCTGCAGTGGAAGGTCTTGTTTGTTCAATGACCGTGATTGATGTCAGTCTCCAGGAACCCTACCTGTGTCACTCTTCTATTATTTAAGGGACAACATTCAATGTGTTATCTCACAGTATCGGAGGCAGCATCATCCTCAACACGACTGGGATCAGCAGCTCCACACAAAGGGAGAGATCAGAATCTGAGAACATTAGACTGGAATATTCCAACAATGAATTAGTATGGAAGAAAATTAGAATGGAACGTTTCCACAATGGATCAGAATCAGACAACATTTGAGTGGAATATTTCAACAACGGAACACAATCTGACAACATCAGACTGGAATGTTAGACAAGTTGGCAGGAGTTTATCATGGCATCTTCACTACCTTTATCAGGATTCGATAAATTTAACATTACGGATAAAATGTGTACTGGTAATTATTTAGGCGGGTTACGACTCTATTCTCGCTATTGTTGGTGTTCCTGGTAAGTCTATCGCTATCCATTTATTAATCATGTAAAGCACTGTGCACACCATGGCTATTTCAGTAATCTATAGTTGGCAGAGATACAAAAAATTCTGTTCTCTTTCGATCACAGAATCCATTCCTATGGGATGGATTTCACACCATTCAGTAATAAGCACCTGAGGAGAAACAAAAACGTTCATAGCATGATAGCCCCATTTTGTCCTGAGTTATCTTGTTTCAGTATTGCCTCTGCCACCAAATCTGTCCATATCTCCTCCACAATATCCACAAATTTCAGTACTGCCTCAGTATTGTTTCTGAATAAACCATCAACTACACATTTCCTTTTGCAGTTCTCGTGTGGACTGTCTTCTTGTTACAAATATTTTGATCACAAACCTACTTCTGTCTAAACCTACACGGATGCCAGGTGTAAACAATGCAACCAGTTTGATTCACATGTGGAGCAATCACAGCTTTCTGTCACCTGTTTCGCCATAACCTGTAACGTCACACTACGGAAATGATTGTTTTGTCAGTGGCCGTGAAGTGACAGTGAGAGTTTCACTGCACTGTTTTTATTGTGGAGCTTTCAGAGAGGGATTGGCTGCTATGTCTATCATCTCCTGAGTGTAGTGCTCCGATGAATTCATTCATTAGCAGACACAATCTCTGCCTTCCCCACCTCTCCCCCACTGCTGAGGGGAATAAATTATTACAGAAAATATTTTCAAATACTTCGGGACAAGTTAACTGTTGGAAATTAGAAATTGTGGGAGATTAGAATCAATAAAGAGCAATTACTCACCAACTAATTGAATTGGAGTGTGGAAAGTTGTTGCATCAGATGTGTTCCTTCACAAAGTATTCAGGGAGGTTGCAACAGAGACAGTGAAAGAGTTATCTTGTCATCCAGCCTCAGTTCAGACCCTTCGGGTCATACAGTGGACATCTAACACAATTCCTAACTAAACTAGTCCAAATACCCTTCGCTTGACTCATATCAATCAACAGCTTTCCTTTTGATGTATTTTAATTGTTGTGACCTCAACAAAAAACTTACTGAATATCGTTCTTTGGTCTCTCGAAAATCTGGTGCCTGCTGCCTGTAAAGTAACTTCTGTCAACCTAAATACTCAATGTTTGTGAAAACATTTGTAGCTCGGGTGGTCGTTGCTGTGGTTCTGTTCGCCGAGCTGGGAATTTGTATTGCAGACGTTTCGTCCCCTGTCTAGGTGACATCCTCAGTGCTTGGGAGCCTCCTGTGAAGCGCTTCTGTGATGTTTCCTCCGGCATTTATAGTGGCATAAATGCCGGAGGAAACATCACAGAAGCGCTTCACAGGAGGCTCCCAAGCACTGAGGATGTCACCTAGACAGGGGACGAAATATCTGCAACACAAATTCCCAGCTGGCCGAACAGAACCTCAACAACCTAAATACTTTTTGAAAAGGAGGAAGAGGGACATCAAAGAAAACAAAATTTTGGATAACTTCACTTCAGTACTCAGGTAATATTGGAATCTTTTAAACCGAATGTGATAACTGGACATTTAGGGAATCATGATCAAACTTGGCAGGCTGAGCTCAGCTTCACGAAAAGGAAATCATTTTTGCGAAAGATGTGGAACTTACATTAGTTGACATAGCCACACGAACGAACAAGTGGAAGCAGTGGATACGACTTTGTAGAATACTTTTGACGTGGTTGTTGGCAGGCAAGAGATAGTCAATGCACAATTGAGCAATGTACTACATGGATTGATAATCAGTTCTTCGAGACAGTACAGAGAGTAACAGTATTTTCTGGGCGAACGTCCGTTGCTCATGAGGTATTACACGCATCAGTGTTTGCGCCACATCAACTTGCAAGGCATTCAATTAGTTTGAATATGCAAAACAAGAACGTATTTCGGAATTTGTGTTGATTAATGGTTGTAAATTTGGGAAATGCCGCTGGCCAAAAGGACTGGCATGCCCTTGATCATGAGTGACCAAAACTAGTACACACGGTGTTGGAAGTAATGGTGGCAGTAAACGGTATGTTATCCTTCATTATATGGTGTTAAACGTACATAAGTAAAGCAGACTTCTGCAATTATAGACGCTTGCTGAGAAAGCATTTAGGGCACTGTGTACAAATTTGATCGTTTTTGCCAGGAACGGTCTCCTTATGACAGACACAGGCGGTGCTGTCATGGGGAGAGGGTGAAGAAAGTGACGATTCAATCTGTAGTGCCTTGAGAGAAAAAAGTGTCAAACTAATAGAATTAGAGTTACTGGTCCCAAAGTTTTGTCACTCAAATAGCTCAAGTGACATGCCCTGCCTTATATCCGAAGGAGAGGTAAAGTTGAGGTCTAGATCAAATCAGCCATGAATTTATTGAATGGTAAGGTATTCCAGCTTGAGTAGCTGGAAGTCTGAAGTATTTGCGTGCTTTTGGTTGTGTGTGTGTGTGTGTGTGTGTGTGTGTGTGAGTGTGTGCACGTGTATGTATCTATGTTTGCCTTGCCTTTCTCTATATATATGTTTAGTGCATTTATATGTGTATCGCTGTATCTGCATCGCTGAGCATTTGGATTTGTTCTTCTGTGAGAGAATCCATTCAAATGGGGATCAAAATGTCCTTTCTCATTCACTACTTCTTTCTACTTCTGCCTCTTCTTCTTGTCCTTAAAGTGTTGCAGTGCCAACCATGTGCTGACGAACTCACACTATTGCAGAATCATCTGCATTGCTTGGAAAAGGCATCAAAGACGGTGACTCTCCCACATCTGAACTGATTTGCATTTATTGTTACGTGCACGCTAATGAGCCCAGTCAAACGTTTGCAATGTCGTTGCTTATGGTGCCAACTTTGGTGCAAGATTGCGAGGTACCGATTGTAGAGTATTTGATTAAATCATTGAAAGAATCATAAAGTAAAGTCTTGCAGAAGTACAACAAAAGGAAAAATAAGACACTTGCTTTACAGGCCCTTCACACCAGTTTTTTTGCCAGCATTGAGTCTCCAGAATGTACTATGTCTGGTTTCCAGATCCAAACGAGGTCCTGTCTCCAGACCACATCGGACCCAGTCGCCACACCACACCATGCTCAAGTCTCCAGACCTCACGTGGTCCAGGTTCCAGACAGCACCGGGCCGAGCCTTCAAGTTGCACCTGGCCCAGTCTCAAAACCCGCACTAGGTCAACTCTTCTGAATGGAATGGACACAGCCTCTAGACCACACCGGGACAGAGTCCAGCCCACATCAAGCCCAATGTCCAGATCGCAGCGGGTCTAGTTTCGAGAATACCCCTGGTTCCAGTCTCCAGACTTCTCCTGGCCCAGTCCCCACACGGTACCAAGCCCAATCTCCAGAATGCAGCAGAGCTAATCTCTCGGCCACACTTGAAAAGTCTCCAGACCATACTCGTTCCAGTCTCCAAACGTCACTGTGTGGTAAATCTCAAGGTCTCAGCAGGCCCACACCAGCCTCTAAACTGGGACTTCCCTCTGGGACAGACCACCTCACGTCTGCCAATGGTCTGTGACTCACCTCCCCAATCCCATCTGAATCAGCTGAAAAATATAAACATTTGAAAAAAATACAATTAAGTAAACAAAAAAAAAAGAAAAAGAATAACTGGCCGAGCAGAGGAGCACCTGCTGGAAAATCTCGACTCCGCCTCTATCTTTAAGACACTTCGTGGCTGTTTCCATTTAAAAACATGACTTTGACGACTCGGATAAATTTTGTCCGATTCCTTGCAATTCTCCCCCCACAAAATATTAAGGGAAGGAGATGAACATGACCGTATGCTGGCATTGAGTTGGTTTCCAGACTTAACAATGCATTCTCACTTTGGTTTGAAAGAGTACATCAAAAACAATTAAAGAGAGTGGAAGTACAATAAAAAGTCATCTCAATACCTCCCAGTGTGATTTTCTCAGACGGACCCAGATACAGTTGTACTGTTGTCTGATGATTAGATTTGATTCCATAAAGTATGAAACAGGGCCTTCGGCCCAACAAGTCCACACCGACCCTCTGAAGAGCAACCCACCCAGACCCATTTAACCCTGCACTTAGGATTACAGAAAATTTAGCATGCTCACTTCACCTAAACTACACATCTTTGGACTGTGGGACGAAACTGGAGCAGCCAGAGGAATCCTACGCAGATGCAGGGAGAATGTGCAAACGAGAGACAGACAGTTGCTCGAGACCGGAATTGAGCCAAGGTCCCTGATGCTGTGAGGGAGCAGTGCTAACCACTGAGCCACCGTGCCGCCCCTGAATCTGGGCAGCTCCTGGTGCCCAGTCTGGGTGTATTGATGAATGCACTGCTGTGGTCTGAATGGATCCCTGTGCTGGACAGATAATGAGTCCGTGTTTTTGATCAATGCACTGATGTGGTCACTGTAGCTCCTGCTGCTTTTCAGTTATCTAGTACTGATTGATATATCAATGCACTGCTGTAGTCTGCACAGTTTTCCACAGTCGGTATGTTGCATGATTTGACCAGGCAAAACGTAATCTGCACAGTGCTCCGTGCTCAACAAATATCTTCTCTGAGTTTATGGTGTCTGAACTGTTTCTGTGAGGTGGACAGAGAATGTGATCTATCCAAATATATCAACTGATTTGACAATGCCTTTATTTTATGATCTGATTCTTGTAAGTGGACCCTCTGTCTCTCACTCCATGAATGTCGCATTGTGTCCATGTGCAGTTCATCATGTTGGTGAGTACGCATGATCCTCGCTGCAGCCAAAGCGTCTTCATTCAGAAGCAGTCAATTATTCATCTTCGGGTCTCCACATGGAAAGGAAGGATGGCTTCTTGGATAAAGGACATCCCGTTGATACATGGCTCAAACTTACCTCACCCTCAAAACATCCAAACAGCCAAACAAGCACATCAAAATATCCCATGTGCACAGAAAGCAATGGGGCGACTGGGAATATTAGAGAGCAGACCATCAGAGAGGTGGAGCAACACTTCTGATGTCTGAATTGGAAGCCAATCCCACAGTCCAGACTGTATCACTCAGTCTTGCAATCTCTCTCCATTTATATAATACATAGTCTTTTATTATTTCTGAAAAATTGACAGGTTCACCGTTATACATGTTAAAAATGCCAAATTGTTGCCCATTGCTTATCCAATCACAGACTCTCTACCTCCTCTTGATAACTTAGTTTCCTGCATATCTTGGCGTGATTGACAAATATAGTTTGAATATACTTGTTCTATTTATCCAAACCAATAACATAGTTCGAGCTGAAAAATGTGTTGCTGGAAAAACGCAGCAGGTCAGGAAGCTTCAAGGGAGCAGGATAATCGACGTTTCGGACATAAGCCCTTCTTCAGAAATTAGGAGGGTTTGCCAAGCAGGCTAAGATAAAAGGTAGGGACGAGGGACTTGGGAGAGGGGTATTGGGAATGCTTTAGGTGGAAGGAGGTTAAGGTAAGGGTGATAGGCCGGAGAAGGGGTGGGGTGGAGAGGTCGCGAAGAAGATTGCAGGTCAAGAAGGCGGTGCTGAGTACGATGGTTGGGACTGATATATGGTGGGGGGAGGGGAATGAGAAAGCTGGAGAAATGTGCATTCATCCCTTGTGGTTGGAAGGTTCCTCGGTGGAAGGTGAGTCTCTCTTCGTCCAGGCGTCGTATTGCTATGGTCTGTCGATGAAGGAGGCCAAGGACCTGCATGTACTTGGTGGAGTGGGAGGGGGAGTTGAAGTGGTCTGCCACACAGCGGTTGGGTTGTTTGGTGCGGGTGTCCCAGAGGTGTTCTCTGAAACGTTCCACAAGGAGGCGGCCATTGTAGAGGAGGCCACATCTGGTGCAGTGAATGCAGTAAATGATGTGTGTGTAGGTGCAGGTGAATTTGGAACATAAATGGAAGGATCCCTTGGGGCCTTGGAGGGAAGTGCGGGGGGAAGTGTGGGCGCAAATTTTGCATTTCTTGCGGTTGCAGAGAAAGGTGCCGGGAGTGGAGGTTGGGTTGGTGGGGGGGGTGTGGACCTGAAGAGTGAGTATGGAG
The DNA here is from genome assembly GCF_047496795.1 of Chiloscyllium punctatum. NCBI lineage: Eukaryota > Metazoa > Chordata > Chondrichthyes > Orectolobiformes > Hemiscylliidae > Chiloscyllium > Chiloscyllium punctatum. Next base: position 43,986,880 of record NC_092781.1, read on the forward strand.
GTAGTGGTCTTTTCGGAACGCTGATAGTGGAGGGGAGGGAAATATATCCTTGGTGGTGGGGTCTGTTTGGAGGTGGAGCAAATGACCAAGGATGATATGATGTATCTGGAGGTTGGTGGGGTGGTAGATGATGACCAGTGGGGATCTGTTCTGGTGGCGTTTGGATGGGCGGGGTTCAGGGGCGGACCTGCGGGAAGTGGAGATGTGGTGGACAGCATCGTCAACCACGTCTGAGGGGAAATTGCGGTCTTTGAAGAAGGAGGCCATCTGTGTTGTTCGGTCATGGAATTGGTCCTCCTGGGATCAGATGCGGAGGAGGTGAAGGAATTGGGAATATGGGATGGCGTTTTTAAAGGGGGCAGGGTGGGAGGAGGTGTAATCTAGGCAGCTGTTGGAGTCGGTCGATTTATAGTAAACGTCCGTGTTGAGTCGGTCGCCCGAGATAGAAATGGAGAGGTCTAGGAAGGGGAAAGAGGAGTCTGGGATGGACCAGGTGAATTTGAGGTCGGGGTGGAAATTGTTCGTAAAGTAGATGAACTGTTCAACCTCCTCGTGGGAGCACGAGGTAGCGCCGATACAGTCATCGATGTAGCGGAGGAAAAGGTGGAGTGTATTGCCAGTGTAGCTGCGGAGGATGGACTGCTCCACATATCCGACGAAAAGGCAGCAGTCCCATGCGGGTGCCCATGGCTACTCCTTTGGTTTGGAGGAAGTGGGAGGATTGGAAAGAGAAGTTGTTCGGTGTGAGGACCAGGTCAGTCAGTCGAAGGAGTGTGTCGGTGGAAGGATACTGTTTGGTTCGGTGGGAAAGCCAAGAAGCGGAGGTCTTTGAGTCCTTTGTGGTGGCGGTTGTAGGTGTATAGGGACTGGATGTCCATGGAGAAGATAAGGCGTTGTGGGCCGGCGAAGCGAAAATCATGGAGGAGGTGGAGGGCGTGGGTGGTGTCACGAACATGGGTTGGGAGATCTTGGACTCGGGGGACAGGACCGTGTCGAGGTATGCAGAGATGTGTTCGGTGGGGCTGGAGCAGGCTGAGACAATGGGTCAGCCGGGTCATCAGGTTTGTGGATTTTGGGCAGGAGGTAGAAACGGGCGGTGTGGGGTTGTTGCACTATGAGGTTGGATGTTGTGGATGGGAGATCCCCTGAGGTGATGAGGGTATGGATGGTCTGAGAGATGATGATTTGGTGGTGGGAGGTGGGGTCATGGTCAAGGGGGCAGTCAGAGGAGGTGTCCGCGAGCTGGCATTTAGCCTCATCAATATAAAGATCAGTGTGAAAAACTACCACCGAGCCTCCCTTTTCTGCTGGTTTGATGATGAGGTTTGGGTGGGAACAGAGGGAGTGGAGAGCTGCATGTTGGAGTGTTTGGAGTGGTGAGAGGTTGGAGTAGGTGAAAGGGGTGGACACGATGAGGAGGTCAATGTCTCGGAGGCAGTTGGCTATAAAGAGATCGAGGGCGGGTAAGAGGCCTGCATGGGGTGTCCAGGTGGATGGGGTGTGTTGAAGGTCGGAGAAGTGGTCGTTCGAGGGTGGGCACGAATTCAGATTGATGAAGTCGGTGCGGAGGTGAAGGCAGCGGAAGAATTGTTCGATGTCGCTCCTCGTTTGAACTCGTTAACCCGGGAGCGTAGGGAGATGAAGCTGAGGCCTCTGCTGAGGACAGATCTTTCATCCTTCGAGAGGGGGAGGTCTGTAGGGATGCTGAAAATATGGCTGGGCTCAGAGCTAGGACCTGGTGTGCGGCTGGAGTTGGCCGTGGGGGGGCGGTGGGTTAGACTTGGGGGCGAGGTTAGGAATGAGGCGGGGATCGGCCCAGGGTCTGAGATCAGCACGGGTGCGGGGATCGGCCTGGGGGCGGGAACCGGCATTGGGGCGGGCATCGACGCGGGGCCGGAGATCAGAGTGGGGACGTAGATCAGGGTGGGGGCGGAGAAACATGCGGCGTGGACTTTCTGCAGGTGAGTGACTTCACTGGGGGGGGCGGAAGTAAGTTTGGCGACGGCATCTCCGGGGGCGGAAGTGGCTGCAGCGACGGCAGAAACGGTGTTGTTCCCGGTGGTTGTGGACCCCGCGGAGTCTGCGAATCTATCGGCAATGGTTTTCCTGGCGATCGTGGAGGCGGTTGTCTGGGCGGCGATTGCGGAGGCTGCATGATTGGTGGGGGCGGAAGTGATGCCATGGTTCGCGGCGGCGGCTGCTGAGCTGCCACGTGGTTAATGGTGCCGGAGCGTTTCCAAGGCCAATGGAAGATTCTGGAACGGTTGAAGAATCTAGAGTATGGGGGTAAGTGCATGAAAGCTTTTTCTACTTACCGTCTTTAATTTCTGATCTGGCTAGGAAGAACTGTCTGTATAGTATTTAACATAGTTTTGCAAATATTTCACCTCCCCGCACTGGTCACTGTTTATTTATGGCTATAAATTTGTGTTAAACTGGTAAAGCCTAATATATCCCTGCTAACCGCCAATAACCAGTCCTTTCATATTCATGTGCAACAGCTTTGAAAGCCTGAATGATCAATTCAACTCCCAGTGTTACAGACATGAGAGATTCATAGATATGCTCCAATTGCTGACTAAGAAGCTCATTCTGTTCCTGATTAAAACTCTTCATGGGCTGAATAGCCTGCTTCAATATAGTGTAGTTATGAAATTTGCTGAACATTTTAGAATCATCAGTGAACAGACCACTTCTCACGATATGATGAACGGAAGGCCATTGATGCTGCAGCTGCTGATGGTCCACGGTGCCGCATAAATGCCTGGTTTCTTTTTGATCTGTCCTTTCAAAGTACTCCCTCCTTCACATAACACAGTGGGCGGTATCTTCAATACGTGGCATTGACTTTCACTCCGCCAGGACTGTATGGGGCAAACTTGTGAGATTGCTTCCCTCTGGCTGGATTCCCCATCATGTCCCAGAGTCTGGCTGCTGTTCATTTGAGGCCCCGACATGCTCAGAGTGGTGGGCATGTGGAGATACTCTTGATCATGGACATGGAAGTCCCACATCCAGAGTACGTACTTTGTCAGTGTCACCATCAGTGCTTCCTTCAATTTGTTTTCAACCATGAGGGGATCAGATGCATTACGACGAGGTGGTATGGACGGCAGTAGATGTACATTATCAGGCGATTTTCTTGACCATCTCTGACCTGTTACTATGACATTTTCTGGGTTATGGAATCCATGTTGGGGAATTCCAGGGGAACACCTTTCCGAATTGTAACCCAGGGTGCCCCCACCACTAGTGGGTCCGCCCTGACGGTGGGGCAGAATATACCCAGGTATGGTGATTGGGCTGAATGAGACATTCCCTATCACATCAGATTCTGTGAGTATTACAATGTCAGACTGCTTTTGACCGGTTCAATCTGAGAAATACAGGAACAATGGAGCAGGGAATAATGGATTAAAAAGTTGAATGAAAGGTGCTCGATCTGAATGTGTGTGGTATTCTCAAACCAGACTGAGGAAATCAGTGCATGTTTATGATTTAGTGACATTAGAGAGACATGACAAATGGTAAATGATTTTGGAAACTGGATATCAAATATATTTTAGAGCTGGGAGTGTTGGGTAGAACTAAAGAAAGAGGTGGAGGGGATACCTGAATAACGGGTTACATCTGCTTAATCATGTAAGTGGATCTTACATGAAATGTTTGAACTATGATCTTTATCTTAACCATTTTGTCTACAAAGTGCCTGTTGATTTGAGTTTGGAGAGAGATTCGTACCATGGCGGCTCAGTGGGTCTCAACAAATTTAATGGGTAGTGGGGCCTTTGTGATCTGGATCCTTATGACACCATCACATTCTATAACCGACATTCTCCACAACATTCTGTAACAGACATTCACTGGATCATTTTACTACCGACATTCTCTGGAACATTCTGTGACCAACACTCTCCAGTACATTGTGTAATTGACATTCCCTGGAAGATTATCTTCAAAAAATATTCACCGAAATATTCTGTACCCAACATTCTCCGGAATATTCCATACCGGTTATTCTTCGGAACATTCTGTAACCGACATTGTTTGGAGCATTACAGACGTACATTCCCTAGAATATTTTATAACCTACATTCTCCAGAACCTTCTATTCCTGACATTCAACAGAACATTCTAGACCGGACATTCCCCGGAACATTCTACACTCGACGTTCCACGGAATGTCCTGCACCCGACATTCCTGAAATAGTCTATAACTGACGTCCTCCAGAACATTTTGTAACTAAAAGTCTCCATAGAATTCTGTTCCCGACATTTCTCAGAAAAGTCTGTATTTGACTTTTGTCGGAACGTTCTGTCACCGTTTTTCCCTGAAACATTCTATTACCGATATTCCCAGGAAAGTTGTATAACTGACATTCTCCAGAATATTCCATAACTGACATTCTCTGGAACATTCTGTTCCCGATGTTCTCCGTAATATTCTGTACACAGATGTTCCACGGAAGGTTTTAGAACTGACATTCTCCAGACCATTCTATAACTGCCAGTATTTGTGGACGACTCGACATCGGTGAAATGAACAAATTTCACTTAGAAGATATTCCATTCCCGGTAGTTGGAGACAATGTTCCGAAATTCTCACAGCCAGTTAAAGTGGCGAATACACCTTCACTTCGTTTTCATTTTTTCACGACAAAGGGTCGAACACAATTTAGACGAATTGACAGAAAGTTCCAACCTCCAATTGTTTTCAAGGAATTGGGAGAGAATTATTCAGGACGACAACGTTTTCTCCCTCCATTTTAAGAAGTAGAGAGAAGAGACCTGTCTCTGCTCTCGTGTGATCAAGTTAATGGAAATGTTTTTGAAACTACCTGTTCCTATTCTTTTGCATAATTTGCTTGTTTCCATCCTCGCAGTTAACGTAGTGACGATCTACATCCTACTTTATAAAGATTGTGGATTATGTCCATGTGTAAGACGTTACCTGGGGGCCATGGCAGTAGCGGATCTACTGGTCATTATCTTCGAACTGATATTGAGACATATCCCCATTCTTTATAAGAGACAGTTTTATTTCATGAAGTCCGTTCCCGTGTGTAATATCCATGCCGTCCTCGCGTATGCAACCACTGACTGTTCTGTCTGGTTCACTGTCACTTTCACTTTTGATCGCTTTGTGGCCATTTGTTGCCAGAATCTGAAAAGTAAATATTGCAGTGAGAAAATGGCGGCTGTGGTTCTGGGAGCAGTAATTGTGCTCAGCTGTTTGAAGAATATTTTCTGGTATTTTATGCTAACACCTCAGTATCGGCTGTCGAACCGCCCCTGGTTTTGTTATGGAACACCTGGTCTTTATCATTCCAGCGTCTGGGCCACAATCGAGTTCCTCCACTACATTTTAACCCCGGCTCTCCCATTTGTACTGATTCTGTTGCTCAATGGTTTCATTGTCAGACACATTTTAGTGAACAGCAGAGCCCTCAGGAGACTCCGTGCTCACACCAATCGGGACACTCAGTGTGACACGGAAATGAGACATCGAATAAAATCTATCATTTTACTGTTTGTTATCTCGGCCAATTTCATCCTGTTATGGTCAACATTAATGGTGTATTCCATATGGAAACGGATGTATTATATTGTGTATACGCCTGTATATCTACATCGCTTTGTGATGACATTGGGTTTCATGCTGCAGCTCCTCAGTTGCTGCACAAACACCGTGATTTATGTTGTGACCCAGACGATGTTCAGACAGCAGCTGAAGAATGTGATGACTTATCCCTTCACCAAAATTCATCAATCAATCAGATTCACTCATTAATCAATCCATCCAGGATTTTCTCAGTTCACTCCCGTGTTTCAGCAACGAAGCAGCCTGTCACTATTGTAACAGACTGAGGGTAGTTTTGGTTTCTACCTTCTCATCCCACGGGGGTTACAGGAACACTTTTCAAAATTCTCTCAACTCAGGGGCCAGTGGGAAAAGGCACCATCCACTCACTGTATTTCTCAATTTACTTTGTAAAAAATAAAAATGTTCGTGAAAAATTATCAAGCAGTAGAATGAACGGCATTTTTAGTCTTTGTCCTGAAGAAGCTGAGCTCGATTTAGACTCATCCCCAACTCATGTTCCTCGGGGAAGGTGAGTGGCACAGCCTTGATCTCAGGAGTTGTGTTGAAGTTACTCTGTCATTGTCTTCAACTCTGGGTCACCGAATCTCACCAGGCTTTGGCACAGTTTATCCGTCTCCCTTTGTCACCCTCCCTCCATATATCCCTCCCACTTCACCACCAGCTAACACACCATATTTCACTGTCCCTCCCTGCCCTATGTTCCTTCACTCGCTCACTGTCTTGCACACACTACTTCCCAATCTGCCTCTCTCATAACTTCTGTCCCTGCAATCAACTCTCACATTCCGTTGCTAAGGTAATGGGGAGTTGAGTTTCTGGCCGGTGCGAGGGTAATAGTGTTGGACTTGGGCCAAATGTCATTGCTCGGGAGCATAGTGGGTGTGCGACCACTGGCTGTTTCTAGGGGATAAATGTGGGGGTGGCACCAGAGCTGTGGCTGGGGCTAATATGTCAGGCTGCGACAATGGGCTACTGCACACACATTTGGTTGGAGCCACTGACTGTTGCTCAGGGAAGACAGTGGGTTTGGGATTCAAGGCAATTTGAGTGCATCAGAGAGACATATATAAGCAGTCCAGTGCTCAGCGTAGAGAGTTTTAAGGGGTGGCAGCGTGACAGTGGGGAAGTCCGCAGGGGAGTGAGCATGAAGATGGTTTAGTGTATGGGAGGAGTGAATGTGATGATGGTTTAGTGTGCGGGGGAGAGAGAATAATGGTGGAGGAGTGTGCGGGTTGTGAGTATGATGGTAGCTGAGTATGCAGAGGAGTGAGCATGATAGTGGCGGAGTGTGCGGGTGAGTGCTTGTCTGTGGACGAGTGTGTGGGGCCGTAAATGTGACGGTGACTGAATGTGTGGAGGAGTGAAGGAGAAGTTGTTGATGGTGAGGACGAGTTAATCCATAAAAATGTCAGTGCCGGTGTAAGGTTACTGGCTGTCTTGGCGTGAGAGGAAGAAAATTAGGGCTTGCAGGCCGTTGTCATGGCAGATATTTGTGTATAAAGAAATATGGAAGCAGGGAAAGAGAAAGACATTACTGTAGCAGATATTTGTGTACCAGATATTTGTATTTGAAAGTTTATATTTGAAAGGACTGGGAAAACGGAAGTTATAGAAGAGGTGGAGGGTGTGGGTGGTGTCCCGAATGTAGATGGGAGCTCCTGGACTCAGAGGGAGGGAAAGTGGAGGGATGAATTTCCCTGTGTCTGCATCCAGCCTCCAAATTGAAATGGGGCTGGTTAGAATTTGCTGGTGATTCAAGGGAGGCAGCCTTTGGGATCTTGTTGTGCAAAAACAGCCTGAAACCTTTTTATTCACAGTAGCAATGGGCAACAAATGTCAAATATAATGTGGTTGGGGAGTTGAGGGGGATTATGGTTTTGAATGTTGATGGTGAAAGTACAGATATCTACACAGTATCCGTCGGTGTGGACTGGTGAGATCCTGCTGCGCAGAATTCCAATGTCAGCCCCTCCCTCTGTGTGCGTGGAGGGTATTTGGGACAGTTCTAGATGCTGTGTAGTTGAGGGGGATTGAGTTCTAGCAAGGATTAGAGAAAATCCCTCTGCCTGTCGACAGAACCTGCACTCTGTTTTCTAATGGTGGGATAGTGTGTGGGATCATCATCTCTCCTTTCCACAGCACAGTCCATCCCCACCTCCCCTCCTTCTTTACCCAAATTAAGGTCAGGACATGGGTCTACAGGAAAGGACTGGAATATGAGGGCACACTCTAAATTGGAGGAAGTGAGGAGAGAGTATTTCAATTAAAACGCAGAGTGAATGGAGGGAGAGAGACCAATCAATTCTCGAGAACTGGAGAAAGCTGAGCAGAAATGGTGGGACTGGGAGGGGCATTGCATAAGAGAGGGAGGCAGAATCCGAGAGGGAAGGAGAGAGAGTAGGAAACAGTGCGTACGAGAGAGAGAGGGAAAGAGTGAGGTAAAGACATAGAGGAAGGAGTGAAAGAGAAGGACACAAAGGAGTGAAAGAGAGGGAGGGATAGAGCGACGAGGGAGACTGAATAAGCGAGATAGAAGGAGTGAAAGAGAAAGACATTACTGCACTAGTGGATGCTTCATTGTGAATAACTGATTGAGAAACAGCGCCATTCGCTAACAAAGTGGGCACTGGGCTGTGGGTGGTGAAGTGAAGTGGGATAGTGAGGAGTCAGTCTTGTCACTTGTATTTTTTATCCCGGTGTGTCAGTGAAAGAGCTGTAAGGGACAGGTTAAACACTGAGGGAGGAGGAAGGGACAGGCATTGGTAGTGACTCCCTACCTTGAGTCACTGCCCAACCCCATCTCAGAAAATATACCTTCGGGGTGAAGTCAGAAAATACTGACCCATTGAACCCAGGTGGAATCTGCTCTCATTCTCTGGAATCAAAACAAGGGAAGTGCTGATGAAATGGGGAAAATTTGGGAGGTCTGTCAGTGACGGGATCTTGTTTCTTTCACTTGTTTGATGTTTTGAAAGATCTCGGCTTGGTGTGATCAATCTCTCTCTCTCTCTCTCTCTGAAGTGTTGAAGTGGATTTCTGAGACTGATTCTGGGAAACAGACACAGACACAGAGAGACAAAGTCTCTGCAAGTGGGCATGGAGCGGATTGCAGCGTCTGGAGTAAATTACTCCCTTTATCCTCAAACCGAAACACTGGGACAGTTTGACGCCTTCCTGTTCCCGTTCTTTGGGTTTAATAACAGGGACTGTGCTGGGAAAGTGTGAGATTGTAGAAGGTGGTGAGTTGTAGGGTCTTGCTGTTCTTTTGGTGCCCAGTTTTAGTTCATTTTAATCAATTGTCATTTTCCTCGCAGCCTCTTTGCATCATAGAGTCGTAGAGATGTACAGCATGGAAACACACCCTTCCGTCCAAAGCGTCCATGCCAACCAGATATGCCAACCCAATCTAATCCCATCTGCCAGCACCCGGCCCATATCCCTCCAAACCCTTCCTATTCATATACCCATCCAAATGCCTCTTAAATGTTGCAATTGTACCAGCCTCCACCACATCCTCAGGCAGCTCATTCCATGCACCCTCTGCATGAAAAAATTGCCTCTTAGGTCTCATTTATATCTTTTCCCTGTCAACCTAAACATATGCTCTCTAGTTCTGGACTCCCCAACCCCAGGGAAAAGACTTTGCCTATTTATCCTCATGCCCCTCATAATTTTGTAAACCTCTATAAGGCCAACCCTCACCCTCCAACGCTCCAGGGAAAACAGCCCCAGTCTTTTCAGCCTCTCCCACTAGCGCAGCTGCTCCAATCCTGGCAACATCCTTGTAAATCTTTTCTGAACCCTTTCAAGCTTCACAACATCTTTCCGATAGGAAGGAGACCATAATTGCACACAATATTCCAACAGTGGCCTAACCAATGCCTTGTACAGCCGCAATATGACCTCCCAACTCCTGTACTCAATACTCTGACCAATAAAGGAAAGCATACCAAACGCCTCCGGGTGCCGAGAATCAGATGTTGCAAAGAAAAAGAAAATCAAATCATTCTTTCGTCAGGAATAATCTGTTAACAGGGACAATAATCAGAAACCATCTTGTCTCCTTAGAACATAGAACATAGAACAATACAGCGCAGTACAGGCCCTTCGGCCCTCGATGTTGCGCCGATCAAAGCCCACCTAACCTACACTAACCCACTATCCTCCATATACCTATCCAATGCCCGCTTAAATACCCATAAAGAGGGAGAGTCCACTACTGCTACTGGCAGGGCATTCCATGATCTTACGACTCGCTGAGTGAAGAACCTACCCCTAACATCAGTCCTATATCTACCCCCCCTTAATTTAAAGCTATGCCCCCTTGTAATAGCTGACTCCATACGTGGAAAAAGGTTCTCACTGTCAACCCTATCTAACCCCCTAATCATCTTGTACACCTCTATCAAATCACCCCTAAACCTTCTTTTCTCCAAAGAAAACAACCCCAAGTGCCTCAGCCTTTCCTCATAGGATCTTCCTACCATACCAGGCAACATCCTGGTAAACCTCCTCTGCACCCGTTCCAGTGCCTCCACATCCTTCCTGTAGTATGGCGACCAAAACTGCACACAATATTCCAGAAGCGGCCGCACCAGAGTCTTATACAACTGCAGCATGACCTCAGGACTCCGGAACTCAATTCCTCTACCAATAAAAGCCAGTACGCCATATGCCTTCTTCACTGCACTATTTACCTGGGTGGCAACTTTCAGAGATCTGTGTACATGGACACCAAGATCCCTCTGCTCTTCCACACTACCAAGTAGTCTACCATTAGCCCAGTAATCCATCTTTTTATTACTCTTACCAAAGTGAATCACTTCACACTTAGCTACATTGAACTCCATTTGCCACCTTTCTGCCCAGCTCTGCAGCTTCTCTATATCCCGCTGTAACCTGCCATATCCTTCCTCACTGTCTACAACTCCTCCGACTTTCGTATCATCCGCAAACTTGCTCACCCAACCTTCTAACCCTTCCTCCAGGTCATTTATAAAAATGACAAACAGCAATGGTCCCAAAACAGATCCTTGCGGAACACCACTAGTGACGGCACTCCAAGATGAATCTTTGCCATCAACTACTACCCTCTGTCTTCTTCCAGAGAGCCAATTCCTAATCCAAACCTCCAACTCACCCTCAATGCCATATCTCTGTATTTTCTGCAGTAGCCTACCATGGGGGACCTTATCAAACGCCTTACTAAAATCCATATATACTACATCTACCGCTTTCCCCTCATCTACCTCCTTCGTCACCTTCTCAAAGAATTCAATAAGGTTTGTGAGGCACGACCTGCCCTTCACAAAACCATGCTGACTATCCTTGATCACATCATTCTTATCCAGATGTGCATAAATCCTATCCCTTATAATTCTATCTAAGACTTTGCCCACAACAGAAGTGAGACTCACTGGCCTATAGTTACTAGGATTATCCCTACTCCCCTTCTTGAACAAGGGAACCACGTTTGCTAGCCTCCAGTCCTCTGGCACTACTCCTGTAGACAAAGAGGACACAAAAATCAAGGCCAATGGCTCTGCAATCTCCTCCCTTGCTTCCCAGAGAATCCTAGGATAAATGCAATCAGGCCCAGGGGACTTATCTATTTTCACCCTTGCCAGAATTTCCAACACCTCTTCTCTACATATCTCAAAGCCATTGTTGTTCATTTATTCACACACACACACAAACACACACGATTGTGGGGGATTCATGCCCTCTCTGGGATTTCTACCAAACGCGGGGAGTTCTGGGCTGGGTTCGGGAGTTGGGGAGACAAAGGAGTAAAAATGTTTGTGAGTGCTGGACACAGTCTGATACCAGAGATGTCACTGCCTCGGTCTCTCACTCCTGCTCCCATATTCACTTCCGTGTTCCTAGCTGTCTCTCTATCTGTTTCCCATACATCTCTCTCCCCCAACTTCCCATCTCCATGTTAGTCATGTTGGTCTGAGCATTGTCTTTCTACGACTCTCTGCCTCCTCATTCTCTCTCCCAGAATGGTTTCATCGTTCAGTTTTTCATTATCTCTAAAACTACCTGCACAGCTTCCTCTACACATTCTGTCTCTTCGCTCTGTGGGATCTTCCTCTTTTAAATTGAAAACTATTCTATCTGCCGAACACCATCATCCTCTCTCTCGCGCTCATCACTCATACTGTTTAATTATTCTACCTGTGCCCTCTCTCACTCCCTCTCTGTCCCCCTCTCCTTTTCTCTCTCTCTTCCCCCTCTCGCTCTCTCGCTCTCTATCGATGTCTCTGTCGCTCTCGCTCTCACTCTCAATCTCTCTTCCCCATCGTTATCTCTGTCTATGTCGATCTATCTTTCTTTTATCCTGATATCGCTCCCTTTCTCTTCCATCCCCTTAGTTGTCTGCTTCTCTCTCTCTCTCTCTCTCTCTCCCGGGCTCTTTCTCTCTCTGTCTGAACCCCCTCCCATTGTCCCTCTGACTGTCTCTCTCTCCCTCCCCCCCCGTCTCGATATCCTCCTGCCCTGAAGTGGATTTGAACTCAATTCCATGAGCAGCTGCACGTTTCATCGACACATTCTGTCTCTTAGCACTGTGGGATCTTCGTGTTCATAATGGAGAGCCATTCTATCTTCAGAATACCATCATCCTCTCTCTCGCGCTCATCACTCATTCTCTTTTATTATTCTACCTTTGGCCTCTCTCACTCACTCTCTGTCGCCCCTCTCTGGACAGTCTCTGGACATATGCACTGTTGTCCCATTCCTGCCGTTGTAGGGGGAATGATGGGAGAGGTGAGTGGGTGTGTAATTGCACAAGATGGAGGCACAGAGGGAGCTTTGATACAGAAACAGCATTTGGGAGGCGCCCAATGTTTGCGGCTGAGAATAAATGGGGCGAATCTGCAAAACCCCTTGGAAAGTGGAGATTCGGGGGATGGGAATTGTGGGCAGGAACACAAATGGGGAGGAAGGGCACAATGTCCTGGGGAATGAAAACGTCATGTGGGGGTTTAGATGAAGCTCCTTTCTCAATGGGGGCGGTGCATGCGAGCTGTGACCTTGCTGTACTTTGAATCAGTCACTCAAAATGGTAATGAATCCCGACATGTGCTCACTATGTATCCCACCATAAAGGGGTGTGAGCTGGGGAGATGGGTGATCGTTAAGGAGCGATATGGGGCAGATTAGGGACGCGGGTGCAAAGCTGCACAGGGTAAGGGGAAATTGGACGGGTTTCAATATTCGGGGGAATAATATTGGGTCAGGGGGACAACCTAATGGGAAGGGGGGGCAGGAATCATAGAACGTAAAATATGTGGGGGGACGCAAAAATCCGAGGCTGGGGAGTCGTGAAATCCAGGCAGTTGCAAAGCAAAGGCTAGAAAAATGGGGCGTCACAAAATGAGGACAGTTCGGCTAGCAGGGAGGGATCGTCCCTGCCCGGAGGACGATTCTACCATGGGCCAAACGAGAGAAGCTGAGATTGTCTTCTTTAGAGCAGAGAGGTTGAGCGGGATTGAGTTGCACAAAATTATGAGGGATACAGATAGGGTAACTGGAAACCTTACCCCTCAGAAGTTGAATCAATAATCAGGTGCAAGTGAGGACTGCAGACGCTGGAGACCAGTCGAAGAGGGTGTTGCTGGAAGAGCACATCCTGTCATGCAGCATCCGAGGAGAAGAAGTACACTTCCGGGTAAAAGTCAATCATCAGGAATGAAGCTGGTCAGCCAAGGGTGCTGACAGATATGTAGGAGAGGGTGGGAGTTTGGGGGAAGGAAGCTTGGATGAAGGTGGGGGGTGAAAGTGACAGGTCGGAGAGAAGGATGGAGCAGACAGAAGAACGAAGAGTGTGCTGACGAGTTGGAAGATTAGGACGGGCATATGGTTTGGGTAGGGGAAATGGGGAAACTGAAATGCACATGAATCCCATACGGTTGGAGAGTCCCAAGATGGAAGATGAGTCGTTCTTCCTAACAGACATGGATGGCCAGGGTATGGCGATGAAGGAGGCCCAGGAGGTGCATGTCATTTCCGTGTTGGGTAGGGGAGTTCCAGTTTTCAGCCACAGGGGGGTCACATTGTTTCATGCGGATATCCCACAAGTGTTCCTTGAAACGGTTCGCAAGTTGGTGTCCTGTTTCCCAAACGCAGAGGAGATCTCATCGAGCTGCACTTATGATCAACATTGGTCAGTCCCTGGACATATTCCCTGCTGTCGCTCTCCTGTTTCTCGGGGGAATGATTGGATGAAATGTATGGCAGTACTGGTACATTTTTATCAGACGTGGAAGGATTCTTTGATGCCTGGGTCTTAGCTGGGGTGGAGATGTGGTTGTACGGTTTGCACTTCTTGCATTGGACGGGAAGGTGCCGGGAGGCGAAAGTGTGTTGGTGGGGTATGCACCTTTCAATGAGTTTACAGAGGGAATGGTTTCTCTGAAACACAGACAATGGTGGGGAAGGAAATATATTTCTCTTGGTTAGGGTCAGTTTGTAGGTGATGGAAATTGCGAAGGATGATGCAGTGTACTCACAGGTTGGTGGGGTGGAAGGTGAGGGCCGGGGATTTTGTCGTTTTTGCGATTAGACTGGAGGAGATGCTCACGAGGACTATGTCGACGACGTGGTGGGGGAAAGTGAAGTATTTAACTAAGGATGTTCTACCTCCAATCCAACTCCAACATCACCATCAGCCAGTAATTTGGCACATCTATCTCTACACCACTGGAGTCAGGCGCCGACTCGAAGACACTTCGTCTTATACTGCCCCCTCGACAACGACCTCACTTCCCATCACCAAGCCATCATCTCCCATATCAACAAAAACCTCATCACCTCTCGGGATCCACCATTCAAGCCTCCAACTTCATAGTCTGGGGAAACCGCAATGTCCACTTCAACCTCCTGCTCAAAATCCAAAAGCGTTACTGCCCTGGACGATCCAAAGCCTCAGCCTGATCCTACTCTACTTAACCTTTCTCTATATACCTTGACACTGTCCTGACCCTCTTAGTCCATGAACACCCCATCTACATTCTGGACACCACCCACACACTCCACCTCTTCCATAACTTTCGTTTCTCGGGTGCAAAACGCGTTAACTTCGCCGTGACCATTCAGTCCCTGTACACAAATATCTGCCATGACGAAGACCTCCAAGCCCTAGGTTTCTTCCTCTCACGCCAACACATTCAGCACTCTTCACTGACTCTGTCATTTTACTGGCTGAACTGGTCCTCAGCATCAACAATTTCTTCTTCCAATTCCCACACTTCCCCCAGACCAAATGTCTGCCTCTTCCTTGAATACTTGGAAAGTCCATCTTTCGAATATACTCCGACAGCATTACCCACCTGTTCCTCCGCTACTTTGATGAACGTATCAGTGCTACCTCGTGCTCCCAGGAGGAGGTTGAATGTTTCATCATCTTCACAAAAAAATTCCACTCCGAACTTAAGTTCTCCTGGACTATCTCAGACACCTATATCCCCTTCTGGGCCCTCTCAATTTCCTTTTCCGTCGACCAACTCAGCATGGATTTCTCCTAAAAACACACTGACTCTCACAGCTACCTGGAGTACACCCCCTCCAACTCACCCTCCTGTAAAAATGCTTGGTATAGGGAATAAGGGAAAGCGCCTTGGAGTCGGCGCCTGACTCCAGCTGTGTTGAGATAGATGTGCCATATTACTGACTGATGTTGATGTTGGAGTTGGTTTGGAGGGAGTCAAGGGTTGCGCGTTGCAAGGGTAAGAATCTGGAGTGTGTCTGGTTGTTGGACAGCTTGAGACAGTCTGTCTCACGGTGGCAGCTGGAGATGATGAGATGGGTGGGGAGGTGTTTTCAAGCCAGCAAAGGATCTCTAGGTGGAAGGGGTGTGTTAGTTGTGGGTGAAGTCTTCCTCGGTGCGTGGGCAGGAAACTTGATGTGAAAAGTTATCCCGGAGTTGGACGCGACAAAACAAACGTTTAATGTCGCAATGTGTGTCAAACGCATTGACCCAAGAGTCTGGTGGAACCCATGAATCACACGGGAACAATTCCTTCCGCGACTCCCTTGTCAGGTCCACACACCTAAGAACCCAGGCTTCATTCCGGCACCTTCCTCTTCCATTGCAAGTAATGCAAAACGCGCGTCCAAACATCCTCCCTCCCCTGCCCAAGGCCCCAAAAGATCCTCCCACATCTGAAAGAAATTGAACTGTAATTCCATGTACGTTATAAACTATATCCATTGCACCCGATATGGTCTCCCCTACACTGAGGTGACAGGACGACAACATATGCATTGTTTCAGCGAACATCACTGGGATACCCATACGAACCAACACAATCACTCTGTAGCTGATCAGTTTAATTTCCATTCCACTCCGCCAAGGACACACTGGTCCTTGGCCTTCTCCATCCCGAAACCCCAACCAGCCCACCACTGGCGGAAGAACGCCTCATTCTCCATTTTGGCAACCACTAACCACGGGATTAATGTGGATTTCACCAGTTTCCACATTTCCCCTCCCCCAAATTATCCCATTCCCAACTTTCCAACTCAGCACCGCCCTGTTGAACGGCCCTCCCCGTTCATCTTCCTTCCCGCCTCTCCGCCACACCCTTCTCCCTGAACTATCACCATCACCTCCCACCTTCATTCCGCAATCCCATCTACATTCTCTCCAGAACTACCCAGCCGCCATTCAAACCTCAGTCCCCCGTCCCAAAAGCCTCATTCCTGAAGAAGGACTTATTCCTGAACCGTCAATGTTACTGCTCCTTGAATGCTCGCTGATCCGCTGTGCGTTTCCAGCATCATACGCTTCGACTCAATGAGCAGGAAGATGATTGAAGGTGAGAGATAGAAGGTTTAAAAATGTGAGGAGAGTATTTTTCACCCAGTGGATGTTGAGAAGTTTGATCTCACTGCATGTGAGGGTGGTAGAGGTAGAAATCCTTGTAACATTTATTTTGTATATAGATGTGCAGTTGCGATGCCAACGTGTGCAAGACCATGCGCTAATACATGGAAAATGGCATGAAAATTGGCAAGTGGTTGCTGTTGACCAGAGTGGACGCAATGCGCTGAAAGACCTTTATCTGTGCTGTACATCTCTGTGATAATGTAACTCCAATTTCTCATTGAAAATTGAATTCGCCTACTATGGGCCTCCTCTACCCCTGCCGGGACTGTTCCCCTTAACCATCTAGAACATAGAACATTACAGCGCAGCACAGGCCCTTCGGCTCTCGATGTTGCGCCGACCTATCATACCAATCTGAAGCCTATCTAACCTATACTATTCCATGTACGTCCATATGCTTGCCCAACGACGACTTCAATATACTTAAAGTTGGCGAATCTACCACCATTGCAGGCAAAAAAATCCATACCTTTACTACTCTGACAAAAGAAACTACCTCTGACATCTCTCCTATATCTATCCCCCCTCAATTTAAAGTTATGCCCCCCTCGTGCTCGCCGTCACCATACATGGAAAAAGGCTCTCCCTGCCTATCCTATCTAACCGTCTGATTATCTTATATATCTCTATTAAGTCACCTCTCAACCTTCTTCTCTCTAACGAAAACAGCCTCAAGTCCCTCAGCCTTTCCTCGTAAGGACTTCCCTCCATACCAGGCAACATCGTTGCAAATCTCCTCGGATCACTTTCCAAAGCTTCCACATCCTTCTTATGATGCAGTGCACAATACTTCAAGTGCGGCCGCACCAGAGATTTATATAACTATAGCATAACCTCGTGGTTACGTAACTCGATCCCTCTATTAATAAAACCTCAAACATTATATGCCTTCTGAACAACCATGTCAACCTGGGTGGCAACATTCAAGGATCTGTGTACCTGGACACCGAGATCTGTCTGCTCATTTACACGACTAATGATAAGAATCTTATCATTAGTCCAGTACTTTGCATTCCGGTTACTCCGACCAAAGTGAAACACCTCACATTTGTCCGCATTAAACTCCATTTGCCACCTCTCAGCCCAGCTCTGTAGGTTATCCAAAACGGCACAGAACCAGGTATGGGTGCACGACATGGTGCAGAACCATGCTAGCGAGCATGCGCTGTGACCAGAGATGAAGCCATACTATGTTGAATGTCAAAATCGATTGTCCATTGCGGTTGGAGCAAAGTTTACTTAATCTTCACAACCACAGCGTCAATGTGTAGGGTTCATTGGGATAGCATTCTATAACGTACTGTGTTAATTTGCCATAATTCATGCATGCACTGCTAAGGGAGGTCTGAGTGCGAGTTTGGAGACAAAGTAATACTTTGCGACATCAGTGGAAAAGGGAAAGCGATCACCCATTGCTCCCCTGGTAGTATGTCCTTCGGAGAGGATGGAGATCCTAATGAGATCAGACAGTGTGTGACCCGGGGAAATGGAGATCCAAGTGAGATCAAGCAGTGTGTGACCGGGGGAATGGAAAACCCAGTGAAATCAATCAGTGTGTGACTTGAGGAGGATGGAGATCCCAGTGAGTTCACACAATGCGTGACCCGGGAGAGAGGGGGTGGACAAGTCGGTGAGATCAGACTGTGTGTGAGCCGAGTGGATGGAGATTCCAGTAAGATCAGCCAGTGTGTGACCGGAGGAGGATGGAGATCCCAATGAAATTAGACCGTGTCTGACCCGGGAAGGATAGGTATCCCGATGAGATCAGGCAATGTCTGACCCAGGAAGGACGAAAATTCCCTTTGAGACCAGACAGCCTGTAACCCCAGTGAGGATGGGGATCCCAGTGAGATCGGACTCTGTGTAACTCCACAGCGGGCGGACATACAAGTGAGAGCAGGCCTTTTCTGACCCCAGGGAAGGTGTCTATCCCGGTGGCATCAAACAGTGTGCGACAGAGGAAGGATGGAGAGAGTGAGACTAGAGCAAAACTCAGGCAATGCACACATTTGGGTTCCATAGCCTGGACGGATGTGTAATATGGATGTACTGATTCATATTCAATGCGTTTATATCTAATTTCTCATTGCATTTTGCGTCCTGACCTCCTCTCATGTTCTGTCCATTGTATCGGTGTTGATAGCACAGCTGAATGGTGAGGCATGTGCAGGATCATGTCATTATAAATTATAGTTAAGTGCTCATAACCCAAACATGCCTTCTTGATTATCAGGTTTTACATCCAGGGACCATTTTAATTCCAATCTACTTAGCATGATGGTAATGCCACACAGCACGTTGGATTACGTCCCAAAAACTGAAGACAAGACTTTGTCTCAACTTGCTTGTTTCTAGATTTGAGGGGGAAAAAACTGCAGGATTGACTGGCAACAAAATGTTGTCAAGTGCCCAGAATGATGTCGGGTAATCTATCCAATGTTTGTTTTTTAGTTATTCTATGATAGCTGTTCCACGTAACTGAGTGGTGTGTCCCCATACTTTGCAGTCACTCTGAATATCCCTGCAGAATATTCTGTGTCAGGAATGAGTCTGGTTTTACCTTCCAGTTTATGCCCATGAATATTTTTAGTGTTAATAGTGGATTGCTGGGGGGGAAATATGGAACAGGATTTCACGAGGCAGCTGTCAGTGGCACAGATGTAGAATCGTTCCCCCAGTGGCATTATCAGTGGACGATTGATCCAGTGTCCGCAGATACTGTTCTGGGTGTCTGGGTTTGAATTCTGCAGTGGCCGATTGTGGCAATTGAGTTCAATAAAAAATTGTGTTTAATAGTCTTAAAGGTGGCCAGGAAACATGATCGTTTGTCGGAGATCCATCAGGTTGCATTCTTAGCAAGTTTGCGGATGACACTAAGACTGGTGGAGTAGCAGATAGTGAAGGGGACTGTCAGAGAATACAGGAGAATATAGATAGATTGGAGAGTTGGGCAAAGAAATGGCAATTGGAGTTCAATCCGGACAAATGCGGGGTGATTTATTTAGGAATAGCCAAGTCAAGAGCGAAGTTTGCAGTAAATGGAAAAGAAATCATTGGGAAAATTAATGTACAGAGAGATCTGCATGTTCAGCTCCATTTTGCCTTGAATGTCGCAGAGCAGGTCCGTAGAATGGCCAAGGAGGCACACACCACGCTTTCCTTCATCGGATGATGTATTGAGTATAATAGTTAAGACCATGATACCATAAGACATAAGAGTGGAAGTAAGGCCTTTCGACCCATCGGGTCCACACCGGCATTCAGTCATGGCTAACGGGCATTTCAACGCCACTTACCAGCACTCTCCTCATATCTCTTAATTCCTTGAGCGATGAACAATTCATCAATCTCTGCCTTGAAGACATTCAACGTCCTGGCCTCGACTGCACTACGTGGCAATAAATTCCACAAACCCACCACGCTCTGGCTGAAGAAATGTCTCCACATTTCCGTGTTAAATTGACCCCCTGTAATTCTAAGGCTTTGCTCACGGGCCCTAGTATCCCCACCTGATGGAATCAAATTTCCATTATCCACTCTTTCTCAGCCTTGAGTTGACAGGTCATGTTTCAGTTCTATGAGGCTTTTGTTTGGTCACATTTGGAATGTTGTGTACTGCTCTGGTCGCCACATTAACAAAAGGACATATATACTGAAGGTTCACCAGGGTGTTGCTTGGTATGGAAGGTGCTAGCTCTGAGGGGAGGTTCAGTAGTCTAGAATTATTTTCATTTGAAAGAAGGAGTTTGTGGTGCGGACCTGACTGAGGCATAAAAATCAGGTGCGGACAGATTGGATAACGAAGAAATCTTTTTCCCAGATTGGAGGACTGATTTCCTACGTGTTACGAGTTTAAAGTGAGGGGAGACAGATTTAGGGGACATAAGCATGGAAGGTTCTTCAGGCAGAGGGTGGGTGGACCTGGAATGCGTTCCCAGAGGAGGTGGTAGGACGGGAACAATAGGGTTATTTGTGATGTATCTGGACAGATGCATGAATGGATAAAGAGCAATGCGACTGTGATCCTTCGAAAATAGGCAGCAAGTTGAGGTAGAACATCAGGATCAGCGCTGGCTTGGAGGGCCGAAGCGCCTGTTCCTGTGTTGTAGTTTTCTGTGTTCATTGTTCTAGGTTCACAGATGCCCTTTATGGAAGGCATCAGCCATCCTTTCCCTGTCTGGTCTACATGTGACTTTGGGTCCGCAGCAGTATGGCTGACTCTTAACTGACCTCTGGGGAAATAGCCATGGGCAATAAATGTTGGTGTTGCCAATAACGCACAAATATTGTGAATTAACACCAAAGAAATAAAATCGGATCTGGAGATTTCGTCATAAGTTTCAAAGATTTATTCATCCGGAAAAGAAGGGAATGCTGTTCTGTTTAACAAGACGCTGTTCTGCTCATTGCAATATTCGCGACATATCCGTTCTATTGATATATATTTAATACAGAAACCTAGAGAACGTTTTGCAAGCGTTGCTGCAGGATTCTCAAGCTGCTGTAACGTTATATTTTTGTCTTTAAATGGGCCCCTGAAACCCAGCATGAACCTACAGCTGAAGGAGGAAGAGAGAACAAAGTTGGCTATCTAGAAAGAGAGATGAGTAACCGGCTTTGGTTTCCAACCTGGAAAAGGAGAAAGTAAGCATGGAGTTCAGGAAATTAGACTGTGAGGAACTTGCACAGTTTGAAAGGCAATTGGAACGTATTGGAGGCCCTGTCAGCTTTAGAAATGGGAAATTCCCCTGCTCCAGATGAATTGAATCCCAGGTGGCTGTGGAAGGCCAGGGAGGTAATTGCAGAATTCCTGTCATAAATGTTTAATTCCTCTGTGGTCACGCAGGGGTGGTGGTGAGGTGTTGGGGTAGTGCTGAAGCACAGCTCATGTAGTTCTGCTTTTCAAGACTGTTGGTAGAGATGAATAAGGAAATTACAGCCAGTTGAGTCTCCTGTCAGTGTAAAGAAACTAAAGGAGAAAATTCGAAAGGACAGAATTAACATACACTTGGAAATATATTGGTTAGTTTGTGGTAGTGGGTATGGATTTGTCCGGGTGAGGTTACGCCGATCAAACTTGGGAGTATTGTTTTGAAAAATGTGATCAAGTGGATGGGTAAGTGAGATTTTACTGATGTAGCATGTGTATTCAAGAAAGGTTTTAACAAAGTACGAAAGGCGAGACTGATTGAGAAGTTTATATCTTATGGAATTCAATGGCGCCATTGATCAGAAACGGACTTATTAATAGAATACAACAGGCAATTGTGGGAGAAGGTTGTTTGAGTAACTGGTGGATGGTGTCTTGTGTGAACCACAAGGAATATTAATGGCACTCGTATTGTTTGTTATACTCATAAACAATATAGATGAAAGAGTGAGGGGAATGTTAAGCAAGTTTATAGTCTACACCAATATTGTTAGGGTGGTAAACAGTGAAGAATATTGTTGTATGTGCAGTAGACTCAGATGGGTTGATCAGATGGCCGGATTACTGGCAGGTCGTATTTAATCTCATAAAGACCAGGTTGGCACTTTGGGCAGAAACGACAAGTTAAGGGATATTTTAGGAATTGCAAGACACTGTGTAGGTTATTAGAACGGAGTGATCTTGGAGTGATGATTCACAGATCATTGAAGTCAGCAGAGCAAGTTAATAGGATAATTCAGAAGACAAATGGGATACCTGCTTTCATCGATCGTGGCATAGAATTTGAGACCAAGGAGTTAATGTTCCTTTTGCATAGATGCTGGTTATGCCACAGCAGGGGCTCCATATACATTGCCTGGGATAGAACAATTGATTTTAAGAAAATTTTAGACCGGCTTTGATTGATTTCATGAGAGCAGCGAGGTATTCGGGATTATAAGGAGGATGGACAGTTTGATGAAATAGCAGTTGGTCCACTTGGTTGAGGGTCAGTCATGAGAGAGCACAGTTTTAGGATAAGGAGCAGAAGATTCGGAAGGGATTTGGGGAAAAAAGAACTTTTTCACTCAAGAGGGTGGTGGATATCTGGAATGCGCAGCCTGACAAGGCAGTGGAAACCAGAAATTAATAATCTTTCGACGAATATTCGGATCAGTGCATAAAATATCATATCATTCAAAGGTATTCGGCAAACGCAGAAAATTGAGATTCACGCACTTTTCATGGACACTCGACAGAACCAAGAGACTTTTCTTCGCTATATGACTCTGTGACTCGATATCGAGAGGTATCACAATCACAGGTCATAGGGAGTCCCTGAGTACTAGAACTATCCAATTGGTAACTGGATTGGAAAAGGAAAGTGGATAAACGTAGTGTGAAAAAAACAGACGTTTCCCGAACAGCAGTGAGACGTCAAGGAGTCCATCCCGAATGGAGCATTGGTGAGAGCCAGGCAGAACAAAGGAATAGGACAAAGATAATAGTTTGAGATTTAACAGTCAGGGGATTGTAAGGAAGCATGAGCTGTGACCATGTCATCAAGGGAAGGTAACCTACCACATACCAAAATAAATAACATTTCATTTATAGAAGGAATTTATAGATTCAATTAAGCATAACAATTTATTAGACAAGGCTCAAGGGCTGATGGTTTTTGTATCATTTCGGACTGGTCTGTTTGAGGAGAGGAAAATGAGGCAGGTAAATTCGTGGTTAAGGCCTATAAAGGGAGAAGGGAAGGACTGCTCTGATTTTTAAGTATCCTTCGTGGGGTATTGGCATTATTGACATTTAAAGTCCATCTCTAATTTTCCTTGACCGGTGTGACTTGCTTGGCCAATCTAGTTGGCATTTCCAATCTGATCACACTACTATCGTCGTGGAATCACATTCAGACGAGAGCAGTGAAGGATGTCTTTGTTTTTCTTTAACAATACTGGTGAACGGGATGCATTTTTACAACATTAAGCGATAGTTTCAAGTCTATGTTTCAATTCCAGTTCTGACCAATGCATTTAACTTAAATTCCACCAGCTGTTATGTCCCAGCGTAATACCCTGGCCCAACCAACATACCACTACTCCACTATCCTAAACAATCCACACTGGTCAATGGTTTTGAATCAATGGGAACGGAGTTCGCAGATGTGACTCGAATTTTTGAAGTATCCAGGTCTGGGAGTAGATTCGACAGTTAATAAAGCTATTGGAGATGAAATTATTTGCTTGGAAGTTCCAGGATTTTGACCCTGCGATACAGGCAGGACAATATGTGTCCAAATCTGGAGGGTGTGTGTTTTGGAGCGGAAACTCATGGCGATGACATTCCCATGTACATTTTGCACTTAGTCTCCGAGATTGTGTGATGTATCAGTTGTAATTCAGCATTGAGATCTCCAAAAGAAACAGGCATCGATTATTGTTATTAAAACGGAAGGAAAAATATGACAGGATTTTGCTGTTCTTCAGCATCAAGTCAGAGTTCTGTTGTTACCTGGGGTTATATTTCAATGCAAACTGTGTGTATACAGCTAAAAAATGGAAAGGTGCAATAAACAGCGGAGAGACACCGTTTAAATCCTTTTATTTTCATCTCCATAAACCGTGATTTCGTTTTGGACAAGCTGAGGTTGATTTCCCTGTTGATGGCCAGCAAAGGATGGTGCTGGTGGCTGTCAAGTTGGAGTGGGCAACGTTTTTCATTGGTCAGTTATTTCGGTTAAAACAGGGGTTTCAGCCAATCTCTTCAGATACATTGACGATATGCTTGGAGATGGAGACTCGTTTTTGGTATCTCTATTGGAACAACGCATTTTGAAATATCTGCCCGGTTAGAGAGGAAGCATTAGACACGAGAAATCTGCAATTCTTTGTTTTGTCTCTGTCAGTGTCTCCACATGATGAAAGTGAAGAAAGGTTTCCTGATTCGTTGCCTTTATGCAGAACACTATTATAACTTGTGACTAAGTTGTAAACCATGTCATCAGTGGCAGAAATTTTAAACGACTCGCAAAGTCATTCCTTCTTAAAGAAAGGAGCTCTTTTCTTAAAAAAAAACAATAAATTGTATTGACAAGATACAAGGAGACAATTCTTGAAAATTTTGATGTCTGTTCAGGACTGACTGAAATGGACAAGAGAATGCTTTGTAAGGAAATTCCCGAATTCGTACGTCAAGTTCAAATTATTGTGATTTAGCATTTTATTGTGTATTAGGTTAAATTAAGGTAAGTCTTCTTTGACAAATGTGGGCAAGTTTGTAGAATAAGGACTGACAGATTTTGGAATTTTGAAGACCGTGCAAGTAATGCGACTCACGCACATGCTTTGAAACACAACATAAGGAATTATAGCCAACAGATTAGGAAAATGATAATGTGTTTTATTTAAATGTGTGGACACAACTTCAGACTCCACAATCATTGAGTTCTTGACAAAGTATACGAGCGACCACCTATTCTGTTTGACTAAACTGTACTGGCACAGTCTTGAATGGGCAATGAAAGAAGGGGTGGATTGTCTCAGCTCATTGTTAACGTATTAGTGGATTTTCATTGGAAAAGCGCATTTGGTAAGTGGAGGGACACAGAATGAGTCCCAACTATATATATAGATCGCATCATTTACAGAAAATCAGCAAAGGAAATGCTGACTGCGCATGCTTTAATGATATTGGAGTTATTAATAGACCACAGTCATCCGTTTATCTACAACAAACCTAGACATGGTGTGAGAGAAACACCAGCATTTCAGAGTTTTCAGAACCATAGATAATAAGTGAATGTTTCCCAAACGTCTGTTACATATGTTATAAGGAAAACATAACTTCAATGTTTTTAATCTCTAAAACGTTTACAGTAGAAAACAGGACAGATCTTCCCATAACTATTGTGTATATTTCACTGCTCTGTGTAAACCAGTTTTTTTGTTAAATTTTCACTCTAGACATCTGATGCTTTGTGGTCAATGTAAATTATTGGTTTGACATTTTCAAGTTCAATTTCTCCCAGACATCCTTAAGACTTCAAGGCTTAATCTTATCACTTACAATATTACCTGTTATATTGCTTTAATAACTTTTTAACAATGGCAGTGCTCACAATTTAAGGAAAATATGCTAGTGCAATTCTGTTTTTAGAACTGAACGATGAAGAATCAAATTATTCCTATTTCTCACCAGAATGTGAACATATAGATGTAGGACCAGCAACATACCTGTACATTTATCATGAGTGAGATAACATAAGGATTCTGATATTGAGTTCTACAAACTTGACAACAAGCAAATACAAATTTGGCGACACATTTTCTTTGCAATTTTAAAATATTATACCATTGGAAGTCTGTGGCCCCTCTCGGTCTCTGTACTTTCTCATATCTCCATATGTTCACCTGATTTTGGTGGCTGAGGTTGATGCAAGCTTAGTATGACATTTACTTTGCAGATTAAATTCCCTACAGTATGCAGACAGGCCCTCCAGCCCAACAAGTCCATACTGACCCATTCCCCTACCTTTCATTTATCCCCGAGTAATGCACCTAACACTATGGACAATTTAGCTTGGCCAACTCAACTTACCTGCACATCTCTGGATTGGGGGAGGAAACCCACGCAGACACAGAGAGAAATTGCAAAGTCTTCACAGACAGTCTGCCCAATGCAGGAATCAAACCCGGGTCCCTGGCACTGCGAGGTAGCAGTGCTCACCACTGAGCCACCATGCCGCTCTTGTTGAGATAGCGATAATCATACCATATAATGAGGAAAGAAGGCAAAAAATCTGGCTCTTATTGCAGAAACTCTTCAGTTGCTAATTCTGTGCCAGGAGTATTACTTCCCTTTTGTCAAACCAATCCTGACTGCCACCCAGGGCATTCACACATGGTTGAACACAAGTGCTCCAGGAAAACAATGCTGGGAAACTCTTACAGTGATAGTTTGGACCTGAAATAAGTGTCCTCCTAAACAACGATCATGTGCCTTTGCGCAAGGTGTGAGGCAGCAAATAAAATATTTTCCAGAAAAAAAACTTTCTTTGAAATAAACCATAATTTTGAATGATGAACAAATCCGGCTCGAAGGCCATTTCTGTTCTTCACTGTTTCCCTCCTGGTCATAATGGATCATTGCCTCGCTCACTGCTTGCTTGTTGACCACAAAACAGCTCTGGGCGAATGTAAAGGACAGATCATGTTAAAGGGCTAAATGGCCTATTTAGGGTCATATCTTTAGAGAAGATATTTACTCATCCATATTCATTGTAGATTGGGATTAGGTGACGTGACTGCTTACAGATTCAAAATACTGGGAATCCCCTTTCTGAGGAGATGTTTGCCTCCTCATTCCCAATGTTTTTCTTTCAGTCAACACTCCAATCTATTCATGATTATTCTTTACGAAAACTCACTAAGCTCGTGGAGCAGGGAACCGGGGTGGATGGTTCCAAATTTCTCCTAAAACTGCTGAAGGACAAAGGCTTTCAAGCCCAACAGGCGATATGGGAATCCTGTGTCAAAATATATCATGGGTTGCGAAAGTTGGTAAAATACAGAAAGAGATACAGGAACAGGATACAATCAAGTCTCATGTAATACAATTCCAGATTGGAACATTTCATGCTCACTGTAGTATTACACAGATGAGGATAAATGAAATTCAAATAATCTGGACAGGTTTTGATCCAATTAATTTACTGGCTATCATCCGAAGTTTATTCAAAAACAGACAGTCACCTGAAAGGTAATTAACAATGTGGAAATCTTTACAAAATTCATTTAGTTACGTAAATCAGAATGTTTGATTTCAACCATTTATTTGGAGTTTTATCTTGTGATAACCTATATTTGTAAAGCTGGGGAACACGATTCAAATTTGTTGGATCATTCTTCAACTGTCAACTATTTTATGTATATTCAACTAAGGATTCACGCAGTATCTCCTCTTTTCCCTCAATATGTGGGAGTTTAATTATTTCATCAAATGAACCCGCTGACCACTGCTGTGTCTGAAGTTTAGGCCGAGAATCTCAATATCATGTGTAACTCTCTGCATATTTTGGCAGTATCCTCATATAAAAAAAACTATTTCTGTGCATCTGCCATTTCAAAGTGGCAAAACTTTGAGTCAGACGTATTTGGTCCTGCCATTCAAATAAAGGGTAGGGATGTCCAAATAGTGAATTGCAACAATTTTATTTTATTCTCTTACAGAATATGAGTGTCTTTAGCCAGGCCAGCATTTATTGCGCATCCGTATTTGCCCAGAGGTTTAGTTAAGTGTCAACAACACTGTTGTAGGTCTGCAGTTACATGCAGAACAGACCAGGTAAGGGTGACAGATTTACTTTCCTTAAGGGCATGAGTAAGTCAGATGAGTTTTTTTTTCTAATTTCGACAACGAATTCATCTTTGTCAATCGTCTCTCTATTCCAGGTTCGTTTTTGCATTCAAAATTCGCCATCTGCCATGGCGAGATATGAACCCAGGACCCCACAACATCAGCTGAGTTTCGAGATTTATAGTGTAGCGATAATACCACTAGGTTATGGACATGTTGAATGGACATTAGGTCTATCCATGGAAGTTAGTGATTCAGCTCAAAGTTTCTTCGTGTACCTGTATTTGAGCCATACAGATATACAGCGCAGACACAGACACTTCCGTCTACCTCTTCCATGTTGACTAATTATCCAGAATAAATCTCGTCCCATTTGCCAGCATTTACCCATATCCCTCTCAACCCTTTCTATTCCGATCCACTTTCAGATGCCGATTAAATGCTGCAATTGTACCAGCCTCCACGACCTCCTCTGGCAGCTTATCCTATAACATGCACCACCCTCTGCGTGAAAAAACGTACCTCTGAGGTCCTTTTTAACTTCTTCCCATCTCGTCTCAACTCCATACCCTCTATATCTGGATTGCCCCACCCCAGGGAAAATACTTTGCTTATTTATCCCATCCATGCCTCTCGTGGTTTTATAACCCTCCACATTTTCATCCCTCAACCTCCGCCATTCCAGGGAAAACCGCCCCAGTCTATTCAACCACTCCCGATAGCACAGACCCACCATTCATAGCAATATCCAAGTAAATCTTTTGTCTGAACTCTTTCAAGTTTCACAACATCCTTCCTGTAACAGGGAGACCAAAATTGCACGCAGTATTCCAAAAGTGGCCAAACCAACGACCTGTACAGCCGCAAGATGACCTCTCAATTCCTATTGTCATTACACTGACCAATAAAGGCAAGCATACAGAGCGTCTTCTTCAATATCTTATCTACTTACCACTCTTCTTTCAAGGAACGAAGAAACTGCACTCCAACATCACTTCCTACAACAGCATTTCCTGGGACGTTAGAATATTCCCATTTAGCCAGCTTTCCTCCATTTCTTCATCTGACCAATTCCATTCGCAATAATATCCACATTCTAAAACTGTCTAGTTTTAAAGGTGTTTCACCTGCATTGATTTCTGACCACCTCTGTTTCCAAATGAATGTCAATGCATCTCCTTTCTCCATCTCATCAGTGCAGGAATGATATTCATGATTTGAAATAGTTTTACTATGTGAAACTCTTCCTTATTTCTCCTGGAGTCAGATAACTCCTGGCCTATTGAGTCTTCTATAATGATGTAACGACGACTTACGTTAGAATTTTTTTGGAACCATATTTCTTTAGTGTTCATTCAATAGAAACTGGAACGTCATTGTAATTCTTTTCTAATCTAATAATTTATTCACCATTATAGGGACAGTAACGTTTTTGTCGAAATTTCCCATGCTCAGTAATACCAAAATTGGAAGAATTTATTTTATTTTCAAATGTACTTCACTTTCAAATTGCAATTTCATGAAGATGTTTGGTTTCTACACTAACCTCTACTGAATCTGTGCACGCAATGCCAAATTACATTGTCAAATGAAAGCTGATTTAGACTTTAATTTATTTTTCTTCGACGTGTCTAAAGGTAACTTTGAGAACCACTGTCTATCCGTTCCAATTGGAAATGTTCAGCACGAACAGAAGGAGATGCTGTGTGTCCAAGCTGAAACACTGAGAGACAGCATTATCCTAATAAAGGAGAAAGTGAGGATTTTCCAGTTGATTGATCGACATTCTGAACTAGCGATCATTTCGGCTGTCCGAGAGTGGACACTTGTCAAACATAACTGCTGGCAAATGGCCGAGGTCTTGATAAGTAGGGAGAGAAATATATCTGTCATTAACTAGAGAAAAAAAGAAATTGGAGCTGATAAATTGTTTGGTAGCAATTTTTCTCACACAAAATCTAACTCTGGGAGATCAGTAGCAGTGAATGGAATACCACCGATTTGAAGAACGACAATTGGACAAACAATTGCTTCTGACTGGACGACTGGAAAAATACACCCACAACTTTTGTTTGTTTCCAGTTTTAAATCCGGGGGTTTAAACGCAACGAAATATCGAATAAACCTGAAAAGCCTGGTACTGGATCAGGAGCCTCGCTTTGGGAATGTTCTTGGAGAAATCTGGAAAAAATAACATCCTGTTTATATCCAATGGTTTGGATGAATTCAAACGTAGCATTGATTTTGCTTATAGTCGGACAAATACAGAACCTCATGTCATGTACCCGATCCTGAACGCTTGTGTGCAGCGTCTGATTTTGTGTGCAGTTTAGTTCAGCACAAGCTGCTCCCAGGATGTTCAGTGCTGGTAAGCAGATTTCCCGCTGCTGCACTCTATTCACTGGAAAGGGCTGAGATCAATGTCTAGACTGAAATTCTGGGATGCGTTGGTGATGAACGGAAGGAATATTCCAACAGGTTCATTGAGGGTCAGAAAGTGGCAGCAGCTGCTTTCAAACACGTGGAGGGGAACGAGACCCTGTCCAGCGTGTGATACAACCCTTCGTACTCCTGGGTCCCTTTTCTGACATTGGGTCACCTTTTCACTAATAAAAAGACAGAAAACAGCAGCAAGTTCCCAAGACCACCACCCAGCTGGATTCCTACCATATATATAACATTCTGAAAAACTGTGACTGAGAGATTGAATACCTCCGTGATGTGTGACTGAAGCTTGGTGAGCTGGCTTTCATGGAGTCTCTGAAAAGAAGATTATGATAAGAAATGGAGATATACTTCTGAGCCTTAACTCTGTTGTTGGAAGGGATTTGGAAAGGATTATAAGAGATATATGTTTTCGTCAATAGCAGGTCATGTCTCACAAACCACATTGAGTTTTGTTGAGAAGGTGACCAAGCATGGAGATTATGTTAGGGAAGTTGACATGGTTTACATGGACTTTAGTAAAGCCTTTGATAAGGTTCCACATGGTAGGCTGTTGGAGAAAATGTAGAAGCATATACTGATGGTGATTTCGCAGTTTGGATTAGATTCTGACTTTCTGAAAGAAGGCAACGAGTGGTGGTTGATGGAAAATATTCAGTTTGGATTCCGGTTACTAGTGGCATGCCTTGGACAGAGCATAGGTGGATGGATTACTAAATTTGCAGATTATACTAAAGTCGGTGGAATGGTGGACAGTTTGGAAGAATGTTACAGGCTTCAGGGGGACTTGGATAAACTGCGCAATTGGGCTGAGAGGTGGCACATGGCGATCAATGCAGCTAAATGTGACGTGATGCACGTTGGGAAGAATAACAGCAAGTCAAAACACTGGGACAATAGAAAGATTCTTGATCGTGAGGATGTGCAGAGGGAACTTGTAATCCATGAACATTGATCCCTGCAAGTTGCCACCCAGGTTGACAGTGCTGTTAAGAAGGCATACTTTGTGTGAGGTTTCATTGAAAGTGGAAATGTGTTCCAAAGCCGCAATGTCATGCTGCAACTATACAAAAAGCTAATGCGGCCACACTTATAATCATGTGTACAGTTCTGGACGCCATATTTCCGGAAGGACGTGGAAGTATTGGAAAATGTGCAGAGGAGAGTTACGAGGATATTGCCTGGTCGGGAGGATGGCCTTATGAGGGAAGGCCAAGAGACTTAGGTCTGTTCTCATTGGAAAGAAGAAGGCTACGAGGGGATTGGATAGAAACATACAAGATGATAAGAGGATTAGATAGGGTAGGCAGTGAAGGTCTTTTTCCTAGGATGATGACGTCAACTTATACGAGGGGTCATAACTACAAATTAAGGGGTGATAAATTTAAGACAGATGTCAGAGGCAGGTTCGTTACTCAGAGAGTGGAAAGGGCGTGGAATGCCCTACCTGCCAACGTAGTTAACTCAGCCACATTAGGGAGTTTTACACAACCCTTGAATAAGCACATGGATGATGATGGGATAGTGTAGGTGGACGAGCTGAGAATACTTCACATGTTGGCACACCATTGAGGACTGGAAGTCCTGCTCTGCGCTGTATTATTCTATGTTCTATGTTCTATTCGTGGAGGCTGCTTTTTGTTGGTGACGGTAGGGATTTTCAGCTTTTACAGATGAGCTTGTGATGTGGTGGTGATTATGAGTTGTTGCATTTTGACGATGGGTGTGATGGGTTGTGTGTTGTGGATTGTTGAGTTGGCGACAGTGTGTGATATGATGTTCAGTGCGAGCTATTGTGTTTCTGATTGCATGTGTGATATCGTTCAGGTTTATTTTAGTTAATGTGAGTGTTATGCCATGATACAATGCGCTATTTATCCAGTCAATATACCTACCATCTGTTCATGACTTGCTAAGGCTGACCATACGTCTTGTTACTGTCCTGTTTGGAAAATGTAATCCCCACGTTACCAATGATCAGGATACACTTTTCTTAATCTGTTCCATCACATGAAGCAGATTTGACTTTCATAGATTTATAGAGGGTAATGTGAAACCTTCGTTTTCTTCACTCTCTTTATGTTCATTTCAAATAAGAAATTAAAATTACTTAGACTGCAGAAAAGTCATATCGGTACGTTCTTGTGTCATTACTGTCCAGAAAAAGGTCGGAGTAAATATGACGCATGATGTGGGAAAACACCAGGGAATCAATAGCAGGAAACGATGAATAACCCTGAACCAAAAGCAGAGAAGTAAGCAATAGTGACAGAAACCTCAATCATTCGTGTCAGAAACAGGGGCTGCAGAAAGGTAGACAAACATTTGAGATTGTTACTCATGTCTAACAGATCAGAAAATTAAAGTTTTAAAGAAGGCTTAAGAAAATGCTAAATTGCTGCGAAAAGTTTTTTTTTGCAAACAGCAACAAACATTGCCGAAATGTCAGGAAATATGTTTCAAATTATGTTGTTTTCGCTTATTTATTTTGAAGTAAACTTAAACTGTTTAATTTGTTGTTCTCTTTGTGTCTTTTTGCGTTCAATGATCTGTGAGCGATATGGAGAACGACCTAACTAAAAGGAGCTTCGAAGTTCCCGTTCTTGTGTCAGTACGAAATGTCTTTGGACGTTTAAAACCGTGTGTATCAACAGTCAGAAGCCACCTTCAGACAAGATGGCACAGGCTGCAGTAATGCAAATTCGAAAACTTTCTAATATTCTTTCATCGTTTTCGGTAAACCAGGTGAGGTGTTACTTATTGCGTTTGCCTTTAATAATATATTTAGTTTGGAACTAGAAATCACCTTTATTTCATTGAGCCAAAGTTCTCAGAACGTTGATATTTATTCAAGGAAAGAAAGCGTCATTTTTCCTCAATTACGCTGCTGTCCAGTTTTCAAGTGTCCACATACTATTTTACCATGACGTCTGCGAGTACCAGTTGTCATCAGGTTTTGCTACATTAAAACAAAATCATCATGCCGTACATATTTCACGATTGGTTTGGTGTTTGAGTTATCCAGGGTATCTGAGCTTGTCATGATTTGAAAGATTGGTTGCATTGCAGTGTGTTGAAATTCCACAGACAACATATTTCAAATACCTGCCATGTACCGTCGTATCTATCTACATCATATATCATAAGGATCGTTTGAAGAATGCACCTTAGTTTAAAATCCTTACAAGCTGGTAATCTGAAATCTCTATTTTGACATTATTGGGCAATATCGTCTGCTTTCTTTTTCCATCTTGGATTTGAGCAGACATTATCAGTGAACAATACAATTATTTATTCTGTGTTACGTATTCCTTCACATTAGATTTTCTCGTGCCCCAGGTAAATTTTGCTACATTTCTAAAAGAATCGAAACGGCAATGATTTGGGCAGAAAAGCCTTCATTTCACCTCAAAAAGGATTCAAAAAATGTAATCTGAGATGGGCATGAAGCCGAACATGATGCATTCCAAAAAGCATAGAAGACAGTCTACTTACTGCCACTAGCAGACAGGATACAGTTCAATCAACCCAAATAATTAATTTCAGTCGAAATATAGAGAAATGACGTACAACGAATCACTAAAATGTGGTGACACATGTAGTGGCAATTGTACCTATTATGAATGCACAAGCATGCGAAAGGAGCATTGTTACCTCGATATTCATGAACACCGCACACATTGGAATCGAATTTAATTCTGAGAGCTAATTATTTAAGAACAATAACAGTGAGTTGCTTTTTTGAACGTTTCCACCCTGAAGCCTAGTCCACACTGTTGTATCATTCTGCGTTAGCAGTAGCTGAATTGCATTTACCAACTGTTAAATGGGATGCGAGTTGAAGAACGCGGCTGTTTCTACATTGGGTTGAACTCTCTGTCTGCCACTGTATAACAAAGTATACATATAGCAAAGTAAGTGCGTAGCATCCTACAACTGATAAGTGCCTTGAAGATACTGAACAACGCTATTGGTATCGGAAGTTTAATTACTCGCTACAGAATTAAAAAAAACTGATCAATACTTTTGTAGCACCGCTATTTATTCCACTACTCACGTTACTCTCTGTCGTTGGTATACCACAGCATGTTAATTCAAATTGTTTGACCTATTTACTGCACTATTTGTATTGCGTAAAATATTTTATAGTGTTGTATAGCATTGATATGCACCGGCCCTATATTAAAGTAGAGAAAAATCAATCAAAGCAAGACAGTTAATGAATGAAGTTCAGCTCTCCAGCCTATCATGTTAAGTTTTCCACCAGCGGACTGGAGCAGCCGCCCCGAGACCGTTCGCCCAGGCTGCTAGCACGAGTCCTTGCTGTATCCTGCATCAGCACCAACTCAACTCCACCACCACCAACAGTTCGCTCTCAGTCAAATTGAAAATGCAGCCGCCTTCATTGCCGCCGGGTCTTGTTCTGGAGCGACACCCATCTCTGCCACCACCTCAGTTAGTTTGCATTGGACGCACACATCAGAGCAAATCCGAACTCGTCCCACAGGAGCAAATATCAGAGAGCGCTCGGCCCACCTCCAGGATATAGAAGCCAGTACGAACTGAAACTCGTCTCCAATGCCTCCATCGAGAGTATGTGCTTGGCTCACCTTGTCACCACCATAGTCACTGAATAATCTCACGTAAAGATGCAAGTTAGATAGAAAAATACACAGAAAGAGAAAAATAAAGTAAAGTCAGGGAAAACGGATAGAGCCGAAGAGCCCCAACTCCAGGTAAACTTGTTGTCCAATACATTGTGCACTTGCTTAATGGGGCTACAGTGGTGCTTCAGTGGTTAGCACTGTTGCCTCACAGCACCAGGGGCCTGGGCTTGATTCCACCCTCGGATGACAACTTGGCACGTTCTCCCTGTGTGTGCGTGCGTTTCCTCCCAAATTCCAAAGATGGGGAGTTTAGGTCCATTGACCACGCTAATTTTCCCATTGTGACCAGGGGTGCTTATGCTAAGTGTATCAGCCATAGGTAATGCAGGGTTACGGGGACAGAGTGGACCTGGGATGAATGCTCTTTCGAGGGTCAGTGTGGGCTGAAATGGCCGAATGGCTTTTTTCAACACTGACGGGATTCTACCAATGGTTTCATTGCCCAATTAAGTGGGGCATGTGGCTTTGAATGTGCAACGGTTATTGTGTGATTCATGTGTAGCAGGACATTCCCTTATCAGTCTGAAATATTCAAGTCTTAAACTTTTAGAGGTTGATCAGCCTTCAGCAAAGTTCCACATGGTTGACTTGTTGGGACGGTTCGATCACATAGAATCTAGTGGGAGCAAGCCAACTGAATACAGAATTTCCTTAAAGATTGGAGTCAGAGGGTGCTTGTTGGGTATTGTTTATCAGTCTGGACATGTCACCGGATGCAGGCACAAGGATCGCTGCTGGATGCACTGGTTTTCACCATTCGCCTTAATGATTTGGATGTCAATATAAGACGTCTGGTTAATTTGCAAATGGCGCCAAAATTCCGGTTACAAGAGAAAGTGAAAAACGTTACTTCAGAGTACATCGCTACATTGATGACATGGACTAGTGAGCCTAGGATTGGCAGATTGAGATTAATTTAGTAAATATAACGTGTTGCATTTTGGTAAGGCAAACCAGCGTTAATGGTATTGCCTTAGTGAGTGCTGTCAAACAAAGAGATCTTGGGGTGCAGGCTCGTATTTCACAGAAGTACAGCATAGCTAGGTGGTGAAGAATGTATTTGTCACACGTATTTTCGTTGGTCAGTGCATTGAGTACGGGAGTTGGGACATCTTGTTGCGGCTGTACAGAGCGTTGGTAAGGCATTATCAGAACACTGCATTCAATTCTTGTCTCCCTGTCAAAGGAGTTGTCAAAGTGCAAATAACTCAGAAAAGATTTACAAACATGTTGTCGAGATTGAAGGTTTGGGACATAAGGACAGAGTGAATAGGCTGGAGCTTTTTCTTACCCCTGGAACTTCAGAGATTGAGGAATGACCATATAAAGTTCAACATATTCATGATTAGGTGGATTGAGTGAATAGCCAAGGTGTTTTTCTAATGATAATTGAGTCAAAAACGAGAAACCAAAGGTTTAAGGTGAGAAGGGAATGACTTAACAGTGCCTTTGTGGACAATTTTATCATGCCGAGGATGGCGTGTGCATGGAACAAGCTGACAGCGGATATCTTGAAGGGGTACAATTAAGAAGTTTAAAAGTCATCCTTAGGTGTAAAGGGATAAGAAGTGTTTAGAGAAATATGGGCCAAAGGCTGGCAAATGGGACAAGACGGGTTTAAGATACCTGGTTGGAGTGGACATGTTTGTCCGAAGTGTCTGTTTCTGGGCTGTATAACCCCGTCACTCTACGATATTGTTCCTTTAAAGTATTTACAAATTCAAGCATGGTAAACTTAAATAATAACATTATTAAACTCATCGCGTCAAAGAGGTCTATCAGCAGAGCAGAAGGTCTATCAGCCGATCGTACCAGTGCAAGGAAAAGGAATTGCCACTTTACAATGCCAATATCATTGTTTTTTTGCCATCTTCTGAAAGTTTTGTTTTCATCTTTTTAACTAAACCCTTCCTTCCTAACCCTAAATTAATGATCACTGATCATCTCTTACGGCTTTCCTAATAAAATGTGTACAATATCGCAAAGTTTGGCGCTAGAAAAGCACAGCGTGATGAAAAACTTATGCCAAAGTGTTGATACCCCTGTTCCCCAGATACTGCCTGACCTGCTATCCTTTACTAGTGCCACACTTTTCCACTCTTATCTCCAGCGTCTGCAATCCTCACTTTCTCCTAAAGTGTACAATATGACTTTTTGAACACATTTTCATCTGTGCTGATAACGTATGGAAATGGTGGGCATGCATACTTTGTTTCTGATGCTTTCGAGCACGTTAGCCAAAGGAGAGCCAATGGATGTTATCTATCTGAACTTGCAGAACGTTTCTGATGCGATATACTGCACAGGGCGTTGTTGACTAAAGAAAGAGCCACTGGTGTTCGAGGTCAAGTACAAGCATGGGTATATAATTAACTGCCTGACAGAGAGTGGGATAAAAGGATCCTTCTCAGGATGGGAGCTGTTGACTAGTGGAGTTCCACAATGATCGGTTTTGGGATTGCAACTTTTCACTTTACACATCAATGATCTGGATGAAGGAATTGAGGGCATTCTGGCTACGTTTGCAGATGATACAAAGATAGGTTTTGCAGCACGACTCTCACCTTGATACTCAGGAACCTATCTGTCTCAGGCTGAAATATATCAATGACACGGCCTCCATTGCCGTCTGTGGCAATGCAGTCCATGACTCACCACTCTCTGGCAGGGCCTTATCTATGTTCTGGAAAGGTCTTCGTTTTGCATTACAACGATACCATCGGGTCCTGTTCTCTCCTATCAATGGAAATATCTTCCCAACAACCAACTGCCCAGGCCAATCAGTATTCTGAGTCTTTCAAGTTGGTCCCACTCATCCTTCTAAACACCACCGAGTATAAATCTAGATTCCTCAAACTTTTAGTCCACATGCAGGAGGCTGGAAGAGTACAGGAAACCAAGCAGCATCAGGACGTGGAGAAATCAACGTTTCAGGTCGAACCCTTCTTCAGGAACACCATTTCTGAAGAAGGGTGATGCACAAAACATCGACGACACCTGAAACTTTTAGGAAACTGAGACCGGAAATGGTCTGTCTTTCATTCGGAAGGCATCGGATAAAGTATCAAGGTAAGTTTACAAGTTTACAGTTTCGAGGATATTTGAAGAAACCTCTGTCACCCAGCGAGTGATGGGGTTCTGGAATGCTGGCTGGTTAGTGGAGGTGGCAAACCTCACAAAATGTAAAAAGTACCTTGACTGGCCGATTGATTCTTTACAGCATTCAAAGCTGTATGGTTAGTGTGGCAAAGGATGACTGTTATCGTTCGTATGACATTCTGTTAGGACAGTCTCAATGAGCAGAAGATCTTCTGACGTAGTGTAAAGCTGAACGATTCTATTCAGTCACATTTTTCGATGGAGCTGAGATGCATTTTATCAAAGCTGGGACAGATCTGAGAAAGTGAATTCCCCATCCAGTTATTCTGTGCTTCTGCGCATTATTTCCTTTGGGATCTACTTTCCACAGTGAGAGATAAAAGTGGACTGTCATTTTCTTCGAGATCATTAGTGACACATGTTGCAAAAGCCATGATTTCCTCATTTGCTGCTGATTCCCAAACAGCTACGATGTGACAGTTGAAGCACAAAGCTCCTTTAAAACAGAGTCTGTAATCTGTGGTGTCATTGAGATGGGGTGACCTGTCGATACTCATCGTTTGGCTGATCCAGTGCAATTTGGTAACATCACGTCAAAGTATACAGGGCAAAATTATTCCATTGCTGTATAGAGGCATCACTGGGACCATTTACATGAGATCCCACAGCAATCCTCCAAAGACTCTTGTGGACAAGTGAAGAAAACAATTATCCATGTCGGGGTATTTTGTAACACTGACATGTCAAAGCCCTTTCTGAGACTTATGGCTCCCTCGTGGAACTCTCAATGAAAAGAAAATTGAGACACAAGCATATGCCAGTCGCCTTCCAATAATATATTGTTGCAAGATACAGTAGCCTCAAGACACCTAACTCCCCTCAGAACTTATCATTGCCTTGCACAATGTCAGAGCATAAACATAATGTTCCGTGGCTCAGACCTACATGTTCACGACCTGTCAGCAGGAAGCTTGTTTTCAGCACAAGCAACGCGTTGTCATCCCCATATTGTTGTCACTACCACATATCCAGCTACTTCATCTCAGGATAACTAACCACAACCCCATTGACTGCCTACAACTTTCGCAGTCTGTGATCGCTCTTTCCATCCTATCCACCTAACCCCACCCTCAACATAAGTGTCATCTTTTCATAGCAGCTATCATTTCAGAGAGTGGTTACTGACCGCGAACCATTCGTTTTAGTTTCTCCCCACAGATGCAGCTAAATCTGCTGATTTTCTCTCGTAATTCCACGCTTTAATGTGATTCTCTTCTTTCAGCCCTGTCGTTCTTTGTTTTCAAGTCCCTTACAAATATAAGAGGCATCTTCATCTTACCAATTGCTGCAGTTAAACAACACACCTCAGGGAATCTCCTCAGTTTCACTTTTAAGAAAGTGGAGGTTATGTTGCCTGTACAGGACTTCATTTCGGCCATAGCCGAACTATTGTCAATAGTTCTGTTCCTCATATAATAGAAATTTTGTGGTTGAATTGGAGGAGGTGAGATCAGTCAAGATGTTGCCTGGAATTGTGCATTTCAGCCATGAAGAGAACGTTTCTTTGTGGAGCAGAAAGTATTGTGGGCGAATGGTTTGTTAGATTAGATTCCCCACACTGTGGACACAGGCCATTCAGCTCAACAAGTCCACAACGAAACTCCGAAGAGTAAATCAGCCAGACCCATTTCCCTCTGACTAATGCACCTCCGGGTAATTTCGCTTGACCAATTCACCAGACATGCACACTGTTGGAGGAAAACCAGAGCACTCAGAGGAAAACCTCGCAGACACGGGGAATGTGCACAGACAGTCCGCCGAGGATGGAATAGGAATTGCGTTCCTCGCATTGCGAGGCAGCAGTGCTAACCACTGCGTCACCGTGCCGCCGCATTGGTGGAGGCATGGACAGGATATAAAAAGAAAAAGTGTTCCTCTTTCTTGGAAGATCAAAACCAAGGAGATGAATGTCAGTTTAAAGTGCCATGCAGGGTTTTCAGCATAATGTTTTCATCAAGAGCTTGGTGGAGATCTGGAAAACAAGCCATGAGACGGTGATTGAGGCAACAAATCTCGAAACCTTTCGAAAGTATTTCGTTGAGTACTTCAAATGTCATTTAAATCAAGGCGATAAACCTCGTACTGGAAAGTTAGTCTTGTGCAGTTAATGGTGTCACTTTGCTGACACAGTCTTGACACACTGAAGGGTACACTATTGCATATATCCATGATTATATGATTCATAATGTCAGACGTGCGGATGCTGCCTGATGATAATGCAGTTTTAAGAACAAATTCCATCTTTTGTGATAATGCTCTGCTTACATGCACAACAAAATGCAGTCAATTAGTCAGAAATAGAAAAGCAATAAAAACTCTTTAAAACCTCTGAAGCTGCGAAGTCTTGTTCTGGTTTAACATAAAGATTGCAAACATCACATCTTCCCATCACTCATGTCATCAAATGGAATTTCCTCCATCAAAGATTAGAAATTGCACATGTGGTGTTTGGATGTAACCGGTATTTTAATCCATAGCCACTGGAGTGACATTAGATTATTTTTACACACGCACACAAACACGCACACACATACATATGCCTAATCATCTGCATGTTCGATGGTTAGGTTTATGTGGTGACTTGTTCATCTACTGAAGGAGGAGATGGTTCCATGTTAGATTACATGTAATTAATGAGCCCTTTACCAAAACAGGAAGTAAACAGTCTTTCCATTGAAATTCATATCCCCTTCCACCTTCATCTGCCCCATCTCCCACCACGGCTGTCCCCGCCCAGCCACACGAACTTTTTCAATTTTAGCTGTCTTATTTACCAACAAAGCTAATCCAATTTTTGAACAATGCATTTAAAACCGATATATCTTGACATTGCAAATGCACATTTACTTAAATATATCGTCTTCTGAGGGTGTCAGATTTAAGCAATCCTCCAGGCCATGAATTCCTCATTCCTTTCATTCGATGTTTTTTTTTTCCATCTCTTTGCATCTGAACTTACTGAAACTTCGTTTCTCTCGACATCATACTCTATTTATCTGTGCACCAAATGTAAAGTCCTTCCTGTCTCAAACATCTATCCCTCTCATCACGACGTCGTTATCAGTAATCTCTACCATCGATCTCCTCTGCATTCTTCCTCTTCCCTCTCCTGGAGGGTGGTAGCCCTCACGTTCAACCAAAATCACTCGCCTCTGTCTCATGTGAAAGCAGTCAAATAGTTTGGTATGAATGTGATGAAGTCATAATTTACCTCAACACAGTAATCTCCCTTGTCTACAAATTTTTATAATGATTATTTATGTCTTCAAAGTTCATCCAAATACATATGACAGAGCGTGTCACCCAAAGCATTTAAATATCCAAATGCGTGCATTTGCGTGATGAACAACAATTTAAAAAGGAGAGAGTCCAGTTGTTAATCGTCACTTTTAGCTTTCAACGTGAATTTGATTTATTTAAATAGGCTTTCAGTGATATGTTCCAAAGGCAGACATGTTTTAGGTCAAAGGTCAACTCTGTGGGTCGCATGTTAATCCACTGGTTACTATTACTGTCTCGCAATGCTGATGGTATGGGGTCGCTTCGAGCGTTGCATGATTGTTGGTGTGGAGTGTGCGAGATCTCTCCGTGTTTGTGCGAGTTTTCCCTAAGCATTCCGGTTCCTCTTCACATTGCAAATCTGAGTAGGTTAAGTGAGTTGGCCAAGCTAAATTGTCTGTGTTGTGCAGGTTCGGTTGATTTACACTTGCAATGTAATGGGAATGGTGTGGGATGATGAGTCTGGATGGGATGCAGACTTGATAGACGAATTTGACTCTTTCTGCACAGAATGGGATGTAACCTCATTGAATAGCAGAAAAGACTCGAAAGATTGAATTCCTGTTCAAAATTTCGTAATGGCTTCCTACGTCTTTCTGAAGACAGCACCATTGCTGGGAAACTGCAACATCTGCTTTTTTTTTCAATACTTTAATTGTTGTGATTCGAATTGAACAATTTAGCATCAGGGCTGAAGTTAATTTATCACAGCAGGGAATTAACTTCTTGTCATAATTTGCTACGTTGACTTGTTGACTACGTTTTCAAAAAGTTAAATTTAGTTGATCTCCGTTTCCCCAAAGAAATCTCGCAGGATATAAATGAATCTCTTCAGTAAAGTATCGCTTTGGGCTGTGATAGAGAAAGATTGAGGAGAAGAGGAATAGGCTAATGAATTAATTTTGAAAATGCATCTCCCAATTCAGCAGGTGGTGAAAATATATTACGTGATTCTCGCTGTCATTGGTGTTCCTGGTAAGTGACTGTAAGCATTGAAAAATGCAGCCTTGTTAATGAAAGGTTTAGCACAGCCCATTTACCTGTCCTGCACATTTTTGATTTGTGGGAGGAAACCCATGTGGACACGAGGAGAATGTGCAAGCTCCACATAAACAGTAGCCCAAGGTGGGAATCAAACCCGGGTGCCTGGCGCTGTGACGCACAGCAGTGGTAATCACTGAATCACGGTGTCACTCTGACGTCTGTATGGGTATATGAATAGGAAGGGGTTGGAGGGATATGGGCAGGGAACTGCCAGGTGGAAGTGGATTGGGTTAGGATATCTGGTCGGCACGGACGGGTCGGACTGAAGTGTTTGATTCTGTGCTGTACATCTGGATGACCTTATGGCTCTGACAACGTTCGTTTCATAATGTTGGTTTTCCCCTATATTGATTACTCTTGTATTTGGAATGATGAGAACAAGAGAAATACATTTAAAAAAAAACTTTTTCTTCAGCAATACTCATTTTCTTGTCAAAAAAGAAGTTGCCTGCAATTTTTTTTTCTATTTTGCTTTACTCCCTGATTTTCTTTCCCGTGCAGTAGAGCGAAAAATCATTGTTGGATTCAAATGTTATTTTAATTTCTCGAGATTTCTCTCACTCGTGTTAAATAGAAAAACAAATCTTAACTAGATATTAGGGCGGCACGATGGCACAGTGGTTAGCACTGTTGCCTCACAGCGCCAGAGACCCGGCTTCAATTCCTGCCTCAGGCGACTGACTGTGTAGAGTTTGCACATTGTTCCCCTTGTCTGCGTGGGTTTCTTCTGGGTGCTCTGGTTTCCTCCCACAGTTCAAACAAATGTGCAGATCAGGTGAATTGGCAATGCTAAATTGCTCGTAGTGTTAGGTGCAGGGGTAAATGTAGGCGAATGGGTCTGGATGGGTTGCACGTCAGTGTGGGCTTGTTGGGCCGAAGGGCCTGTTTCCACACTGTAAGTAATCTAATCTAGTTAATGTGAATCAGTTTGTTCACTTAGCAGGTTTGGCTGTGTTGAAGTGCAAATTGATGGCGACACTACCGCTTTAATTCTGCAGGTTGAGGCTACCGTGGACGTTTTTCCTTTTTGACCTTTGCCCTTCGTCTGAGGTTTAGTAACCGTCAGGTTAAAGTCATCTCATTCCGATGACGGACGTCTGCCCGAAACTTCGGCTCTCCTGGTTCTCAGACGCTACCTGACCTGCTGCGCTTTTTTCTGAGCCACACTTTTTTACATTAAACACATGACACTCTCTTCAGCAGAAAAAGCAGGCTGAACTATCGTAAAAGTGACACTTTTTATTGCGTGTCGATGACAAATTCGTTTCTCTTTTTCCAACAAAATTGCACTTTTCATGAAATATTTTCTGACTCGGTGGGAGAGTTTTAGTTAGGGAGAGACAGTGCACTGACTGGGCTTGTTTTCATTAGAGTAGAGGAGATTGGGATGACACATCAGTAAGATGGAAGTGGGTAGAGCAAATGCTGGAAATCAGAGTCAAGATGAGAATGGTGCTGGAGAAGCACAGCACATCAGGTAGTATCCGAGGAGCAGGAAAAATCGGCATTTCGGGCAAAAGTCCTTCATCAGGAATGAGACATCCCTCATTCCTTATGAAGAGCTTTTTCCCAAGATGTCGATTTTTCCTACTCATCTGATGTTGCCTGACCAGCTGTGCTTCTTCAGCACCACTCTCACCTTGACATTAGGAAGATGTACAACGTTATGAAGGGTATACATAGTACACAAGAAGCAATTTTTCTCTGTTGTGGGCGAGATCAATGACCAGTGTCCATCGATTCAAAGTAAAAGGCAAAATATTTAGAAAGGATCTGAGGAAAATATATTTTTTTCCACGAGGATGGTGAGAAACCAGAATTTACTGCCTGTAAGTGTGATAAAGACCGTAACCGTAATAACTCTTTGATTGTTTTTTTTCTTGAGGTGTTCTTGCGATGCTGGTAAATCGGTTTAGAGTATTGATGAGGGTGTTGTTGACCACAGGCAGATTTTACCAAATGGTCTTTTTCGATGGTCTACATCTAAATGACTGTCTGAATCTATTTTTGTTCTGCAGATATTTGCTGTGCTGGCAATTGAAATCAACCCACATAGTTTTGAAAATTCGTTAGCCATGTTGATTAAACTCTGCTCTTGTTTTCTTCAAAGGAATTCACCATGATTTTAAAGTCGGTGATTACTGCTTTCACTTCATAACTTTGACCAAGTTATGTAAAACCCTTTAACCCCCATTCCCTTTTTTACTTTTCGGTGTTGAACGATATGTACAGACTCTGCCAAACTGAGAATTGAATGCA
Source organism: Chiloscyllium punctatum (assembly GCF_047496795.1). NCBI lineage: Eukaryota > Metazoa > Chordata > Chondrichthyes > Orectolobiformes > Hemiscylliidae > Chiloscyllium > Chiloscyllium punctatum. The sequence continues at coordinate 44,031,501 of NC_092781.1, forward strand.
TTGTAGATCTGTTGGATCTGGAGTTAAGAGACCTGTTAAAAATAAATCACCACCCCTTTGACTCTGTCCTCCCTCCAAAAGATACAAACATTAATCTCACTGCAAGCATTTTGGACTTACAGCCAACAACAGAAGAGAACAAAACTATGCTAGTTATTTTCTGTCATTTTCCCCTTCTCTCCTTTACAGTGAATTTGGTAGGAATTGTGATCATTTCTCGCGGGAATTGTGGCCTTTCGAATTGCACCTCTGATTATCTCGTGGCAATGGCAAAGGCGGATCTACTGGTCATTATTACAGAAGTCATATTGAGACAAATCAGTAATTATTATTTCCAATGGACTTTCCTGGACATCACCCCTGTGTGTAGTTTTATTTCTGATGTGGTATCTGCAACGACAGACTGCTCTGTCTGGCTCACTGTTGCATTCTCCTTTGATCGATTTGTTGCCATTTGTTGCCAACAGATGAAAATAAAATACTGCACCAGGAAAACGGCTGCCATAGTGATATCAATAATCTGCATTTTATTCTGTTTCAAAAACATACCATTTTATTTTGTATATGAACCTTGGCTTATAGTCAGCAATATATCCTGGTTCTGTTCTGCAAAACCCAGTTATTACTCTGATTCTGGATGGATGGTTTTTGATTGGTGTGATAAGGTTTTAACTCCTTTGCTGCCATTCACTTTAATTCTATTCATTAACAATTTGACAGTTCGGCACATTTTACAGGCCAATAGGGTCCTTAAAGGACTGAGAGGTCAGGGAAAAGGAGGGAATCACAGTGACCGAGAGATGGAAAGCAGAAGGAAGTCTGTGATTTTACTTTTTAGTCTATCAGGTGTTTTTATCCTTCTTTGGTCAGTGTATGTAATTGAAGTCATATACTATACCGTGACACAAAAAGATCCTGGGTATTATACAGTGTCTGAAATTAATTTTCAACAAGTTGGAAGCATGCTGCAAAATTTAAGTTGCTGTACAAATACGTTTATTTATGTGGTAACGCAGTCTAAATTCAGAGAACAACTTAGTGGCGTGGTGAAAGTTCCTGTCACATCCATTATTCATCTAATAAGGAAACACAAGTACTGAAGTCCTGATCAATGGCAAACTAACAGCGCATTCTTCCAAGTGATTTCACTGCTGCCTCCCCCAAAGGGGCTTCTCGTTCTACTGGTTGACAAACACGTCAATCCTTTAAGTGTGAAGAACAATAATTGCTTAAGAGACTCACCCTGTCTGACAGCATCTGTGAAGAAAGAGCACAGGAGGGATTTCGAGCCCAGTGATCCTTCTTCAGAACTCATAGCTATTCTTTAACTATGTCTATTGCTGACTGGATTCGGTCAACCTGTAAATAAATGTGGTGTAATCAATGCAAAGTTGCGATTTTTATTGGCAAAATCATTCATATTTAATTCCTTCACTGTGGGGAGTATGCGTTTTATAACTGAGAGCTGTTGTTTTATATCTGCTATAAAAACAAGGATTCGAACTGTTATCCGCCACTGCGTGTTTTATGGAGCTCAAGGACGTTTATCCCTTCCTACATTATTACAGGCAGCCCATTTAGCTAATTGATAAATCGTTTTCTTGCACTTTGATATCCGTGCAAGTACAACGCCATGTCGTTCTTTATATGTGCATGTGCTCTAGTATGTGTTTGTGTTTCTTCCTGTCTGTACATGATTGAAGATTTGTTGTCAAGCCAAGACTCTGTGTGTTAGAACACGCCCAGCTCTGTTGGTTTCTGCTTTCAGTTGCGCGTGTCTTCATGCATACCTGTGTGTCGGTATATGTATTTTTATTTGTATGTTTCGTTGCATGTGTGACTGTGTTGGTGTGTAAACGTTTCTCTGTCTAAGTGTGTCAGTATTTGCAGGAGCCAGCCTTGGTCTGGGGTGGACAAAGTTAAAAATTAAACAACACCAGGCTATCGTCCAACAGACTTATTTGGATGCACGAGCTTTTAAAGCTCTGCTTCTTCATTTCAAACACACGATGAAGTAGGAGCGTTTCAAAATCTAATGCTTCCAATTATACCTGTTGAACTATTACATGGTGCTGTGTGATTTTTAACTATATGTGTGGGCAGTTTTGCGTGAATCTGTTTATGGTGTCTTTTTTAGTGGTCCCTTGTCTTTGTGCGTGTACCTGTGTTTGCTGTGGCTTTGCAAAACCACAGATATTGGCTGTGTGTTTATGTATGCCTTGTGTCAGAGTATCTGCATTTGTGTTTATGAGTTACAGTGTGTATTATGTGTATGTATATTGGTTTCTGTGTGTTTCTGTGATTTTGTGTGAATGCGTGCAGTCATGGATGTTCACGTTGCTCCCTCTGTTGGTCTACATATGTCTTAATTTGGATGTATTTGAGTGCCTGTTTATGCGTGTCTATGAATGTATCTGTGCATCTGCCAGTGTCCGTTTTATTGAAGTGGATGGGAACAGTCCAGGTCATCCAACCAGGACGATGCTTTATTGATTGTCTTAACACCATCCTGACTGTGTTTGAATGCTTAGAGGAATTGCACGTTTATGGTGAAGAGAAGATAGCTGGTGCTCACAAACTGGAAATTTTCTGTCCATTCTAAATTGTCAAGATAAACGCAGATGCGTATTGAAAGCTACTGGAGCAGGGAAAATAATGGACTCTAGGTGTGAAGAAATATGTTTCATGGAACAGGACAAGGCAAAAGGAATGGACTCAATTTAAAAGTTCTGCTCCATCTCAAACGTTCACGCTTTGAATATCAGAGTTAATAAAGGAGAAGTGGAAATCCGCTGTCATTACCATATAGCTTTTACAGTTCAGTGAAATTTGCCCACAGATCTGCTCGTCTGTTCCTCTCAGATTACAAGAGGCTTCTATCGTGCATTCCAAACAATGTGATTGCTCTTCGTTGGTTTTTAATTCTGAGCCATATGATTTTATTTGTGTAGCCTTCCATACACAATCCTTCCTTAATACTGTAATGCATTTCCTGATAAATATTGCGACACTGTCTTCCCTTTCACGTGTTTCCTTGACTCAACTGGAGTCCCTATATTATTGGGTATTGTGCCGCCCCTTTCAAATAATGTTTCAGTGATAACAATGACATCATGACTCCATCTTTTAGTTTAGGTACACAACTCATCTGTCTTGTTTTGCAGGCTACATCCATGAAAATTAATATCATCCAACCTTTCAACTTCCAGGTATGTTCCAGTAGAGATGTGTGCAGGAGAAATCAATATGTTGACCTCCAGATATTAACTGTCCCAAAGATATTGATACACTAATTCTGCTGTTGTGGTTCTGTTCGCCGAGCTGGGAATTTGTCTTGCAAACGTTTAGTCCCCTGTCTAGGTGACATCCTCAGTGCTTGGGACCCTCCTGTGAAGCGCTTCTGTGCTGTTTCCTCCGGCATTTATACTGGCCTGTCTCTGCCGCTTCCTGTTGTCAGTTCGAGCTGTCCGCTGTTGTGGCTGGTATATTGGGTCCAGGTCGTTGTGTTTGTTGATAGAGTCTGTGGATGAGTGCCATGCCTCTAGGAATTCCCTGGCTGTTCTCTGTTTGGCTTGCCCTATAATGGTAGTGTTGTCCCAGTCGAATTCATGTTGCTTGTCGTCTGTGTGTGTGGCTATGAAGGATAGCTGGTCGTGTTGTTTCGTGGCTAGTTGGTGTTCGTGTATACGGATCGTTAGCTGTCTTCCTGTTTGTCCGATGTAGTGTTATGTGCAGTCCTTGCATGGAATTTTATACACTACATTAGTTTTGCTCATGTTGGGTATCGGGTCCTTTGTTCTCGTGAGTTGTTGTCTGAGCGTGGCTGTTGGTTTGTGTGCTGTTATGAGTCCTAGTGGTCGCAGTAGCATTACCATTATAGGGCAAGCCAAACAGAGAACAGCCAGGGAATTCCTAGAGGCATGGCACTCATCCACAGACTCTATCAACAAACACATCGACCTGTAACCAATATACCGGCCACTACAGTGGACAGCTCGAACTGACAACCGGAAGTGGCAGAGACAGGCCACTATAAATGCCGGAGGAAACAGCACAGAAGCGCTTCACAGGAGGCTCCCAAGCACTGAGGATGTCACCTAGACAGGCGACGAAACGTTTGCAAGACAAATTCCCAGCTCGGCGAACAGAACCACAACAACGAGCACCCGAGCTACAAATCTTCTCCGAAACTTTGAACTCTAATTCTTCGTCCATACATATCAAAATGTAAAATAAACAGCAGTGATGTTAGAATTGACTGGGTTTGAAATCATGGAGTATGCCAGTTAGCACTGTTTCTGTTTTGAAAATTGCATTCACATTTTTAGAATTAAAAAAAAGTTCAGAGTTTTGATCCTTGTATTACAGCTGTGACAATATTTCGTTCAAACTTCTGGATGTCACTTCTCAGCTGCAGGGGCATGCTCCGGACTGTCAAGTCTCCCAGTTTCAACTGCCTCATCCAGCAAAGGTTACCTTGAAAAAAAGGAAGTTTAAACGTTCAAAGTTTCTCTCAACCAGGCTGCCTGAAAAGTTCCAGAGGTGTGTGTTTTCATCACACTGACATTCAATCCCCTGTTTCGAACGAGTCCACATTTCTCTCAATTTCATCCTCAATGAATGTCGACAACAAACAACGAAATTTGTAATAACAAATCTCGGTTTAGGAATAGGCTCATCAGCTGAATTACGAGACGTTCCTACAATCGATATCTTAGCTGAAAGTCACAGCGGACAGTGTTAAATAGGAGAGACATCATCTAACAGCACGCATCAACGTTAAATGGGCTTATTCATGAGAACGGTAGTTGCTCAAAGCCTTTGTGAAACGTTACAGACAGTCCAACGCTGGCACACAAAATTCCGTGTTATGCTCTGTTCATAATTGACAATCTGTCTATCACTCTTCATCGTGCATGTCACTTGGTGCAACTGTCGGCTGAACATAGAAAGCTTGCACTCCAGGAGCCCAGGAACTTTAATTAAAACATGGTGAGGCAGGATAAAGGTTAACAATTTTTGTTCTCACTCTATTATATTGTAATCTAAACCCCTAATTTTCCAATCAGCTATCTCAAAATGTACTTTCAGAAAATGAATCAAAGAACTTTCAATGCTTGAAATCCTAAACATGCACAAACATTTCTGCTGAATCTCACCCGATCTGGTAGCATCTGTAGGGAAAAAGCGGAATAAACGAAGGAGAATGCCTCTGAAGAAGAGACACTCGACTTTCAATGTTAAGACTGTTATTACCCAACTAATGTGAACACAATCTGCAAGTTATGCAGCAATGTGACAAATTTCCTCATGTAATAAAATATACATACGCGATCCATGATCTCGTGAATTTCACCTCGATTTTATCCAATCCTTGTCCTCCACAGAAACTCTATTGGCAGGTATCAATATGTTTTTGATACGCACACGTCCCCGTTCCAACGTTACCTTTGTAAGTCCAAATGCACCTTGTCTCAATAAATTGCAAACTTAATCTTCTTTTCCTTCCGTCCTTTCCGTCCACTTTACCAAAATGGAACGGGTCATGTAGTGTATTTCCGGTCCCTCGAGTTCGAAATCCAGCTTCGATAAATCTTTAAGATACAAAGATGGAGAAAGAGAAATACACTCGGCCCTTCCAGCTTCTCCGCATCTCAAAGGTTTGCGGCTGTTTTATTTTCTGTTTCAGCTTTGTTTTATGAAGAAAGTCCAGATAGTCAGGCCTCCCTCCTCTGGAGTTTAACAGAGTCAGAGGTGACTTAATTTAGACACGTGAGATTCTCAGGGGACTATACGAGGTAGATTTGGAAAGAGATAACCTTTTTGTGAGATAATCTTGAACGAAATGTGCAACTATTTAAGATCAAGGTAAGAAAACCTTTTGGTTTCTGCATCAGACAGTTGTGAGTCTTTAGAATTCCCTTGCCCAAAAGACAATGGATGCAGTATATGTCCGTCTTTTGACCGCAAAAGTGGTTTGATTCTTGATTGCATAGTGGGTGATATTATATCAGAGGAACGTGGAGATGATGTTAAAATCCGTGTTCATTATTGAATGACTAGACACTCAAAGTGGTCTCTTCTTGTTCTATATTGACCTGCTAACTGGTGACTAACTATTTACAAGAGGCAGGGGAAGGATCCATTAGAAGGAGGACTTGATGGTGGTATATGATGAGTACATTTCTATTCGAAAGGAGAACCCATGAGAAGATGTTTTCCCGGGTCAAGTAGCAGAAGGGAATGCCCAGTCTCTGTCTCATTGCTGAAATCAGCATGTTTACATAATTCCCGTGTATCGGAACTATAAGCATGGTGAGTCTTCTAAAGGTTGGGAAGGGTTCACAGCGAAGAAGTACTCCTCTTCCTGGGCAAATTCCACGTAACTCACTGACTCACGTATTGACCATCTTCTGAAGTTGTAGCAGAGAGGGAAATTAAAGAGAATTGTATCAAAGGGGGAAAGGAGACCGAATATCAGAAATATAGACAGACAAACAAAGACAGGGACTGGCAGGGAACCGATACAGCACGAAATGCAAAAGCAATGAGGACACTTGAAGGACAGGGATTTAATAGAATGAGAAAATAACAGGCGGAGGTAAAAGACAGCCAATGGCAGCATGGTAGAGAAAGACAGTTACTGACAGGGAAGAGGGAAAATGTGAGATAAACTGAGATATAAATTGAAGATAGTATTTGAGGAGGACACCAATAAACCAAAGATAAACCAAATAAGTGGAGGACTGTTCAGGGTTCTTCTCAAATATATTACAGAGGAATTGCAGCACCATTCAGACTCATTCTCGAACCTTATACACAAGGGCAGCGGAGCATTCCTCTTGAGGCTGCCATCTAGGAGAATGGTAGACACATGAAAGCCATTCCACATCCACGAGCCAGTCTGCAGTCTCAAATCGGCCATTCAGCACTTTGAATTAAAGTGTCCTTTTGTCCAATGACCTTGAGGCACAAGGCAAACTGCATGCGACAAAGGAGCAGTATGATATTGCTATGGTCCATTCCCCAACTCAGTAAATTTGAAAATTGGGGGTTGTCAAGAAAAAGGAACCCGTTTCTGCGCTCTTTGTACAGTCTCTCACTGATTTCATCATGATTGTCTCTCCCTCTTTATTCTCAATCGAGATATATGGGGGAGGGGGGGCGGTGTGGTTGTAGAAGGATTGTTGAGGTGGAGAAACAGATGGTACCTAAAAGTGTTTACCAATTATTATGACACTTTCGTTTTCGTACTCTCCCACATCTACACCCTTTCAGTTCTCTTAGAATTTCGGAAGGTTCCATGGTATCCCAGCTATTTTTACGAAGTGCAGCGAGTATATTCCGAACTGATTCAATTTCTCCTCACACTTCTGTCCCGTCCACCAAGGACTAAGCCCAGTAATACTTACCACTGCACCTTCTATAGCCAGAACATCCTTTATCACGTAAAGTGAACAAATCTGTACATTACACTCGTTTGCAGTTTAAGCAAAACAATGTACAACTGAATCATGATACCCCTTCCCCTGTCTTCGAATCCTTTCACTGGAAAAGCTAATTTATGGTTTGCCAACTTCACCACCTGCTGCGCCGATATGTTTAACTTCAGTGACTGATGTATGAAGTCCTGAAATCATATTTCACTCTGTCACTGCACCACTCCTCACAGTCAATAATCTCACTTCACTCGATCACCTCCCCACATTTTGCTCAGTTCTTACATCTCAAACTCCACAGTCACCACATCCCATTTTCCTAAGTTACTGCATCTCACTCACATTATTTTCTGCACTTCAATCCCTCAAAACCTGCAGCCTACTCACCTCAGTGAGTACATTCGATACCCCGACCCGTCCGCATCTCACACTCCATAGTGGTCTTCATTTTCAGCAACAGCAGGAGCAGTGAGAGCGAGGAGAAGGGGGCTGCAGGGGAGGCAAATTTCCCTCTAAAAGGACAAAACTTGAGCATCAGCCGCCATCATTTTTAGCAGCAGTGAGTGAGCAGCTGAGTAGGAGCGGTAAAATTGCACTCCGGGAAGTTGAGTGTACTGATATATTTGGGCAGTGGCTGAACCAGAGACACTACATCCACTGACCTTTCTCTGCCTCCTCGAAACAAAACAAGGACTCTGTTGTATGTCAATAAGGTAAGTTTTTCTATTACTTTTTCTATTACCTTCACAAATCCTGTTTTCGCAAGGTTATGAGAAATGTCTCCAACTGTATTCTTGCACAGATTTCTGCCAAATGTTCCATGTGATATTTCCACAAATGGTTAAAGATCACCAAGTCGTCTATGTAAACAGTACAATTGGTCAACCCTGCAACAAGTTTGTTCATTAAGCCTTTGCAAACTAGCTCTTGCATGTTTCATTTCGAAAGTTATTAATTTACATTAATATAGCTCATTTGGGATCACAAAACAAGAAACACCTCTTGCTCTGTTTTAAATTGCCACCAACAGCAAACTAAGTCCAACCTTTGATGTACGCATCCTGCCAAGATTTCTTTATGGAATTCTTCAGTCTGGGAACTGGTTCTATGTTACTTTTAAGCACGGCATTGAACTACAGATAGTCTATCCAGAATCGTTCAGTGCTATCGCATCTTGTAAACAACAGGATTGGCAAATTCCATTGATTCATCTCTACGATCTTCGCCTTACTTCTGAAACTGCGCCTTTTTTCTCAATATGATTCAACTTGTCGGGGAGTTGACTTATCCCTAAGTCAACCTCATCCACTATCGCATTAGTCCACCATATTCTATTTCTACATAAGTGCCCATAGCACTGTAACAAGTCGTTCAATTTAGTTTTCTGTGCCTGTACCCTATCCCATTCCGTAAGGACTTCTTCATTCTTCAATTTATTCTGTGGCACATCAAAATCCAAATCATCTTGACTTGATTACTCACTCTGACTGCAGCAAACAATACCTGCTTCCTCGAATCCTTTCCCCTGACATAGTATAATTTCGCATGTTCAAACGATATACTTGAAAATCTTTTCTCCTATCTAGCATCTTCACCAGATAATTCATCTGATTTAAATTCTTCTCAATCTGATAGGGGGTCACTAAATCTTGTTTTGAAGGATACTACTAACACCGCTAACAGCACAACTACTTTATCTTCATTGTCAAACATACGTATTTTAGATTTTTTTCCCTGCTTCTTTCTTCATTCGGTGTAGTGCCGCCAACCAATGTTGTCTAGCTAATCCATCTACTCTGTTGAATGTTTCTCTCACCTCAGAACTTTAATCCAACATTAGGTTGTCTGACGTCGGGCCTGACAGCTTTTCAATTAATTAATATTAAGGTCCTTCTTACTTCTGTGTGTATGCCAATTCAAGTGGAGTAAACAGTTTCCATTCATATGAAGCATCTCTAACTGTAAATGGTATAAATAGGATCATTTATGTAAACTTGGCAATCAATCCCCAAGTGATCTTTAGGGTCTGCTGCCATCTTTACAATAGTCCCTGAGATTCAGGATGGTGCACACTTCACGTAAAGTGCATGATGTCTGAACTATCCGTAACCTCCTTAAATAATTCGGCAGTGAAATTGAAACTTTAGTCTGACTGAATCTTCCTTACTAATCCATGATGGATAAAGAAAGCAAGCGGTTCTGTCACAACCTTTTGTACTCAACATTCCATAATGGAATTGTCTCTGGAAACCTAGTTGACAAATCCATTACGGTTTGCAAATATTTGTTCCCACTTTTGGTTTTGTGGAGGTAACATACACAATCAATCCTGTCTAAAAGCTTCTTGAAATGTCGGAATTGGCATCAAAGGCTATGGTTTTATTTCTTCCTGTGGCTTTCCTAACACATAATGCAGGTGCAGAAAAAATCAGCCGCATCGTTGCAAAATCGAAACCAATAAGAATGCTTCTGTTTCTTGGCCTGTATATTCCTTAATCCTAGATGAAAGCTGCATTTAAATCGTGTGCTACCCACAATACTTCCTGTCTTTATTTACTGGCAATACAATCTGGACGTACCTAACAAGTACTGTCAGGTACCTTTATCTGAAAGAGCGACGACAATTTGGTATTTGAGGCATATAATGGATTATACCAATCTAAAGGCATACCATTTGACATGAAAAATGCATCAATCACAATGCAAAGACTTACCAAGAAAGATGTTTCTGGAAAATCCAGTTGACTGGTCAACATGGACGAGCTGGTGATTTTTAGTCACAGAAGCAAGGAACATTTTCAGCATGGCTCAGAGCTGCTTGATTGACCGAGGGCGGCAGGTTTGTAAAATTACAAGTCACTTTACTGTGTCATTTCAGTTCGTTCAACGTTTCTTCTCTTTCTTCAGTTTCTATTCCTTTATTCCTTTCCCCCTCCCCTAGATGATCTTCTGCAAATAAACTGACCTGGCAGCCATCAGTTCTGAGGAAGCATCAATAAATCCGAAATGTTAAATCTGATTTGTCTCCACAAATACTGCCAGACCTGCTCAGCTTTTCCAGCAATTTCTATTTTTTGTTTCTGATTTGCAGCATCCGCAGTTGTTTTTTTCCCCGATTTTTATGCAATAAAACCTTTCTCATCAATATTGCTGATGCCAGTGGTTATAGTCCTGACAGCAGAAACTTGAATCGATCCCAATGTCTAAAATCATGCTTATGGTTGACACGCATTCTGACCAAACTTGCATCAGTGTATTGCCCGGGCAAAGCTGACAATTACTCGACAAAGAAAGCGGAAAGATCAGTTTGTTCAATTGTTTGTCTTTAGTAATATGATAGGAGGACTCATAACAAGTGTTGTGATGTACAAACTGTTACCATCGTCTCAACAATGCTCAATGTCTGCTGAAATTGCCAAAAAGAACAAATTCTGTTGCATTTGGCTTATATGGATGAGTGAGATCAGGAAACGCACATGCAATTACCCATGACCTGGAGTAAGACATTTAAAATTCTCAACATTGAAGAATTCAAATTAATCTGAAATTAATGGCAGCCAGCCAGAAATCTCAGAACTGACAAAGCACGAATCAGACAAGATTGTTATGGTTGATGGGATTTAAAATTCTGACAAACCTTGCCAGTTCGGATATTACTCAGCCCAATGTGTTCTGTCCAAGCATAGCCAAGTGATGCATTACATCTTAATAAGAGTGAAATTATCACATTGGCCCATCTCGACCAAAGATATTCAAAGATATTAGTGACAGCTCAGGTCCTAAATCAACCATGTCGCGTGCTTAATGAGCTCTACAACTTCCAGATTAGGGGTGATAATTTTCAAATAAATTTCAAATGACAAAATTGTCAGGAAATGATCTGAGCCGCATTGGAGTATTGTGTGCAGTTCTGTTTGCAAAAATATAGTAAAGGATAGGTAGTGTTTGTAAAATGTGCGAGAGGGTAACCAGGATATTTCACAGATCACAATCCATCAGTTATCAGTAGAAAAGGGATGTATTTGGATTAAGGACCTCAAGAGTTTCAAGGCAAAGGGAATTACAAAGGGAATTACAAAATGATGAGATGAATTAATAAGGTCGATAGTCAGAGCCTTTTTACCTCGTGTAGAAATGTCACAATTTAGGCTGCACAGTTGTAAGGCAACAATTAAAGCGGATTTGCAAGAAACATCGTTTACACAGCATGTGCATATGGTCTGGAACATGCTACCAGAGAAAATGTTAGAATTAGATACAATAGGGACATCAAAGTATTATTTACACAAATGCATGAAAAGCCAGAGAATTGAGAAATAGACCATGTGCAGACAAATGGCAGATGTTTAGAACGACGACATGGACAGCCGACATAGAATAGGCTGAAGGGCATTCGTATGTTTTTCAATATGAGATTCGCTGCAGTTTGGAAACAGGCCATTTGACCAAACAAGCGTGCACCAACCCTCCAAAGAGAAACCCATCCATACAATTTTCCTATATTTCCACCTGACTAATGCACCTATCAGCATGGGCAATTTAGCATGGATTATTCAATTGGCCTGCACATCGTTTGGATTTTGGGAGGAAATCCATGCAGACGCAAGAAGAATTTGCAACCTCCACACAAATAGTTGCTTCCGGCGGGAATCAGACCCTGACACTGTGAGGTAGCAGTGATAACCACTGAGCCACGTTGCCGGCCCGAGTTCTAAGCTTTTCTTTGTACCACTCATGGATTTTATTTATATTTTTATTTTTATATCTTTTTTGTCCATGCGAAATTTATATTGAGGATTTTGCTATCTGGACCATTGTGACAATTATTGGGCAGGTAGGAGCAAAGGTAGAACAGTTGTAACTTAAACAGAATGGGAACAGCATCCCTACTGTAACTTTTTTTATCCTATTGGTGCAGGTGTAAACAAAGTTCTCGTGGAGTGGGATCCGGAGGAATGTGTCGTCAGCGGAAGTATAGAGGAAGATCTAGAAGAGGCAGTCCGGAAATATGTCAGGAGAGTCCAATTAGCAGAAAGCCAGTCATGGTGAAGCACAATTGAGATTGTTAAGATTGGATGGTGCATATTTTCAAGCAAGCGGTCTGAACAACAAGGACTTGATGTCACAAGTTAAGAGACTGGAATGGAAGTCATTAATGTCACTGAAGTCATGTAGAGGTATTGGCAGATCAATATTCCCCAAGGTACAGGCTTCAAGCGAGACAGGGAGGCAGTAAAAAACAGAGGGCAATTCATAATATTGATCAGTGATAAATTGCCATGAATGCAGAATGATAAAGCAAGAGGATTTCCTCAAGTAAAGTTACCCAATTAAATGCAATGAAAAATAAATCGCGAAGGAGCAATTACATCATTATGGAATGTATTATATGTCCTCTACTACTCCTGAAAAAAGCAAATGAGTATATATATGGGTACATTTCGAGGAATTGTCAAATTTATACGGAGCTGGAGTGGTGATTTCAACTTTCCCTTTATTAATTGAAATAATCATAAGGTGAACGCTTTCGATTAAGTAAAATTCTTAAAATATATTCAGTCGTTAACACATCCATTGTAATCAAGACGTTGAGGACTGCAGATGCTGGAGATTAGAGACTCTGTTATAATCAAGATTTGTATGGAAAACAAAAGACGAGAATCGGCCTGAAATCCAAGATTTAAATCAGAAAAAGGCTGCTTTAAATAAAGGCATGTGACGTTTGGCCAGAGTAGACAGGAATAAGACGTTTTTTCGATAAGCCTGTGTCAGAAAGTTTGCACATTCGTGAATGAAATAGGGACAGTACAGGGCCAGGATGTCCAATTAAATAAAAATTGTGAAACCCTCAAAACCAGTGAGTCCGATACATCCTTATCGTCTACACTGTGGGCTGAAACAGCAAAAAAGTATAAAGGGCTACAGAATGATCAAGGGAAAACTTAACAATGAGTTAAGAGGAAAAAGCAGACATGAAAGTATGATCCCTGCGGAAATGAATGGCAATCAATGAACATATTATTAGAATTTACAGGATCCAACTAAAATCAGAGAAAGAACATAGTCCATTAATTACCACTGAGGACCAGGGTGGTAATTTATGTCTGGAACCAGGTTACGGAGGTAGTGTTCTCAATGGATGTTCTGTATTAATATCTCGGGTGAGAGGAGCAATATGGCAGAGACTTCAGAGAGAAAACTGGGGTTAACAAAAGTAAAGTGATAGCTGTAGGGGATTTTCTAATTGGGGGATAGATTGAAACCATTGTAAGCAGGAAAGCAGGTCTGTCATGGTGTGTTGTCTGTCCTGAGATCGGGTGAGGGACAGCTCTGACCAGTCTGAAAAGATATTGGAGAGGACGGAGGAGGAGGATCCAGTTGTTGGGGTTCAGTTTGAGACAAACAACACAGGCATGGCTAGAAGGAATGACCTGTTTGGTGATTATCAAGCACTCGGAAAGTCATTAAGAAACAGGTACTTAAGGTTTATAATCTTCGGGTTACTACTTGAGACACGTGCAACTTTGCTTAGTGATTTAAAAAAAGCGAAGTAAACACATGGCTTACGGAGTGGTGTGGGGAAGAGAGGTTCGTGGGATTTGGAATCGGAGAATCCGTACTAATGGGACGATCTCTCTCTGAACTGACATAGAACAAGTATTGCAGCGAAAATTACAACTACGGTCGTCACTTGAAATTCAAACTAGTGCAAAGTTGGAGCGAGATGGGAGAGACAAACGACAGGGAAGCAGCAGGATTGCATATGGGCAGAGTTTAACGACACGGCAGACTCATGAAAGAGGTTGAAAGGACAAGTCAGGAGTTGTTATTTATAGAGATGTTACAATTCAAAAGAAGAGGGTGTAAAAACTACGATAAAGGAACTTTGGCTGAATGCTCTTAGCATTTTAAACAAGGTAGGTGAGTTAAAGGCACAAATCATTGAGAATGAATACGCTTTTTTAGACATTATAGAAACATGGTTGACGATAATCACAACTGGTAGTTTAACATTCAGGTGTATGAGACGATTCACAATGACAGAAAAGAAGGTGTGGAAGGTCGTGTAGCTCTCATCTTTAAGGATCAGTGCGATAGTGAGAGATGATGTAGACTCTATGGAGAATAAGATTGAATTCATTTGGGTAGAAATTAGAAATTATAAAAAGTCACTGATAGGCATGGTCAGTCTGCTACCAAATAATAGCATCACATTAGTGTGGACAACAAACAATGAAGTCATCTTTGCCTGTAAAATTAATACAGCAAATTTTATCGGAGATATTAAGCTATTGGTTGAACAAGGTCAGTCAGAATAGTCTTAAGGAAGAGTTCATTGAATGTATCCGCAATAGTTTTCTTCAACAGTATGTGATGGAACCAACAATGGAACAATCTACCCTAGGTCTCGTCCTCTGTTATGAGACAGGAATAATTAATGATCTCCTAGTAAGATATCCTGTTGATCGGAAAGATCGCTGTATGGTTGAATTTAGAATACAGTTGGAAACTCAGAAGATAGGATCCAATATCAGGGTCCTGTATGAAAACAAGGGATAAGACGTTGAGTGTTGAGGGAGTGATGGCTAAAGTAGAATTGAAGCAAAGACGTTTAGGTAGGACTGTTGATGAACACGGGGGATATCCAAAGCAGACGTATATTCCAACGGCAAGGAAGGACTGTAGGAAAAGTGGTAACCTGCTATGGATGCCAAAGGATATAATGGAGGCTATCATTTGAAAGAGAAGGCATACAATGTGGTAAAGACCAGCGGGAAACTAGAAGATTGGTAAAACGTCAAAGATCAACAGAAAGCTACATTTAAAAACTATATAGAGATGTAGGATAGATTATGAGGTTACACGATTTCAAACTGTAAAGACTGTTAGCAAAGGTTTCGAGAGTATAAAGTGAAAAATTGTGGCTCAAGTAAACATTGGTCCTTTAGAAGATGAGAAAGGTGATTTAATAATGGGATCTGAGGAAACGTCTTTGTCAGACTTCACAGTGGAGGACACAAAGAACATGCCAGTAACTGTCAAGGAGGCTTAGGTAGATTGGGATCCCAGATATAATCATTGTCAAAAAGAAGTTGTGTTTGAAAGCTAATGGAGATAAATGTACACAAACCTCGTGGAATGGAATGCATCTTAGGGTATGAAAAGAGATAGTGGGAAAAATAGCAAATGCACTTTTGGTAATTTTCCAAACTTCGCTGGACTCGAGGGCAGTTCTGGCAGATTGGAAAACAACAAACGTGACACTATCTTTTAGAAAAGGAGGAGATAAAAGATGGGGAATTATAGACGTGTTATCTTAACTTCAGTAGTGAGGAAAACACTTGAATCTATTACCAAGGGAGAATTTGCAAAACATCATGATAGAAATTGTCCCATTAGACAGATGCAGCATGAATGCATGAAAAGCAAGTCATCCTTAACTAATCTACTGGAATCCTATGAAGACATTCGGAGCTCTGTGGACAATGGGTGTATCCCGAAGATGTGGTGTATCCAGATTTCCAAAAGCCATTCGACAAGGTGCCTCAAAAAAGGCTGCTGGATAAGAGGTTGTGTGGCGTTATGGGCAATCTATTAGCATGATCAGAGAATTGGTTAACTAACAGGAAGCAGAGTGGCGACAAATGAATATGTTTTGGTTCGTGATCATTGAATAGTTGTGTCCCTCAGAAATCAGAGTTGCGACCACAATTAGTCACAGTTTGCACTGATGGTTTGGAATTTGGGTCCACGTGTCGTGTGCCAAAGTTTGCAGGTGACATTTATATGAGCGTTAGAGCAACATGTGTAGAGAACAGTGAAAGTTTGCAGACGACTAAAGGTGGATTAACTGAGTGCACAAAAGTCTGGCAGAAAGTGTACGTGTTAATAAATGTGATGTCATCCATGTTAGTAGGAATAACAGTAAAAATGGCTATTATTTGAATGGTAAAAATTGCAACAAGCTGCTTGTGCACAGGGACCTCAGTGGAATTGTGCAAGCTACACAGAAGGTTCGTTTACAATTACAGTAGGTAATTAATAATTTTGCCTTTCAATGCTGATGGGGTTGCATTGAAACGCAGGGAGGTTATATTCAAGGGCGCTGGTGAGGCCACTACTGCAATACTGTGTCCAAGTCTGGTCTCCATACTTGAGAAAGAATGTACGGGCACTCGAAGGGGTGCAGAGAAGATACCTTAGGTTCATTCTGGAGTTGAAGGGATTGACTTATGATGAAAGACTGAGGTGGCTGGGATTATGTTAATTGGAATTTAGAAGAATGATGTAAGAATTTAGAGAAAGATATCAAATTATGAAGGGAATAAATACAATCGAATTAGAGATGATGTTTCCACTGGCAGGTGAAACTAGGACAAGAAGGCAGAGCGTCAATGCTGTGGGAGCAGATTTAGGACTGAATTGAGATGGAACTTCTTCACTCAGAGGGTCTTGAATTTGTGGAATTCCTTGCTCAATTAAATAGTTGTGGGTTTCTTACTGAATGTTTTTAAAAACAAGATAAATATTTTTGGACAGTAAAGGAATTAAGGATTTTGGTGAGAAGGTGGCTAATTGGGGTGAAGGTCATGAAAAGATTAGCCATGATTTTATTGACCTGTAGAACAGGCTCAAAGGGCCAATTGGCCGACTCCTGCTACTGCTTCTTATTTTCTTGTTGTTGTTTATACTGGATCTGAAAATGGGAATGGGGCACGTTTAACGAAGGATGTCTTAGAGAAAGATATTCTCAGAGTTAGCAAATAAAATATGAAAGCATATACTATTCAGTCTGAGAGCGAGCAATTTGCATCAGAATCAAGTGTGTTTGATTTATATAAAGAGAATTTCAATGAACTGAGTCTCAGATCAGCGAAGGTAAACTGCAGATCTATTCACAGGAAAAGTCGCGACTAAGGGTCAATACTGAAGGGGTACTGCACTGTCGGAGTGTCAGAACTAAGGAATCACCATATTGTTGGATTATCAGTACTTAGGGAGTGCTGAACTGTTAGAAAGATCACTACGAGGGAGTGCTGTACTATCTAATACTCAGTACAGGAGTTCCCTACTGTCGCAGGCCAATACAGACGGAGTGCCATATTGTCAAAGTTTAGTCCTGAAGGAGTGCCGACTGTTGAAGTGTCCCTTTCCATTTTTTGTCCAACTCTACTCGACAGGGTCCTGATTGAATATGCTCGCACTGCTCTTTAAGGCAGGATGTTTGAGACCCCAGCCCCTTAATCAACCCTGCCACCTTCACACTCTCAGGCTGCCAACACTCTCAAGCAGCACGTTCAGACTCTAAACCATCGATCAAATCTGCCTCCCCGGCATTGTCAGGCAGCATGTCCTGACACTAAACCGTCGATTGACCCTGCCTTACGCACACTCTCAGGCAGCACGTTCAGACCCCAAACCCTGGATCAAATCTGACTCCTCCACATTGTCAGGCAGCTTGTCCAGACACTAAACTCTCGATTGACCCTGTGTTACCCATATTCTCAGGCAGGAGAATGTGAGGACTGCAAATAATGAAAAAAAGAGTTGAAAAATGTAGTGTTGGAAAAACACAGCAGGCCAGGCAGCATCCGAGGAGCAGGAGAATCGACGTTTCGGGCATAAGTCCTCGTTCCTGAAGAAGTACAGGACCCATATTCTCAGGCAGACAGTTATTGTCCCTAAACATATTATTGTGTCAGGCAGCACATTCAAACACTAAATCCTTAAGAAACCATGCCTCTCTCACAAACTCCGTCACTGTATTCAATACCTTAACCCCTCAATTGACAGCATGTAAAAAGCATTTGAACAAATACATGGATAGGAAAGGTTTACCCCAAGGACACGGGTCAAGTCCAGGAAAATAGGGTTACCGTGGATGGATACTTTGATTGGTACGGGCCAGGTTGGGAAGAATAATCTTTCCCCGTGCTGTAGAACACTATGAACCTGCTCCCCCACATTCTCAGGCACTGTGTTCCTGATCCTGACGCCTCAATTGACCTTGCCGTAAACACACCCCAGGCACTGTGTTTGTGTCCCTAACGCCTAATTCCACTCTGCCTCCCCCACACTCTCAGGTGACCCGTTCCAGGCACCAACCCCTGGATTGACCTTGCCTGCCCCACATAAAAACCTATGCTGTTGCACAAATACGTCATTGTTTAGGTTCACAGCGGAGATCAGTAACGCAGTAAAATAAATGGTAATATGACTTTTTTGCATTCTGAATATATAAAACTCCTCAGTGTAGTCCACAGGAGGTTCCAACTGTTTCCAAATTATGATTTGTTTTTTATTCACACGTAGGGTGAGGGCATCACTTGTTTGGTCCAGAACTTATTCTCTTTCTTTCGGAGAAATTTGCCCAGTAAGTTGGAGATCACAAAGCACAGGTCAAAGTGAAATTGACAAACACTTTGGAAGCGATTTCACTGGAGGAGAAAACAGACTAGCTGGGCACAGGACTGGCAATCTGCACGGAGAATTGTGCACAGAGAATTGTGGTGTCGCCATCGCTAATCCCAGTCGTAAGCCTAGCAGTGAAGCAAGTCCCCCTGTACGCTCCTATGCTACCGGGGACTCCACATCTGGGGATGTCATCCTTAAGGAGGCATTTAACCACTGTATATATATCATCCTTTCTCGTGGGAAATGCCTCTACCCATTTGGAGATCATGTCTATGATGACCAGTATGTACTTCTAACCCTGTTTTTGGCGCAAGTGTGTGAAGTCAATCTCTAAGTGGATAAAAGGCCCCGCAGGAACTGGCAGGTGCTCATATTTGGCAACAGGCTTTCCTGCATTGTTTTGCAGGCAGATGATGCACTGTGACAGCAGGGCTTGGGCAGCGGCAGTGAATCCCGATGCATATCTGGACTGATTGACAATGTGTATCGTGCCCCTCCTGCCACTGCGGCCAATACCGTGGGCTGCTAGGGCCAGTGTGTGTAGGTGGGCTCTTGGGCAAATGATGCGGTCATCGGGGTGTACGAGTAGGTTGCTGGAAGGAGATTGTGTGGGCCGGATGTTGGCCCAACTGTCCTGTTCCTGCTGTCCAGCAGCTTGTTGGGCAGCTCGCACTGCTTCCATGGGGCTAGGGAGCACTGGGGCCTTCGCCATTGTGGGGGCTTGCAGGACCTAGGTGTTGAGGTGCTGTGCGGCTTCCCAGGGTGCTGTGTCAGCTGAGGCATTCCCGAGGGTGACCGGTTCAGTGGCAGAGATACGGGCTGCGCATTTAATAATTGCTAGTGCCGAGGGAAACAGGACTGCTTCCAGAAGATTAGAAACCATTGCAGCCTATTTTACAGGCCTCCCTGCTGACGTGACGTTGCACAAAGACATCATTGTTTAGGTTCACAGCGAAGATTAATAATGCAGTAAAATAAGTGGTAATATTAATTTACTGAATTATGAATAAATAAATATCCTCATGCAGGAGGGTCCAACTGTTTCCAGATTATTAAATGTTTTTTTTATTCATACGTGGGATGTGGGCATCACTGGTTTGGTCCAGAACCTATTACCTTTCTGTCGGAGAAATTTGCCCAGTAGGTGAGAGATCACAAAACACAGCTGGAAGTCAAATTGACAAACAGTTCATTGCAAGGGATATCGCTGGAGGAAAAAAAAAGACTAGCTGACACAGAACTGACGATCTGCACAGGGAATTTGATTTCTCCTCCCAGAGCTAAGGATGAGACCTTTTTTTATAGTAATGCTGCACAATGACACCGATTGAGAAATGGGAAAGTACAATGTTTCTGGAAATTGAGTAATTTAGTTTCCAGAGTGTGCGAAAATCATGGACGTCTCCGAAAGTATATCTCGAGTCGGTATAAAGTTTTGCCGTGAATTCTTTAGGAATGATATAAGCCTTAGAGAGCACAAACAGCTCCGCAGCCTGTGCGGATGTGTCATCTGGCAGTGCAGCTGACTCTAGGACTGTGAAAGGGGAGCAAATGTCATTTGCTGCCAATGTACAGTGGTCTCAGTGCTTGACAGATGAGCCATCTGTATGGAGTATGATGTCAGGATTGTCTAGAGGTGTTTCAGAGAGGTCTAGAGGTGTTTCAACCTGCTGAATAAGGGCTAAACAGTCTTGGTCGTCCGCAATGGCGCACTGTGTGAGTGGGAGCAGGGTGGCGGGGTTCAGTGCAGGGGCATGTTTTAAGGACAGGTTCGCTTTGGACAGTAAAGCGACCTCATCACCAGTTCTCCGGGTGGCAGTGAAATGTTGGGCTGCTGTTGAACTTCGCAGCAGGGAGACCAAATGGGGAACCAAAACAGTGCATGGGTAATCCCGCACAATGGGGGTCCCCTTCTCTTCTGTTACCGCGGCTACTGCCACAGTTCTCAAACATGGCGGAATTCCCGGAACAATAGGCGGTAAGTGTACAAAGTAAAAAGCAACAGGGCGCCGGAGATCCCCATGGAGCTGTGTTACGACGCCGAATGCAAATCCCTCTGATTCATTAACATGTAGGTAGAAGGGCTGAGTGTAGTCTGGGACCCCCAGGGCAGGAGCAGACACAAGTCGCTGTTTTATTTCAGTGAATGCCTTTTTCCATCCTTTGTCCAGGTTACTTCTGCTGGCTCCTTTCGTGAGACTGCCTCCCGTAAGTGCTGGA
Source organism: Chiloscyllium punctatum (assembly GCF_047496795.1). Lineage (NCBI taxonomy): Eukaryota > Metazoa > Chordata > Chondrichthyes > Orectolobiformes > Hemiscylliidae > Chiloscyllium > Chiloscyllium punctatum. The sequence continues at coordinate 44,052,575 of NC_092781.1, forward strand.
CAATGGCACGGTGGTCGGGGATCCAGTGCCTTCAATAATTCACCATCCCCCAGAAAGCCTGTAGCTGAGTTCTTTTGGCTGGAGGGGTGAACTGAGAGATAGCTGGGACTCTTTCGTTGGATAATGCCCTGAGGCCATGTAAGAGCTCGTACCCCAAATACTGAACCGTGTGCTGGCAGAGTTGCATCTTTTCGATGGAGATTCTGTGTCCGTCCGCTGCCACACAGCAAAGCAATGTCAGTGTCCCGCATGCATAATTACACAGAGGTGGAGGCCAGTGACAAATTATCCACATATTGCAGGAGGGTCCTGCTGCATGGCAGGTGTAACGCAAAGAGGGTACGGTGTACTGCAGCGGCAAAGAATGTGGGCCTCTCTGTGTCACCATGGGAAACCTGGTCCCCGTGTACTGGCAGCCGTCGTATGTAAAAGCGGAAATGTACTGACGCTCAGGAGACAATTTGATAGTGAAAAAAGACAGAGCAGAGGACGATTACAGAGAAACAGGTGGCGGTAGCAGGGATACTGGTGAGGATGGTGTTCGTATCTGGGACCACTGGGGAGCAGCGAATTACAATTGCAATTACGGTTCTGAAGTCTTGGACAAAGCATCACTTTCCTGGCCTCCTGGGTTTTGGGATGGGAACGATGGGTGTATTTCAGGGGCTGGTTTGGGAACTAGGATACCCTGCTGTCGGAGGGAGTCAGTCATCGGCTTGATACCTTCTCCTGATGCCGTGGACAGTGGATATTGCCAGATAGACGGCAGTATGGCTCCATGTTTGAGTGTGACAATGGATAGTTCCCCATGAAGCATCCCTGTGTCCCTCGCTAATGGTCGTGGCCCAGTAATCAACTTTATCAATTTTGAAGAACCTCCCAAATTGTCCAATTCACTTGGGACCGGGTGTAAAGATCGCTTGTGACGAGGATAACGTAACGGCTATCCCCTGCGTATTTTAGCACCGTGTCTGCCTGTGACCAACGTGTAATAAGAGCATCTCCTACCTTGTTCTTGCAGACTACGTATTTACCATGCCTTTTCAGGGTACTCTTCTTCATTTTCCGCCCCGGACAGTTCTCACCACGTGGTTGGGGTTGCCCAGCTCCCACAGTTGGTAATTCCTGGCAGACGGTTGATGTCCGTGCCCCCATGGCGTCCTGGGCGTCCTGGGCTGAGCTCTCAGTGCTTTATTACGTTTCAAGGAAAAACAAACAGAGATAGAGAGAGAACAGAACACAGGCAGAGTGATTGACAGGTTAGGCAATAAAAGTTACTCGTGTGTAATCACTGACCGCAAATGAACAAATACTTCAGTGCTAAACAAACACAGCTAGTTGGGACACCTCAAATTGACAAAGCAGCACTCAGTAAGCAGAAGACAAGTAAACACAGACTAAACAAATGCTTACACAGGACAGGACAACACAAGTTAATTTTGTTCGAGCTGTGGATCTATCAATAGGAAAGCGAGAATTTGATGAGCGGTCTCTCCACGTATTGTGCCTGAGTTTCTCTGGCGACGTTCTTTCTCCTGGCGAGAACAGATTCGTGACAGAAGTTCTGACTCAAGGTGAATCACATGTGGGCTAAATTAAGGTTTGTTGCAAAAATTTCAGGTAATTAATTTAGCACAGGGAATTACTTCCAAAAGCACAGTCCTCGCTGTTTATTACCAAATTACTGTCTGCCAGTTAACTTACTTTTCCACCAGCTGACCTCCTCAGGCCCAGATGTGGCAGCTTAAAGGTCAGTTAACAATTTTGGAGCCAAATGCCCACCTCCACAGGCCAGAGTCATTACTCACGTTGCAAATTGCAGCAGCTGACAGAATGCAAATTAGTTAAATTTGAAAATTAATTTATCCACTTACCAGACTATAGACTACCTCCTCAGGCGAAGTTGTAGCAGCAATTTAGGAGTCCAGTGCCCACCTCCACAGGTCAGGGTAAGTGAAGCCAATTCGCTGCAGATCAGAATTGTGGGCACCCTCCAACCTCTCTCTGTTCTGAACCTTTGGGCAGGGCCTGCGACCAGGTTCGAGTTGGGTTAAATTTAAAACGTGAGGTTCGCTTACCCTGTTGAGAGATAAAGAAATTGCCTGCCGACTAACGCCAAACTGTCGGAGAAATTTACCCAATAGGTTAGATATCACAAAACACAGCTCGAAGTGAAATTCACAAAACAGATTCTTGCAAATGATATCGCTGGAAGAGAAATTGACGAGGCTGACACAGAATTGAGTTTGTGAGATCAGAATTTCTCTTCCCAGAGCTGAGGATGAGACCAGTTTTATTGTAATGCTGCACAATGACACTGCTTAAGAAATGGGCATCTGCAATGGTTCTGGAAATGGAGTAATTTAATTCCAAGGTGCGAATTGGAAAGTAGTTGTCGGATGAATGTCTGTTCCTTCACACAATGCAACATCCTGACAAGATCATGGTTCTATTCATTTTCACAGGTAAGTGTGAATGTCTCTTCTGATGTGGTGAAGTGCTTTCATTTTCCTGTGCCTGGAGCATGTCCTTGCTGTTGCCTGTGTCTGCCCAGCTCTTTGAGTGGCTTTGGTATTGCCGGGTAGTGAAACTGCCCTTAGGGCTTTGGCATATCTGTCATGTGCATGGGAGCTTAAATTGTATCCCCTTGTCTGCGTACAGAACCACTTGGGAATAGAACATAAAACATAAAACATAGAACAATACAGCGCAGAACAGGCCCTTCGGCCATCGATGTTGCGTCGACCTGTGAACTGTTCTCAGCTCGTCCCCATGCACTATGCCAAAGTCATCCATGAATTCGCTGTGTTCTGGCACAGTTTTGCTTTTTTGAGCCTATCGTGGGTGAGCAAACCTTTTCCCACAACTTCACACTTGTCCATTTTGGGCTCCATCTGCCGCTACTCAGCCCAAATCCGCATTCTGTCTTTATCCAGTTTAAAACCATACCAGACCTCCCTATTGTACACAACTCCAACAAATTTCATGTCATCAGCAAACTGACAAACCCACCCTTCCATTACCTTATCCCAATCATTTCTAAACATCACAAAGAGCAGATGTCCCAGAACAGATCACTGCGGAACACAAGCTATCACCAAGCTCCAGGCTGAATACTTGCCATCTCTAACCAACCTCTGCCTTCCATGAAGGTTCCTGATGCTGCAGAACTCTGCCAATTTCTGTATGTAGGCAGCCAACCTCCCTATATCCCATGTCTCCTTACGTTCTGAATTCAAGGACAAGCAAGACAAAAACTCCATCTCGAGTAATAAATAACATGGTCAATCATTACAGCTGCAGGATGTCTTTGTCAGAGGTCCATGTGACGACCTCCAGTAGATTGTCGATTTATCCTGTTCTGAGATGTGATGACACACCATACGAGCAAGTATGAATTTAACTTAGGCTGTTCCGTTCATAAGTGTTGACATTGGCATTGACGACACAGCAAAACAATTGACCTTAAACAATGCATCACGTAAAACTTTTATGTAACAAGACGTGAAAATATGGCCGCATTTTGGCCAGCAAGTTCCAAGAAACAGTCGTATTATACATTATCTGTGACATTTAATGACAGGTTTATCGCTGAATCCTTCACGTGGAATGGAAATAAATGTTATTCATTGGTCAAGACCAAACTTCAACCGGAATTGAACTGAAATGGATGAATTATGCAATCTCTATAAAAGTCGGGTAGATGTGGGAGATTTCGTATAAACCAACTGGCCATTTAATCACATAATAAATGCTTGGAACCTATTTTTATTTTCATTTTCGTGTGTGCTTATACGTTCCAAGGCTCAGTGGCTGACCTTGTACTGGACTAGCACCTGATAGTGAATGCTTTCATTGCATGGGAATGCTCTTCTTTTACAAGAATCTATTGTTATACTAACATTGTTGATGAACCACTTACCAGCATCGTCCAGACTGGGGCTAGTGGCTGGGCCAAGTGCCAAATTACTCATTATGGTTCAATTACCAGTTTGCTCATTGTTAAATGATTGTAACTTATACAACGACACAAGTGTCTGTATCTCGTCGGAGTGACTTGTAACCATCATGGTCGACTTGTCTCTCCCCGTGCGCTCACGTATAAACCGTCAGTAACTCAAGGCTTGTGTGGCTTGAGTCATTTTCCTTAATTCTGATCGATACGAGCGATTCTTTGATTGAATATTTTCTTTCCAATCTCCAACAGCGTGGCGTAGCTGGCAGGATCTCTATTGTATGACGTCACCGGATCTTTCACTTTTTTTCTCTTTTTGACTTATTACTCCATCTGCCTGAGTCGGCGGGTTTTATTTACAACTAATTACCGGCTTTTATTCCAGACTAGTCTGCAGGACTTTTTTGAGTAGTTGGCTGGTTAATTTTGAAATTACTTGGCGGGTTTTATTTACATGTAGTCAGCGGGTTCATTTTGCGATTACTCAGCTTGTGTCCCATAAGGGATAAGCTGTGTCCACCACGGGTGTTTTTTTACCCCTCTTTGCCAACAGCTGAAATAAATGCATTTGGGCTCTGGAGAGGCTAGTGCGTTAGCTCTGATAACTTTGTATGGATTTTTTTTTAAGTTAAAACAAAACGTTAGCATACGATATCTGAACAAAGGTTGCCTTTCAAGACTCCTTTAAAGATTCTCCTTTGTTAGTTTGTGGCTGTCCCTTCTTTGAGCCAAAAGGCGAGAGTAGGAAGCTGTTCACACATTAAAACAGATTACATTAACACCATTCACCTAGAGTTGTTGGCCGGGATGTCAAGTTCTGGTGTTTGTCTCTGCGTCTCTGTCATGTGTCTTTTTTCTTGGCTTTGCTTTTTTGTCTTGTCTATTTACACTGTGTAACTAACAATTTTAAGATGGTTCACAACTTTGCAAGATCGACACCGACGAGCTGCCCCCGGGGAAGAAGTTAGCTCGCCTTGCTGTGAAGGGCGCTCTGCAGCATTTGGAACCTTCAAACAGGACTTTGCAATGTCATGGTAAATACGTGAATGAGGTAGGAGAACTGTTGGTCCACCATTATCTTTTCAAGGGAGATGGGTGATAGTCATTACGTTGTTCCCTTTACCCTTGAGTTACATGGGTGGTCCCATGGAAACTGACGTTTTGTAGGTTCATTTAAAATGGAAAAGATTGACTATTGGTTGGTTTTCATTCAAGGAGTGTTTCGTGATCCTGCCTGGGATCATAATTGTATGTTTACATATTTTGAAAATTTTAAACACATTGCTAAAGAACATCAGCTTCCCAAAACAATAGACAATGACCGATCACATGATTGTTCCCCTTCTCCTGCATCCTCGGCTCCCCTGCCTTTTTCTCCTCAGTTACTCAAAATCCCTGTACCGCCTTCCAAATCTCGCCTGTTGTGGAGGAGATTGTTGACTTTGTTACCGCTCACACTCTGGAGCAGGCGAATGTTGTGCCCAGTGCCTGCAATACACTATGAGTGTCACCCCAAGGGGTTGGTCCTGCGACGTCCCAAGCGACGTTGCATTGCAACAGCCACCTAATTCCACACACTCTGATCATTCTTATGCGACTCATTCAAACCAGCAGCAATCAGGCCTTAAGTCAGAAGGAGACGGCCCCTTAGACATTGACAGTTCTCTGCCCCCGCAATTACCTGTAATAATAATCGGTCGCAATCCATTTGATAAACCATGGACTCACATTGATATCCGTGACAATTTACAAGACATCCCAGACTCGATAAAGCAGCCTGTTCCCTTTTATAATTGGCTTTTACAAATTTGTGACATTCATGACTGCCTTCCCCAGGTTGTACAGACTTTACTGTAACTGGCTTATGGTTCCCAGTTGTCTTCAGTTAAAGGATTCAGTTAAAATTTCCCTCACAACATTGGAAAACGCCTGAGGTGGGGTGTGTTTGGTTAGGTAGATGTGTCAGAGATGCGTTTGAGTGCCGCCAGGCAACAGAGAGATTTTGGCGAAGTTATATTCTGCATGCAGAGGGCATCTGAGACTGTCCCTAATTTTCTTCCTCGATTTGGAGACACATGGGATGGTTCAACTGGAATTCTTATAAAGGATAATGAAAAACTAGCCATTCAGAGACTTATCAATTGGATCGGACCTTATCATGCCCAGCTTAATAAGGTTCAGATCCTAACTTGCCAGCTTGTCTCATGGAGAGATACTCTTAGTACACTTAACAACATGGATAGACAAGGTCTGCTTTGAAATAAAGTTGATAAAGAGGCTTATCCTCGATTTAATTTTGTTCCCTCTCGTTCCCAGGGTCTGCCCTGCATTGATAAATGACTAGTTAAGTGTTGGTCTTGTGGTCCAGATGGGGACTGAGAGCAGAACTGCCATGTTGCGTCTACACGACATGTTGTGCCACCATGTACACTTTGAATTTACAAACGCCAATGCCAGCCGTTTGAAGATTCTTCCCATTCCCCTAGTGACTCGGGCTGCCCCGGTGTTGGGCGGGGGGAGGGTTGCAGCAGGCCGCCTTGATACCACTCTCCCAGTCCTCATCTGAAAATCCTGTGGTGACGGTGGAAATGGGAGGGCGTTCCATTCCGGTTTTGATGGATTCAGGGACCACTCATTATTCTGCACCTCCCTCTGTGGATTTACCACATAGTTCTGACTCGGTCCATGCTATTGGTGCCTCTGCTTTACTTTGCTTGAACCCCTCCCTCATACTATCCCTATTATTGTTACAGTTCCAGATTCAGCCATTATTTCACCTTCCTGACCAATCACTTTGCCCGCTCGTGAGACTCTTTGTAAACTGAATGCCTCTATTCATTGTTGCCCTGAAGGCGGGGTTTTGGAGATCCCTGATTCACTTTACGCTATGCTGCGTATGGCTATGACTGAAACTTCACCATCGCCCCCTTCCATGTAGGCCTGGCAGTGTGCCACTGAGTCACTTCATTCATTATGATCTTCCCTCATTGCGCAGCTACAGGATGCCCCTTTGTTCCCCCACGTTTCTTTTCTGCACTGCATCCTTTTGACAGATCATCCCTTTCAGGATTTTTATTGTTCTATTGCCTACTTCTGTGTCCCTGATCCGCCAAACGCTGTGTTTGCTGATTTTCACTTTAGGAAAATTTCTAATATGACCCTAACTCGCCTTTGTTGTGTTGGCGTTCAGAGATTATCAGCTGAGGTTTCTCTTTCCTCCTCACAACTCAAGGTTATTCGCCCAGTGGTGTCTCCTTTTATGGCTTTTGTCCTGAAAAGTGATACTTTAAAGCCTGAAGCTCAATTACCGTCGGTTCATCAGTATCCTTTCACACCCACTGCTACTGAAGGCATTAGACCTGCTAATGCTTCCCTTTTAAGTTCAGGGCATCCATTTTCGTATGCGTAGCCCAGGCAATATCCCTATTCTGCCTGTACCAAAACAGATAAATCTGACAGATGGAGATTTGTTCAGGATCTATTAATGCTGTTGTTTGTCCTTGCTACCCAGTAGTCCTGACACAAATGCTATCCTTACTTCCATCCCTTCTTCGTCGACTTGTTTATTCCATGGTTGGCCTCTGCTCCGCCTTCTTTTCTATTAAATTGTCCGCTGATTGTCAGTACTATTTTGCCTTCACTTTTGGCGGCCGTCAATATACATGGATCAATATGCAAATATACCCCAAAGGTATACGGAGAACTCAACGTTTATCCAGCCGCTGTACAGTATACTTTAGAAGGTTTGCTCATGCCCTGCCGCAGTGTACTTGCTCAATATGCTAGTGATTTACTCATAGCCTCCTCTATGTCTGATGCTTGTATGCAAGATACCATTGCCCTGCTGCGGTGTTTGGCACAGGAACGCCGCAAAGTTGCATTGGGAAAAATGCAGCTCTGCCAGCCCAAGAACTCATCGAAAAGACAATGGACTCCTGAAATGATACAAACCTTTAAACATTGAAAATCTCTACTAAGTACAACACCTGCCTTAGGTCATGCTGATTATGCTCAGTGTTTTCAACTTTATGTTGCTGAAAGGCAGTGTTCTGCCTCTGGAATTTTGACACATATGCATGGGGATCTCTGTCGCCCTGTTGTCTTTTATTCTGTCCAGTTGCCTGCCGTTTTAAGCGGTATGCTGGCATGTTTGTGAGCTGTGGCAGCTGCCTCAGTAATGGAAAAAATGTCTTACCCATGTTTGAAACACCCATGCTCAGTTATTCTTCCACATTAAGTCTACCTGCTGTTAAAGTCTGCAGCTACGCAGCATTTTACTACTTCTAGATGTTCGGGCTAAAAGGTCATCCTACTTTCCAGGTCTAATCTCACTCTGTGCCATGCCACGTCTTTGAATCCTGCTATCTTCCTTCCTGTTCCTGACTCCTTGCGGTAACCTGATCATGAATATTTACATGTCGTCTGAGATGTTGTTACCACTCGTCCCAACCTTTCTGAAACCCCGCGACATAACCCTGACATACTAATTTTTTTTACTGATCGCTCCTCCTACAGGCCTGCAGATCATTTAACACTACCAGGCTATGTTGTCTGCACACCACCTGAAGTCCTCGAATCTGCTGCACTCCCTAATGGCATATCTGCACAAATAGTTGAGCTTTTTGCTCTTACACGGGCATGCATATAAGCTACTGGAAAATCAGATCATATTTATCTTGTTTCCCGCTATGCTTTCGGAGTGTCTAAAGATTTTGGGATTCTGGAAGCATAGAGGCTTTATCACTTCCTCGGGAAAACCTGCACAACACAGACAACTTATTAATAACATTTTGGAGGCATCCCTTAGGTCGTAGCTGTTACTAAATGCACTGCACGCATGGCTGCTGAAGACGACATCACTTGTGGCAACGCCTTCACTGACAGGGCTTCTCAGGTGGCGACCAGTAGTCCAAGCATGCACAGATCGCATTAACCTAAAATATGCCAGTTTCCTACTGCTCCTTATTCTTAGATTGTTGGATGGTGTCTGAAACGCAGAGATGGCATTATGGTGTCACTGCTTCGATTACTTACACTTCGTGGTGGCCGTATTATTAGCCCCAGATCCCAGTTTCATGTCCAGGCAATAGCCGCCCATGGTTTTGGCTATATTGGTAAATGGGGCATGTGTCATGTGGTCATAGATTTTTGAATTGTACCTGGGTTTACCACTGCTGCTTGTGCCCTGTTATCGCGTTGTCTTATTTACATTTAAAATGATAACTGAAAGGCATTATTCAAGTTTGACCATCTTCCTGTCAACGGCGGCCTATTTGTGAATTTTCAAATAGATTTTGTCCATATGCCCAAAAGACTAAGTTTGTAATACCTGTTGGACATTGTTGATATGTTCTCAAAGTGGTTTGAGGCTTTTGCCACCAAAACAGATGATAGTCGGAGATTTGCTAAGGGCCTGATGCGGCATTCCATCCTTATATTTGGAGACCCTGGTTCTGTTGGTCGTGATGGGGCATTCATTTCACTACAGCTGTTTTATAGACTATTTGTTAGACTCTTGCTATCTCGTGGCGACATCATATTCCTTATCAGGCGCAAACCTTGGATATGGTGGAAAGGATGAATGGCCTACTTAAAGTAGTCTTTACCAGAATCTCCCACGAGGCAGGTTTGCCTTGGCCCGACGCACTACCCTAGCTTTACTTCTGTTCGGAATCAGTTTAATCGTTAAACAATTCTCGGACCTTTTGAGATTTGAACAGGTAGACCTATGACTACTGCAACTGGGAATCCTGTGCTGCCAGTTGACGTCGTCCTGTTTCTTGATTGATTACACCAGTGCTCTTTCAGAACTTCTTATTAGAAACCATGATACCGTCAAATCGGACAGTCCTGTTCTTAAAACTGTTCCCATGCATCCTTTCCAGGCAGGGGATGAGGTTATGATTTAATCATTTGTAAAGAACTCTCTCTCTCCGAGATGAAAAGGTCCATTCCTTATCCTTTTGTGGATCCGAGCAGCTCTCAAAGTCCTGTGGAAAGGAGAATGGACCAATGCCACTCATTGCAAGAGAGCTCCACCTCAAGGAAAAAATCTTTTGGCTACAGCTTCATTACCGATGAAACCAAAGACCACAGATATTTTCAATTAATTGTGTTAGCCATTCTTTTATGGTTATTTTTTTGTTTGCTTTTTTGATGATTATTTTATTTGTTTGGGGTCGTCGCTGTGACCAAGTGGCCACTACGAAGAGAAAACTTTATTTGAATTCATGCCTTTGTATGACATATCTTTATGTACAGAACGTCAGTCACTCTGTATGTTTGGTTTGCACTCATTTTCTGTTCCATTCCAAAGATGGAATTCCCTTAAGGGCGGTCCCTTTGAATGAATATGACACTGCTAAATAGTGGTTACATCAAAGTCGTTCTGCTACTGCTATGATTTTTTGCATTCCCCCAACTTCCTAAAAGTGTTGGGTGTTTCTTCCACTTATGGGGATAAAACCAACGTACGGTGGTGATCGGGGATATGCGATCGGGTCTTTTGAAGGCTGGTTCCAGCCTCTGTATAACCTATCACGTACACCCCCATTTCTGCTCCTCGCAAATGTCACATCCACGACTCCACCTTGACCAAGTATTTGCATTAAAAGAAAATACCCTTTTGGTTGGCAGCCTGAGTTCAGTAAATGCCTTCACTCAATCCTCCTTTCAACATCTGATTCTCCATCCACTAAGGATGGCAGCACACTTATCTCACTGTTCCTAACAGGTCTGCCATTAATAATCTTTCACCACCTTTTGGACTGGTGTGGAAAGTGCTCCTGTTCGCTCTCAATGGCACTAAATTTGTTTCCAGTCAGAAAGCCTACCCCCATTCCGAGTCTCCAGGATTGGCTGCTGCTATCTAGGGTATGTCGTCCCTTTCCTTTGACACTCAGACACTTCACTGTTTAAGAGTCTGATGCCGCATACGAAAAGATCATTATTATTTTTCAACATCTTTTGACTATTTATGTCTCCTCCCTATGGCACCCTTCAACTTGAGGTTCAAGTTCGAAGGATTGCCACACTTTGGAGGAGATTTCAAATGCCAATACTTCAGCGTTTGACGGCCTAAATGAAGAGATGGTAGCTATCCGTACTGTGGCCCTCCAGAATCGCGTGGCCCTTGATTATATTTTAGCTGAAAAAGGGAGCAATTGTGCCCTTATTGCCTCTGAATGTTGCACATGTATCCCTGATTCTCGTGAAAGCATTACAAACATACCTGTACATATTCGCAGGGTGGCGTTCTCTCTTCGTGATGTATGCCCAGATTTGGATCTTTGGACTTGGGTGGATAGTTTACTTGGCTCTAGATCTTTCACACGCTTACAGGTCTTGTGGTTCTAATTGCAATTTCAGTTCTGTTTTCCCTTGTCATTGTTTTATTTAAACGATGCAGTGCCCGTTTGGCCCGTTTTCCCAGTTTGTAGATTTTTCTGTCTCTAATGTACCCTCAACATTTTATGAAATCTCTGATTCTATTAGTTGTGAAATCCCTTCCTCTGAACATTACCTGAATGGCCAGAAGCCTCCATCACCTGACAACCCCCTGGGACTCGTAATGTTCCTCTTTTTGCCAATTCTACTGACCTGCCACTCTGATTTGGTGAAAAGAAAAAAAGGAAAAAGGAAAAGAAAAAAGGAAGGAATTGTGGGAGATCTGTTATAACCCAAGTAGACATTTTCGCACATATCAACAGCCTGGAATCCATTCTTATTTTCATATTCGTGTCTGCTTGCACGCTCCCAGGCTCAGAGAGGAGTTGTACAATCAGCTGATAGTGAACTCTTTCCAAAATGGGAATGTTGTTGTTTTACAAGAATCTTTTGTTACACGAATTGTTCATCAACTACTAACCAGCGCTGTCCAGACAGCTGCAGGACTGAGCCTAGTGCTTCATTATGGTTCAATTAACAGTTTGCTAATTGCTAAATGATTATAACCTATGTGACCACACAACTCTCTGTACCTCATCGGAATGACTTGTGGCCTGTGACCATCGTGGTCGACTTGTGCCCGTGAGCTCATGAATAAACAGTCAGCAACTCAAGGCTTATGGGACCTGAGTCATTTTCCTTAATTTGGATCGATATGATGAATCTTAGATTATTTTTGCTCTGATCTCCAATCGTATGCATAGTTGCCATGCGTAATTCGACATATTACTGTTCAGTGTTTGTGCACTGCCTACAAGGCACAGGGCAAAAATGCCCCGCCGCAATGCTCTCCGTTGTGCAGAGGAGTGCAGCTCGAACAAGGCCGCAGAAGCTCGAATCTAATCCATGGCAAAGTCGGCCCATTTGATGAGCATTCAATCCAGCAGCAACAATATTCAATTTCTTTATTAGCCATGCATACTGGGAACTGCAGCGTTATTAACAAATTTCACTGCAGCAATGGACAAAGTTACTTTGACCAGAAAGTCCAGTCTCACAATGTACCACAGGTAATGAGAAAAGGACATGACAATAACTAAAGATCATCGACCATTTATCCCATCGAGCCTGTTCTGCCATGCAATGAGATGATCTGTTGTGAAACTCCTCATATCTATCTTTGTCCTATTCTCGCAATCTCGCTTAACAAATAATCACAATAAAAGGCAATCTTCAATACATAGTAACAAATAATCTAGCGTCAACAGCCGTTTAAGGAAAAGCGCTCTGAACATCTCCGTACTTTCTGCTCAGAGGAGTTTTATGATATTTCTCCTGAACAATCTGGCCCTATTTTCTTCAGGTAATCTACCATTTTTATGGAATCTCCAAAAAGTGGAAATTGTTTATGTTCATCTGTTCTTGGTTTTCTGTTCATATCTTGAAGACTTTGCTTGAAACATCCCTTAACATTCAATCTTCGAGAGACAATAATCTTAATTTGTATTATTTCTCCTAATGCTAGAACCGTGTGTGTATCTGTCTGTGTTAAAATCAGCAAGATCGGAGTCAATTTATGTGACATGGAGATGAGACCCTCCACGCTTCAGGCTCACTGCCTTTATTCCTATGAAGGGCTTTTGCCCGAAACGTCGATTTCGAAGCTAATTGGATGCTTCCTGAACTTCTGTGCTCTTCCAGCACTACTAATCCAGAACCTATGTAGAGGAAGCAATTCAGCCAATGGAATCCATGCTATAGAGCTGAAAAGTATTCCCCCAATGCACACTCCCTACCCTATTCTTGTCATCCTGCATTCCGACGGCAATCCACTGAAACTCGACATCGTTGTAATCTGGGAGATAACTAAAGCAGACACAACGTGAATGCACAAACCTCAGATATACATTCGCCCGATGCTGACATCGAGCCATGGTCCTCGGTCTGTACAACAGCAGGGTAAATACAGAGCACAGTGCTGCCGAATGGAAGGCCAATAAGTAAAGGCATATTTGCAACAAGGAACATTCTGACTTGAAAAGGAGACAGAATGATAACATTGAAGAGGATTTCCCGTGTGCTTAGCAACAAACAAATTGAACCAGTTCGATTGACAGATTGAAGTTCAAAGTGACTGAGAGATATTCTGGAAGTGAAAGAGTGTGATATTATTATATGTCAGGTACAGAGAAATGTCCCCAAACACAATGAGAACAGATAAGAAAGTTTAAAGATGGATTCTACACAGTCTATTTCAATTAACTTCCATCAAACTTCTCCATTGTAGATCAGGTTATTTGATGAGTACAATTCAGAGCAGCAATTAGTCGACATTCGGATAATGTTTCAAGTGCGTCATTCTAGATCTGTAGCATGTACTTCAAAAGTGATCCTGTGTTGATCAGGCAACCTTAGTCCCAGTGATCTCAAACTCAGTACTAGGGGGCATATTTAAAAAATACGTTGAATATGAGAGAGGAATGACGAATGGTCCACGATGGCAATGTTACTTAAATTATGTCTAAGTGGAAACTGACAGTGTAAAAATGCTTCAAATAATGCGTGTTTACAAGGTTGTTATCGATATGAGAATTCCTTCGAGTTTTCTGATTTCTGTCCTTTCTGACATGTACTGACGTTTAAATTTTGCGATGCGGAGCACTATCTCAAAACTTGACCTGATGGGCAAGTCTAAATTTGCGTGAATTATCTAGAGGGGAGGGAAGAGAACCGAATGGATATCGGAGCTGATGCAGGTTAATTCAGAGTGAAATGATCTCAGTCATTTTTGTTGAAGTATTTCAACATTCATGGAATATTAAAACCAGCATGTTATTGGAAAAATGACGATGGTAAACAGGCACAGGGTTTATATCGATGGGTGTTGTTTGATTTGCTGTGACACATTGAGATCACAGCCGATGAAGTGCACTGCACATCAGCCTTTAACAAAATGAAAGTAGGATGGTAAGTTAATCAAGCTGTGCTATATTTCAATAATGCTTACTTTGACCAAAGATTACATAGTATGCAATTCTGGTCCCGGTGTCGTTGGGAGACAGCAAAATCAGAAAGCGTTTAAATAAATTCATCCGGGTTGTTCCATGGGGGGCAAGGTAAATCCTATGTGGTGAAAGTGCATCCCTTGACAGAAGTGGAGGACACGAATTCAAATCAATTCACAAGAGTAAACATGTAGAAACGATGCCAAAGTAATTACACATGGAAGAACAGAACATGATCTCAAATGGCTTTCCAGGTATTGTAACCATTGTGGCTGAAATAAAGGCAGTTGAAAGCAATGTAATATCGATATGAAATGTGCAGACTTGCGGACAGAAATGAAAAGAAAACAATGAAACCCTGAGGAAACCTTTCACATTACCTTCCCTATCCGACGTCAACATCGGTCAAATAGACTGATCTAATTACTGTCGGATTCTATATTCAGGTTTACATCATCCAGTAATGTTCTTGTTATCCTGTCAACAGGACACCGCCGGTAGCGAGGGCCGGCCATAGCTCATGCTAATTCTATGTGTTAACTGCATCGGGTGCGTGTGTTTTGTTAGTGTTCTCAGAAAAGAGAACAAGTACCGCTCATCTCTCACTCTGTTGTCACTGCATATCATCATAGATTCACAGTGTCATACAGCACGGGAAAAGACTCTTCAGTCCAACCAGTCCATTCCGAACTTAACTCCAAACTGAACTGGTCCCATCTGTCTGTTCCAGACCCAATCGCTTCTAAACTTTCCTATTCTTGCATTTATGCAAATATCATTTAAACGTTGTAATTGTATTCTTAAACAAACGCCATGTAACGTATCCATTGCCAAAGGAACAGTCTGTTGAACACAACCTGATCACTGTGGCAATGAGATCCAAAAGTGACCCCCATTTGCTGATGATAAAAGGCCTCAGGAGTACGTTTGATTCACGATGTGGAGTTGACCACAGCAACCTCCCACTCAATGTCCCACAATGTGAAATGAAATGAATATCAATTCTAAGGCCCCGATTCTTCAATTATTTACATCGTGAAATTAATTGGAAAAAGGAGGAAAAGGGATATTTAAGCAGATTGGTTAAATGTCTTCTGAACTTCGACTGGATAACGGCATAAACACAAGTGTTTGTGCAACAGCCCGAGGTTTGCAGAATGAAGTTCAAGTACAAAGTAGTGTATATGAATATTCTTATATCCCAAGTGTGCTATCCGTTTCCACAAACAAAACAGCGTCATCAACCCACGTAGTAGGATGAAAGTTCCTGAGATAACGAACAAGAAAAGAATAGATTTCCTTCGGCTCTCCCCCTCTGAATCACCATGACACTCCCAAATTCTCTGAGACTGGAGCCTCTTGCGGGCTTGACTGCTCATTAAAACCTGTCTGATGGTGAAAACATTGAACAGCACAATGAGCACAAATGGAACGGCCAGTGAGAAGATGTGATGCAAGAACTCGATTGCTGTCCAGACCAGAGACAATTGAACTTCCTCAGCCATGATACAAAACCACGGGGTGTTCCACCTTCTGTAGAAACCAGTTAACATAAAATACCAGCTGATGTTTTTTAAACAGCATAATACTCCAAGTGTTCCAAGAACCATGTCTGCTGTTTTTATGGTGCAATATTTACTTCTCCACTTCTTGCAACAGATGGTCGCAAATCGATCAAAAGTAAAAGCGACGGTGAACCAGACAGATGAATCTGTGACAGCATTTAACAGTGCAGCATGTATATTACACATGGGAATGGTCCATATGAAACGAAAATTATCTCTATAGACCAGTACAATATGCCTTAGGATTAGATCGAAGATAATAACAAGTATGTCCGCCACTGCCATGGCCACCATGTATCGTGTGACACATTTGGAGAGACGACAGTCTTGACGACTCAGTATCATGATCGTCATTATGTTAACTGTGACGTGGAAATAAACAGAGAAATTGTATATTAGATTTATGGCAACGTTCATTCACAGTATTGGCATCTATAAACGTGGTACTGCTTACTCTGGTGCATTGAAGTGAATTTATTTAGACTTTTTCTCAAAAAAGGAAGTGTGTTAGGGTGTAACACAGGAAATGTGCGATTTTCAGCGCTGAGGCCCACTGGTATTTTTTTGAACCACAGCTTGAACTTCTACCCCCAGAGCACTGTTCAGACACAGCCCACCTCTTTGCATTCCAACTGAATGCATCATCTTCAATGATGAATGGATTAAATTTGGGATACCGACGAACCCAAACAGTGGTTGGCAGATTGCACCGCTGTTTGTGGTCTTAAGGAGACGGTGTACCGAAATCGGGGAAGCATGCAGGGCTCTGGAAGCAAGGATATTTACATTCAGAAAAAATGCATTATTATAAATAAAAGCACACCCGCTCCCACTTTGGTATCGGGGATCACATATTTTTTGTTAGATATTATGGGGGAGGTAAGCATTTCCATGACCCTCCCTTACGGCTGGTGAAAAATGTGACACATAAGACAGTGTGTCAGCCCATACAAACTGAGTGCCCAGAATAATTTGGTCATTGTATAGAGTCGTCGAGTCATACATAATCTCAACAAAGAAAAGGCCGTTTGGTCAATTGCGTCTGCATGGAGCATGAACAATCCACTTCAATGCCTGGACTCCCCCCCACCCCCACCCCCAAATTCATAATACTCACTCGGGGAGAAATTCATAAACGTTGCTGACGCCCTCAGAATGGAATGGGGTAAAATGATTTTGTGCAACACACTTTATTTTTGTTTCATTTCTCGCTGAACGAAAATTTTTGTTTTGGATGTCGAATGGTAAGGCTGGGAAAGTTACCATCCAGATACATCAATTGAAGCAATACAAGGCGATTGTATTAAAAGACCAATCCTGGAATTAAATTGTGAGTTTCAGGCATAAACATAACAGTAACATTACCCAGATGGTAGGCAGCAGCTGATGGTCAAAGCGAATGCATAATTTTAAATATCAAACAAAGATAAGAGAATTTCTTTAGCTAATTCCTGTGGTGTCGTGAAACTGATCCCAGAAAAAAAACATGGTGAGAATAATCTCTCGTTGTCATTCAGCTGTTGAGTTATTCTCATTTCAGGGTCGACAGTTCCATTTCTTTATTTTGCTTCAGAAAAGGATGCAGAGCAGTTGAAACCCGTGTTGTGCGCACTGAAATTTCTGATCAGGTCATGTGACCTCCGAAGATAGTTCGAACAGCAGCAGCTCGACAAACATGTACATCGTTTCCACTAACACTACCGAAGCCACATTAAGTCAGAAGACAATGGTTAATGTATATATCCAAATACAGCAAGACGAAGTAAATATCCAATGTTTGGTCTAAAACGTTGCAAATAACGTACCTGCCACTAAAATGGTAGGCTTTGATCATCTCCAACTAGAGAAGATTAAACACTCCTTAATGTTCACTGTTATCATGCCTCGCTTCCCCATGAGTAACGTCCCGGGAGGTTACCAAAAAACAGACACTAAACTGACGTAGCCATATGCATGCAATGACTGCAGGAGCTGATAAGAAGATAAGAATCCAACATGTGTCTTATCTTACCCCAAGATTTTTCGATCATGAACAAGGCACAAGGCGATAGTGTGTGTGATTCGTTCTGACTAAGGAACACTGAAATCGAAAAGGGATATGTTTTTTCTTTCCGTAGCCATTGTCAAATATGATGACTTTCTTCGACATAATCTGTTTTTATTTCAGATTTTCTGCATTCGCAATCTCTGCTTCATTATATAATGGGATAGCCCCAATCTGTCTGGATGTTTGCAGCTCTAATAACGTTAAAAAAAGCTTGATACTATCCAAGCCAAAGTAGCTAACTGGATTGACAGCAAATCCACAGAACATACACTGCCTAGAATGTCGATATCTAATAGCAGCAGTGTGTTTGGTCTACACGAGAAATTGGATATACTCAGAAGTCACATTGCTCAACGCCTTCTATTTGCATGAACATAACAATTTAGAATGGCAAGAGCCGACATAAAGAAGAAATGCGCCACCTTCTTCATCCTCACCATGCCAGGCATGATCTGGATTTCTAACTGCATCAGCATTCATTCTGTGAGTTTAGGTCAATGGTCTGTAGTTCCTTCCAGAATTGTGCTCTGAAAGTGTTAGTGGCGCACGTACTGTACAGTTCCAGAAGCTATATCATCGTCAACGTCTCAGGGGCGACAGGAGATGGATAGTAGATGTTTCCCCAACCAATAAGACAGAGGCCCTATGACTGAACTAAAATTCAATGATGCTTGCAAGAAAGTTTCACCTTACATTGGACTATTTCCCCACACACTTAAGTGCATGGACAGCTGAGAATCAGCTGCGTGGACAATTACCATACTTTCACAGAATACTTACTGAAAAAATAGTTGACAAGAATGATAGACGCTTTTCAATATAAACAACATCTGTAGTTATGGCTTGCTGAACAAGCTGGATAGTCTCATAGGTTCTGAACTTGATAGTACTGCATTCAATAATAGCGCCATCGACTAAAGTCATTGTCAGCATTAAATGCAGAAGGTGGTTAAATAGTTTAAGCAGAACAAATATTATTGAGAGAGCTATATACTAAACTGAAATTGTGGAATTTGACTTGTTGCCTGACTGAAATCCATATGTCACTGAGATCAATGAGTATCAGTATGATGGATTTTTCATGCACCAGGCTGTGATCACAAGTACAAGCTGAACTGAAATATTGCAAGTGTGTTTGTGTATATGTGTATTCGTGTTGGTGTGCACTTACATGAGCATATGCATGCATGTACGTGTACATGCGTGTCCGTTTCGTGTATTCCTGACTTTATGTGAAACATGCATAACTTTCGCTCTGTGTTTTCTTTAGAACAAGTATGGAATAGGTTGTTGAATATTTACACAACCTTGTGAACCAATTCTCCTGTACGCCATGATCAGGACAGTGTGAAGAGTGAATTTCAAATCTATAGTAATGGAGCCACTCCGTATAAGTCTCGTTTCCAACATTGTTGCCAATGCACAATGGGAATTCTCTTTTAAAAATAAGGATGATCAGAAAAAAAGATAGCAATGTCATTAATAAGGAAAGGAAAAGCAGCAGAATTTCGGAGGCAACAGGCAGTTTGGTAAAATGAACAAAGACATGATAGAATACCTGTAATACAGTGAGATGTGAAGAGATGTTTCACTGAATGTTACACTGAAGTTGCACAATATACGCTGACATGCAAAAGTTTACACTGAGATCTCCAATGTGGAAAGCTACGCTTATATATCTGCTGTATCATACCGTTTTGCAGAGATTAGTTCTCTGAAAAACATGGAATGAGCTCTGAACATGAGTAAAATTATGTGTGAACTAATTCGAATTAGTAATTGAATGAGTATTGTTTCAGGGTTGCTGTGATGGTAGGGTCCCAGCCTTGGAGCCAGGACACCCGCATTCAAATCTCAACGCCTCCATGACATATCTGAGCTGCTTGGAAAGAAATATCTAAATGAATTCAACTCAGGGTTTAAGGGTTCACGGTTGGGTATTGATTCATGCGTAAATTTCAGTCTGTGAGCAGCGAAAAGCTGCTTTATAAAAAATATCAGGAACGATTGCAGTGGATTGGGCAGAATTACAAGTCTACAGTCTTAAACCAAAATCAAAGTTGATTAAGGTGACTTACCAGGGACACCAACAAACGCCAATATTGGATAATATCCTGCTTGGATAATCCGAAGTACTTGATAGATTCGCCAATTGATTCGAGTTTGGTCATAGCGTGTAGATAGAACATGAAATGCATGGTATACGCTTCTGTTGATTGCTGTAACTCTCCAACGTGTGGTTGCCAGATTCGAATCCATTGCGGACATACTCCTATTCACTGCTCTTAGAATATGATATGTTTCTGTAAATAATGTAGATTCTGATCAATTCTGGAAAGATTCAATTCTGTTGCATGAAGACTTAACCCATTAACATAACATACCAACGTTTTATTGTAAGATCCTGTACTGTCCTGGTTCTCTCCCAAGATTCGCAGTTTGCTGCTTGCTCGAAGTGTTGATACATTGAGAGGATCTCTTATTTATATAATTTGCAAAGCCTCCAATGTGTCAATTAACGTTCTTGGAGGCAGACGGTAAAGCCTATTAAGCGACAATGAGCATCCTGGAGGTTAACATGTTTCGTCTTTGATTAAACATTTTCAGTTAATTACTTGTACTCCAATGTCCGTTGCGCAACGATGACGCTGTGTAGTCTTGAAATAACACAAAGAGGTTTTGTAAATTTTCGGCAGGATAGAGTGGTGCATAAAGCTGGGGCATTGTCCGTCGGGATTCAAACACTCGTAAGTTGTGGCGCGAGACAGATGCGTAAGTGTTCAGTAATGATAAATGTAGTTTAAAGAATGTCAAAGGAACAAAACATAATACTGAATCATATTATCACTCCCACTTCAGTGTTTGGTATATCCAGAAATAACTTCTGAAGATAGCATCAGTTTTGTTTGGAATAATATTGAAAGGCCTACGCCATGGCGTGGGGATGTACCAGCAGGAATATGTTAACGTGAGATTGTGACTCACTGAAATCGTTTGCTAACGTTGTTGGTTGGAATTATAAATAATGACTTCCAAAATAAATCTTGGTTCAAATGAAACCAGTCAGATCGTGACGTTATAACCAATATGAAGACACTTAAATGTGATTATACATGGAACTTCTGCTCACTCTTCGAATGAGAATATCTCTAATCTGATTGTGACGAAACAAGATTATACTGCAATTCGTAAACACATCTCCTGAACTCTTTGAATACCAAAGATTTGTACTCAGGATTGAATGCATTCAATAACAAAGCGTTACCACTGTCAATGCAAGAATATGCTGAAGAAGATCAAATACCAGAATATGAAAATTGTAGGAATGGAATTCTATGATTTAGTCCATCGTGCCATCCCCATAATTTGTGAGAAAACAGTTGATAATTAGTTTTCTCCCATTGGCGAATTCCAAAGATTCATCGTATTACTCAAGACAAACTATTCCATCGCATATTTATGTGATCTGCCCTTTGTGTTCCTTAGTTTGAATGGTGTTGCTAAACCTTGACCTTGCGGCACCATTGAGACCATTTCTAAAATCGATCGTGCCTCATGTCAAAGTTGTTGGTTTGACTGAAACAACAAATGTTTCGTTGTGAAAATGATTGTTAATTTTGTTCATATATGTATATAGAATAATCTCAACGCACCTTCGAGTCACGAGAAAAGCAAACAATAAATGCGAACTGAATGAGGGAAAGTTTCGAAATATATTAAAAGATGTGACATTTTCTTAGTTTAGCATTGGGAACTGCTGCCACGGCCTCGAACGAATGAATGCAGCCATCCCAAATATGATGAGATGCGTTTCTACATTGTTCAGTATTTTTAAAAATCCATTTCTTTTGTTTCCTGTCTCGAGTTTCCTTGCGTAGGTGGTGGTGAGTAATCTTCTTGAACTGCTGCGTTCCAACTGCTGTGGGCTAACCCATAATTCCAGGATGGAGGGAATTCCAGGATGCTGACACAGGAACATTGAAAGAATGGCGATGAAACAATGATCGTGAGTGGCTTGAGGTTAACGTGAAGGTGGGGGTGTTCTCATGCTTCTATTGCTGTCACCCTACTCGAAGAAAGTGGTCGTGGGTTTGGAACCTAATCTCTGATGATATTTTCTGAATTTCTGGAGTATACCTTCTAGGTAGTAGAGACTGCTGCTACTGAGTCTTGTTGGAGCTACATTCATCCAGGCAACTGGGGATTATTCCATTACAGTCCTGACTTATGACTTGTAGATTGTGGACATGAACTGCCGAATAAGAAGGCGAGTTACACGTCACAGTATTTCGATCATCTGACCTGCACTTGTATTCACTGCATTTATGCGGTGAGATCACTTGCGTTTCTGGTTAATGATAGCTCCAGGATGTTGATAATGGGGGATTCAGTGATGGTAACTTCATTGAATGTCAATAAGTGGTGGTTAGATCGACTCATATTGGTGAATGTCAAAACATGGCATTTGTGTGGCAAATGTGTTTCTTGCTATTAGTACGCCCATGCCTCAATATTGTCCAGACCTTGTTGCATTTGAACATGAACTCTGTCTATATCCGAAGAGTTGTGAATTGTGCTGAACATTGAGCAGTCATCAGTGAACATCCCCACTTCTGACATTATGGGGAAGGGAAGGTCATTGATGAAGCAGCTGACGATGCATGTGTCGACGACGCTACCCTGACGAATTCGAGCACAGATATAATGGAACTGGGATGACTGACCTCCAACAACAACGATCATTGTCCTCTGTGCCAGATATGACGACAATCAACGGAAAGTTTACCGTTGCCACCCATTGATTTCAGTTTTGGTCACGCTCCTTGATGCCACACACGATTGAATGTAGGCTTCATATCAAGGGCTGATGTCCCCTCACCTCTAGAATGAATCTGTTCCGTCTATTGTTGAACCAGGTCTGCAATGAGGTCAGGAACTGCGGGACCCTAGTAGAACCCAAACAGTGCTCCAGTAAGCAGGTTGTTGCTGATCAGGTGCGGCAGGATTGCACTGCTGATGAAAACCTCTATCACTTTTTTGATGCTCAACAGTAGACTGATGGGGTGTTCATTAGTCCAGGTTGGATTTCTAATGCTCCTCATGTGCAGGGCGTACCTGGGCGAATTTCCACATTGTGGGGTAAAAGCATATTACTTATGTTGGAACCACTAGTTAGGATCGGATTTTTGAGGAAAAACTCCGGGTCCCCATGAACCTGGTGGAAATTTTATGGTATTTTTCTGCAGCGCATTGTAGAAGATGTGAACCACTGCAAAAGTTCAGAAAAGGTGAACTGATTTTCTGAATTCGGTGTGCATAATTGGACTTTGACTGAGTTAGACAATATAGTAACAAACTAAGAAAACAAAAGGATGCCAAAGACGGCCAAGCAAACTGTAATCTTTGTCATGCACAAACCTGAAATCATAACGGACTTGTGGTAAAGAGAAATGGATGATGAAGTTCAGATCAATGAAGCCAAAGGAAACGAGATTATTACATTTTGGTGTGATCACTAATTTTGAAAACATTGGTCAGGGCCACCAGAATCTATTAGAATGAAATTGGTAAAATATAATGAAAATAAATAGCCATGATCTCTATATTTGGATATTTCACACCTGTCATCGTGATTTGTGCGGACACTGATCATAAGCAGATTCTATTTTGAATTTCACACGATTCTATGCAACGTGTGGTCGATGAACAATGTCTGTTAACCAGGATAATGGCATGTACAGCAAGATTATTTAATATCAGCAGTTCAAGTTCCAGTGAAGCGAGCACTCGTAAGTTCCGTAAGGAATGTCTTGAATTTCCTTCGTTGTTTAAGACATCTTTTACTTTATCATTCAGGATAATATGGGCATGACTAGCTGAATAAGTATCGTACAATTGGATATGGTGAGGTATCATCCTAACATCTGAAGCTGTGTCGTGTACGTTCCGTCATTCTGCTGTTTGGAATTAATTGACAAACAAGTTGAAAAGTGAAAGCGGCAGAACAAGGAAATATTAAATATTTTGGAAACATCTGTAAATTGGATGGATATTGTGCATGTTGTTAGTTCAAGATTAAGATCCAGTGCAGCATGATTGGATCTGATCTATTTGTTGGGTTCTCTTATTTCTACAATTAGCATGTTACACACAATGTGTGAAATGCAAATACTACTGAATTATGTCTTCCACACATTGTGATTTACGTTCTGCACTACACAGCGCATCTTCTGTCATGCCTATATATATTTTGTTAACATTAAAACATCCACAAAACTGTCATTCATTCCTTTTTGTATTGATTGGTTCGTTTGCTTGTGGTGCTACCCAACCACAGTGAGTACTGAATATTGAAGTTGCAGACGCAGTGCGTATATTTTTGCATCAGTTCTTCCTCAATGTCGAGATTAACTTTTTGTCTTAGAATTGACAATGCACAGCATATGTGAAGAAAGTTGTTTTGGACCGCCTGGTTGCATCAACCATAGAGCAGCACCCGATTTTCTGATCCCATTTTAATGTATTTGACATATCGCCTTTTTTTGGCTTGGCATCATAGGTGTACATGAAAATACACAGTGAGGAATCTGAGTGTTTCTAACCTAAACACACATAGAGGAAATAATTGCAATCCTCTCACAACCTCCTGATTGATTTTTAAGACCTCTCATACCCACAGGATCTCCTACACATTCATTAGAGCTCAGTCCACAAGTCATTGATCAACATCAAGCGGAAGGGCTTACAATGACACCCTTACAATGTCAATCATAATCGTATCCACCTAAACATTTTACCACACAATCTCTCCTGCTCCAAGGAAACTAATTCCAGTCAATCCAATTGCTCCACATAACTGAAACACTCCAGCAAGATCCTCCAAAAAACTCTTCAGCGCTCTGTCCTTTGGAATGGCATATTTCCTCTAAGTTGGATTATAAAACTGCAATCAATACGATAGCTGTGGCTTATTCAACTATTTTTACAATTTGAGCTTAAACCCTCTTCTCTTAAAATATATCTATCAGCTGCAAATTTCAATTATTCCATATGCATTCTTATCCAGTTCGCCAACCTGTCATAGAGTCATATAGCACAGAAACAGTTCGTTTGTCTAATTCCACCACGCTGACTTTGTCCTCAAACTAAAGTAATTCCACTTTTCCGCGCCTGGCCCATATCTCTCGAAACCTTGCTAAGCATGTACACGTGCAAAGTTAAATGGTATAAATGTTCCTGCATCTACCACTTCCTCTGGCAATTCATTCATTAGAACATAAGAACATAAGAAATCGGAGCAGGACTAGTCCATCTCATCCTTCGACCCTGCTCTGTCATTCAATAAGATAATGGCTGCTACCTCTGTAGCCTCAGGTCCACTTCCCTATCCATTCATTCTATCACTTAAAACCTTGACTGTTCAAAAAATATGGAGCCTAGCTTTAAAGGCATTTAGCGAGGATGACTCAAGTATTTCACTGGGCGTGGAATTCCACAAATTCACAACCCTCTGGGTTAAAAGGTTCCTTCTCAATTCGGAGAAAATTGTTGTCCCCCTAATTTTGAAGTTATGTCATCTTCTCCTCCTTTCACCCGCTGGTGGAAAAGTCCTCTGTACTTTTATCTTGCACATTCGCTTCAGATGTCTCTGTAGGAATCCGCATCATTCTTCTAAAATTCACAGAATCTAATCCCAGTCGAGATTCTGGAAAAGCACAGCAGGTCAGGCAGCATCCAATGAGCAGTAGAATCAATGCCTTGTGGATAAGCACTTCGTCAGGAATGAGGCTTGTGTGCTGGAGGGGTTGAGAGATAAATTGGAGCAGTGGGGTTGGGTGAAGGTAGCTGGTATCGCAAGAGGTTGATGAAGGTGGGGATGAGGTGATAGGTCATACAGGAGACTGGAATGGATAATTGGAAAAACAATGGACAGCTCAAGAGGTTTGTGCTGAGTTTGGGAATTTGGACTGGGACAAGGTGGGGGAGGGGAAATAAGGAAACTGGTGAAATCCACATTAATTCTGTGTAGTTGCAGGGTCCCAAGGCGGAAGATGAGTAGTTTTTCTTCCAGGCGTCGGGTGGTTAGGATTTAGCAATGGATCTTCCCCAGGACCTGCATGTCCTTGGTAGAACGGGAGGGGAAGTTGAAATGCTCAGCCACGGAGCAGTGGTATTTGTTTGTGCGGGTGTCCCTGAAATATTATCCAGGATGATCCACAAATTGGCGTTCGGTCTCCTTGATGTAGATTAGACCACACCTGGTGCAACGGATGCAGTCGATGACATTAGTGGAGGTACAGGCACATTTCTGTCAGATATGGAAATATCTTTCCATCCAACCCTATCTTCTTCTTCTTCACCAAGCCTCACTCCTGGTGCAGGAACAAAGCATAAAATGTAGATTCTCCTGCAACTCAGATGCTGGCTGACGTGCCTTGCTTTTCAGCACCACAATCTAGACTCTGACTTTCAGCATCAGCAGTCCTCACTTTCTTCTAGATTAAACTCCCAGTCCATTCAGTCTCTCCTCATAAGCAAACCTTCTCAAATGCAGAATCAACATTGTCACGTTCCTAGGTATCCCATCTAGTGCGAGTATATCCTGTCTCAAGGAAGGAGCACAAAACTGCACGCAGTCATCCAGGTTTGGCCTTACGAGCACCCGTTACAGCTGCAACGTAAGCTGCCCTGTTGTTAAACTCCATCCCTTTAGCAATGTTGGAAAGAGACGACTTCACATTTGTTGACGTTGCACTCCATTTGACTAATCATTTTAACCAACTGTGTCCGTCTGTATCATTTCGCAGTCCTCTGCACATTTTGCTTTACCACTCATCTTAGTGTCTTCTGTACACTTTGACAAACTACACGTGCTTACCAACTTCAACTCATCTATTTAAATTGTGAATAATTGCTGTCCCAACAGAGATCCCCGAGGCACAATTCTAGTCAATGATCACCGACCAGAAAAGCTGTGGTGGGAGAATGAGCAATGTTCCTTGTACTGACATGAGTGACGGATAAAAGTTCTAGTTAGATCAGGGCATAGATGCTTGATGAATGAGTGGGACAGTCGAGGTCAGCAGTACAGGGCTGATTCTTGCTTAGGAAACCGTAGGTCTGGGATTACAGTGGTGATAGCTGAACAGAACAGTGAAGGTCAATGGGCATATTGGTGAAAAGTGACCGGGACAGCGTACATCAATGATAATAGATCTGATACGTGAATGGGACAGCAGGAGCTCGTGAATACAGTTGTGCTGTTTGAAGGTGACACCGAGGTCAATGAGCACAGGTGTGACCGCTGAAAAGGACAGCGCAGGTCAACGAGTGCAGCAGTGATGTGTGAACGTGTCTTTTTCAGTCAGTGCAGAGAGACTGCAGGCAGTCCGTGACAATGTTGGTCACTGACTTCAATGTAATGTGTGACCAGGAAAAAGTATAATCAAAGAAGTGATGTTTCAAAGATACAGTATAAGTCAGTGAGTAATGATGTGATGAGTGTACAGGGCAGTGTTGGTCAGTGTGCACAGGGTGTTTGGTGGATGTGGCAGTAAAGCTGATGACTACAGTTTTGGTCGGTGAGCAGAAGAGAATATGTCAATAAGTACAGGTGTGATATGGGAATGGGCGGTCTTGGCCTGTGATTTCAAAGGTGAAGGCTGAACAGGACAGTGTACCGCAAAGACTGCAATGTTTTTGGGTTAATATCAGGTGATTACAGGAATGATTCATAAATGAGGTGGTGCTGGTCATTACAAGCCTGATGGTTGAACGGAACTGTGTAGGTCAATGTATGCACAATTTACGTGGGGTCAGGTCTGTGTCAGTCGTGTCGTACAGAGGTGATCGTGAAAGGAACATTGTCGATCTTTGAGTATGGGGTGATGGTGAATGTGGCGTTGCTGGCCAGTAAGTAGAGTGGTGATGGGGATTTTTGACTGTGTTGGTCAGGTTTGTCACGGGTGATGGCTTGACGAGTCGGTGCAGCTCAGGGACAATACAATTGATGGGTCAACAAGCCAGTGTGTGTCAGTGTATCCAGGTGTGATTGTGATAGTGTATACAACTGGGTAGATGAATGATATGAGATTGAAATGGTATAGCCCAATCATTGCAGGTGTGATAGTTCAAAAGGAGAATATAGGTAAGTGAGTACCAAGGTGATGGGTAAACGAGACACTTTTGATTAGAGAGTAGGGAGGTGAAGGGGTCAGTATATATCATTGAGAACAAAGATAATGGGTGAACAGAACAATGTAGTTCAATGAGTACATGGTTGATGGTGGGAAGAGACAGTGTTACTCAAATTGGACAGAGATGATATGTGATTGGGATATGTTGGATTGATGTGCATGTTTGAATGAAACAGTGTAGGTCAGCTTGTACATGAATGACAAGTGAACAGAACATTGTAACTTGATGTGCATATGGATAATAGCGCAACATAATAGTTTAGATCAGTGGGTACAAGGGTGATGGAAGATTAGGCAGTTTAGATCAGTGTTTTGGGTGAATTGATCAGCACAGATCAATGAGTGACGGTGTGATTGATGAATGGGACAGTGTAAGTCAGTGAGTACACGTATGACTGGTGAACGTGACAATTTAGATGAATTCGTTCAGAGTTGATCGGTGAAAAGGAAAGTGTGCGTCACTAAGTACAGTGCTTGATAGGTGAACTGGTCAGTGAGTACAGCAAAACTTGGTGAGTGGGATAGTATATGTCAGTAAGTCCGGGCAGGGTGACATAGTCGCTCAGTGGTTCATACTGTTACCTCACAGTGCCACAGACCCGGGTTAGATTTCACCCTTGGGCGACTGTCGTGTGGACGATTCACATTCTCCCCGTGTCTGTGTGGGTTTCGTCTGGGTGCTCCGGTTCCAGCCCACAATCCAAATATTTGCAGGTTAGGTGAATTGGCCAATCTGAATAGTTCGTACTGTTCAGGGATGTTTAGGTAAGTGCCTTGATCAGGGATAAATGTAGAGCAATAGAATAGGGGAGTGGGTTTCATGGAATATAATTTGCGTAGTCAGTGTGTCCCTGTTGGGGTGAAGGGCTTTTTCCAGTTGCTACAAGGTCTCAAAGGAATGAGAGTGACCAAATCATCTGGCATCAAGCGAGGCACCGGAAAGGACAATGGCAGAAGCAGCCCTGTTGATAATGCAAAGTCTTCATCACGACTATCTAGGGTCGAGTGCCAAACTTGGGAGAGTTATCTCAAAAACAAGTCAGCAACAACCTGACACAGACTTACTTCGGGAGTATTACCTTGCAGGCAATGCCCCAGACACCACCATTACAACCCTTGAATAAATTCTTCCCTAGAGGCAGGGCACAATCAACAATGGTGGGGGCACAGTGGTATACAATCTAGACGGGTTTTCCCTGGCAGTTCTCAACAAAGACACCGGATTCCATGGAATGGGACAATGAACTCTCCTGCTGATTACCATGTACTGTCCTCCCACAACTTATGAATGAGTACTCCTGTATGCTGAACAACAATTGGAGGAAGTACCGAAGATGCCAAGGGTTTAGCTTGTGCTCTGGGCGGGGGATTTTAATGTTAATCGCCAAGTGATTCGGCAACAACTCTCCTGATCGAGCTGATACAGTCTTTATGGACGTAGTTGCTGGACTGTTTCTGCAGTTGCGAGGTGAGGGAACTAATCTGTGGAAAAATCGCTTGACCTCATTCTTAGCAAACTGCTAACTTCAGATACATTCATCCATGAGAGTATCTGTAAGGGTGACTACCACACAGTGCTTGTGGAGTTGATGTCCCGCCATCCCACTGAGGATAACCTCAATCCTGTTGTGTGGCACGATCACAAGAGAAATGAGGTCGACTTCAAACAGATTCCAAAACTCAAAAATGGACATTTATGAGACGCTGTGGGCCATTCGTAGCATCAGAATAGAACTCCGGAACCACTGTAACCTCATGACCTAGAATATCAACCACTAAACTATTGCAACCATGCCAGGGGATCCAATCTGATTCAATAGCGTGTGCAGGAGGACATGCCAGGATCAGCACTAGGACATCCCTGAAGGTGAAGTGTCAACCTGGCGAAGCCACCGAACAGGACTACATGTATGTCACATAGAATGGGTAACAGGTGATAGACAGATACATCACACATCCAATGGATTGCATCTAAGCTTTGCATTCCTCCACATTCTTGTGTGAATGGTGGTGGACAACTAAACATAAAAAATGCAAGACGAGACAGCACAAATGTCTGAATGATGGAAGAGACGAGTACAACAGTGCAAAAAATCAGCCTGACGCTTTTGGAGCAAACCTCAGCCGCAAGAGCTGACTGGACGATACGTCTCGTACTCCTTCCCTGGTGCCCAGCAGATATCAGTGTTCAGTCAATTTGATTCACTCCACGTGATATCAAGAAACGGTTGGATATACTGCATACTGCAAAAGATACAGCCCTCACAACATTCTGACAATAGTACTGAAGACGCTGCTCCAGCATCTGCTGCTCCCCTGGCCATTCTGTTCCAGTACAGTTACAATACTTGCATCTGCCCGGCGATATCAAAAGTTACCTAGGTATGTATTGTACAGAAAAAGCAGAATAAATCCAACCCAGCCAATTATGTCCCATCATTCTGCTCTCGATAATCAGTAAAGTGATGGAAGGTGTCATCAACAGTGCTATTATGTAGCACCTGCTAAGCAATAACCTTGCTCAGTGACGTCTAATTTGGGATCTTCTAGGAGCTCTCAGCTCCCGACCTCATCCAGCCCTTGGTTCAAACAAGAAGAACATAGCTAAATTCGAGGGATGAGATGGAAACAACAGACCATCATATTAAGTTTGCACTTTACCCAGTGTGGCACAAAAGAGCCCTGGTAAATCTGCAATGAATGGGAATTTGGAGGTAAACACTTCGGTCGCAGACTCATATCTGGCAGAGAGAAAGATGGTTATAGTTTTTGAAGTCCGTCGTCTCGGCTGAAGAACATCTCTGCAGGCATTCTTCATGGTATGTGCCAGGCCTAATCATCTTCAGATACTTCACTAATATTCTTCGCTCCATCGTAATATCAGAAGTGCGGATATTTGCTGATGATTGCACAGTTGCTTACCATTCAAACTCCTCGGGTACTGAAATGATCCGTGTTCACATGCAACAAGTGGTAATGAACATTCGTATCACAAAAATGCCAGGCTGTGGCAATCCTATTTCAGAGACAATCTAACCAACGCCACTTTACATTCAATGGTGTTTTCATTGTTGTATACACCATTATTAACATGCTAAGGGTTATAATTCGTCAGAAACTCAACTGGACTCACCACATAAGCCCAAGAGCGACAAGAGCAGTTTGGATGCTAGAATTTCGGGTGGCACGGTGGCACAGTGGCTAGCACTGCTGCCTCACAGCGCCAGAGACCCGGGTTCAATTCCCGCCTCAGGCGACTGACTGTGTGGAGTTTGCACGTTCTCCCCGTGTCTGCGTGGGTTTCCTCCGGGTGCTCCGGTTTCCTCCCACAGTCCAAAGATGTGCAGGTCAGGTGAATTGGCCATGCTAAATTGCCCGTAGTGTTAGGTAAGGTGTAGATGTAGGGAAAGGGTGGGTTGCGCTTCGGTGGGGCGGTGTGGACTTGTTGGGCCGAAGGGCCTGTTCCCACACTGTAAGTAATCTAATTACTGCGGCGAGTTACACATCTCCTGACTACACAAAGGCATTCCACTACCTACAATGAAAAAGTCAGGATTGTGATGCAATATTCCTCAATTGACTGAATGAATGCAGACCTAAAATCATTCAAAACAAAGCAGCCCGTTTCCTTGGCTTTACATCCGTATGGATCCATTTGCTCCAACACCAAGGTTTTGCTGGTGTATAAGGTGCACTACAGAAATTCATTATCGCGCTTCAGATAGCATCTTATTAACCCAAAAAGTGTATGGGAACCCAACGACATTCTGCACCGCTCCCCCACCCAAGCAACTTACCACCCTGATTTGGAATCAATATTGCTGCTCCTGGAATGACGCTGATTCAAATTCCTAGAATTTCTCTCCCAATGGCCTTGTTGGTAAACAAACTGAAAAGGATTGCAGCGATTGAAGAAGGTCATCACCACTGTCTCCAATAAAAATTGGGTATGGGTAATGAATGCTGTCAGCTAAAGATCCACTCAAACATAATTGAAAAATAAATAGCTATTAGTTTAACAACTGATTTTTTAAAATGAATGCAACATATTAGGACATTAATTAAAAACATTAATATTCAAAACAGTTTCAATTAAACATAAAGGAATGTTAGACATGTTTCTGATGTATGAAACAATTACCATTTCTTTTATCTTCCCATTAGTTCAAAAGTATAGAATATACTGACGTCCAGAATGTGCTTTTTCCAGCCAAACAGATGATTTACAATCTGATCAAGCACTGCACAATTCAAAATTATATGGCTCTCATTCAATGTTGCCATTGCTGGCATTGAACACATTCAAATCGCTACCTATTTTAATGTGGAGAGTGTTTAATTGATATGTGAGACAATTCGGGATCTGGTTTATTAACATTGTTTATTCAATGGAAGTCCTTGCTGTTGCTAACAGTGCGAAAACATTCTGCTGTATGCCTGATCTGCAAACAAATGGCAGTATTAACACCTTTTTTCCGAAATAAAGTCAATGTCACAATGTGTTCTTTGGCAGGAATGCCTCCTTACTGATGTATAAGTAAGATCATACTTGTTGAAATATAATAACCTCAAAATACAGTTTTCCAATTATCTCCTTCGTTTGGTGCCTGATCACTTCTCAGGACGAAACTGCCTTAATGGTGCTTATCCTCAATCCAGTCAAATATTTCTCATTGATTCACCTGCCATTTTTGGCACCATATAAGAGCACACGGTGATGGAATTAACACATTGGTTCAGATGGAGAATTGGCTCATGATGGGAAATAGTGATTCAGTAAAAACGAGTAATTTTCAGATTGTAACTGTAACTAATGAACTCTCAAAGGGTCCAGCCCATCATTTTTAGCAATCTGTGGTCACGCCAATTTCAAAAGATACAGGGAGGCAATTGTTGATTCGGACAACAGGAGTCTGCAAATAAAAAAAGAAAATCCAGGTTAGGTGAGCTAAAATGCTGAAATGAATGGATTATAAATAATTATAAATTTTTTCAATCTCATGCAGAACATAAAAACAATCAGAATATACATTAACTGAAAAAGACTGGCGAATGCTGTGATAAAAGCAAGTCTGGCTGTCCTCACATGCAAACTAATAAAATAACTTACCACACAGATATGTATAACTCTATGCAGAATTCCCAGCCTATTACCTGCTCTTGCAACCACAGTATCGATATGGCGTTTCCAGTTCAGTATCCAATCATGCTGGGATTTTGATAGTGGAAGAAATTCAGTAATAGTAACACCATTCAGTGCCAAGAGGGCAATGGTTAGTCGCTTTCTTGTTGGAGATGACAACCCCGTGAATATTGACAGTAGGGGTATTCATTGA
This sequence comes from Chiloscyllium punctatum, assembly GCF_047496795.1. Lineage (NCBI taxonomy): Eukaryota > Metazoa > Chordata > Chondrichthyes > Orectolobiformes > Hemiscylliidae > Chiloscyllium > Chiloscyllium punctatum. Next base: position 44,086,065 of record NC_092781.1, read on the forward strand.
TGGTAACAATATTGAATAGTAAGGGTCGATAGGTATTATCTCCATTGAAGATGATAATTTCCTGGCAATTGTGAGGCGTTTGCTTCTTGTCAGTGTAGTGTTGCATTTTTCTCAAGGTCTGGTTGCAGTTGGACAGAGACTGCTTTGCTCTCAGCGGAGTGGCCAAAATAATGAATATCGTGCAATCATCAGGGAATAGCGGCAATCCACGACACTAACCTCATTATCTCCTGTACATAAATGACTGGGATGAGATTAACTAAATGACCACACTCACCTCAATTAATGCTTTTGTGTAAGATAGGCCAGCAACCACAGCATCTTGACACTGAATTGCAGTGACTCGAGTCTTTCTCGATCTCCTTAATATCATACTCATTCAAAAGTGGTCTTGATGTCAAGGGAAGTTACATTCAATTACATTTCTTGAATTCTGCTTTATTTGCGCTTGTTTGCACCAAGGTTGTAAGGATACCAGGATCTGACTGAATCTGGTGTCCAAAGAAACCAGGTTCAGTGTTTCTGCAGCATGGTTATAAACCGTTCAGTCCATTGTCTTTATGATGGTTCTATTTCACAGGTTTCAGCTTGTAACTGTATATTTTATGATGTTTCACGCACTTATCCCAATACCTCTTAGATCACAGAATCATAGGCGTTTCATGGAGCAGATGTAGGCTTTTCAGCTGATCGAACAAGTAACGTTCCAATCTCTCATGCCAATCTACTCCACGTTGCCTCACATTTCTTCTATACATATAACCAGTCAATTCCTATTGTGATTACTGGCCATTGAACCTGTCTAATTGACATTTCCAGTCACTAGATAACATGGCCTAAGTACTTACTGTGTGAAAAGCTCCCTCTTTTATCTCTACAATACCAACCATGAGCGTTTGACCATTCAGTCATTTATGTCCGATTTAGTTGCATCAAGTCATTTCTCAAACTGTTAAAAAGTTAATGGTTTGCATTTTATTCGAATAATACTTTATTTCCTGAGAAGAATACGGTTAATGATCATCACATAGACATCATAACCTTCTGAATGACAGTTCAAACCGAGTAATGAATGCTGACAGCGCCAGCAGCAGTCGGTTACGATGAGTGAATCACAGAATGACATTAACATTATCTACTTCTACTTCCTGATATATTATGTATTGCTCGAAACGTCTATTATAATTTAAGACTTAGATCATCCACTGTGTATAGACTCTCGCATTGATCCAAGACATCAAATGAAATTTGGATGCAATATCTTTTTATAACTTACTTTGAACGTTCTGCAGAGCTCCATTAGAGAGAATGCAAATATGTGGCAATACCCTGAGTACTACTTGGAAGTTGGAGGAAATTCGATTCCTTGACCCTACTAGCCTGCGTGATTCGGAGACACACAGAATGCTGTCAAAAAGGGAGTTGTAGAAATTTGGCTTACTGACAGTCAAGAAATGTTGAAGAAGTTTTAAGGCTGTACTGTTTCTGACTTGTTGTGAAACATGTAGATCGTGATTTTCCCATGGATCTTCTGTGCCGGTTCGTTCAACTGTTAAATGAATTAGATTTGAAACGAAATTGGGGGGTTTATGGCTGTCTCAGTGAAGTATACTGATGCTACGCACCGTAATCATTGCACTGGTGGAAAGTTTGTATACATAACCTGATAGATGTGCTGTTGCTCTACCCTGGAGTCTCTGGAGATCCCTGAGTTTGGTTATTATTGGAGTGTCATTGATCCAGGCATCTATCGAAAATCACATCAAATTCCTTACCTGTACCTATTAAAATATGACAGAATTTTGAAAAACAGGTCGTGATGGCCAGCTGCAGAACTGCCCAAAATTTATAACTTTAAAAAAAATTCTCTATCGATTTATCTTCTCAGAATGACAGCAGTCCCTGTTTTCAAATGTTGCTCAACATTAGAACGTGCATATATTATGGACAGCATTGTGCAGAGTATTTTGAGGGTTACGACTGGGACATGTTCAGAGCGCTACTTTGAAGGTACTTTATTTTCTTTATGCCTTGAAAATAGATAAGAGAATGTGGAGGGGAGAGTAAACTTACAAACAATATCTTAGTTCATGTTCTGGATTTAACAAGGATTCAAATCCCACAATGGTAAATGGTGGAATATTCTTCAGACAGGTAACACCAGTATCAAACTCGATCGTTACTTTTCGCTGGTGAAGTATTTCCACTAGTGGATGTGAAGTGTCTTCAAAAAGTAACGAACTGGCAGTTCAATCGCATTGTCATCTTCCTGTAGCAGTACGACACCAATTTTTATGTCACTAACATTGATGGCAACTATGAAGGCTTTTGCAAGGTTTGGTGTCGCTATAACTTTTTTTTGTTAATATTGCTTTGAAATGGCCAAATGCCTCCTCACATTCTTCTGTTCACCGAAACTTTTTTGATCTTCTTCAGCAAATTGTTTAATGCTGCCGCTACACTGATGAAGTTTGGAACAAGCCTTCGATCCAATCTGCTTAATCCTAAGAACGAAAGCACATATTTCTTCGACGTTGGTCGTGGAAATTCCTCAATGGCCGTCATCTTTGTAGTCCATAGGGTAAACCTTCCATAACTGATGTTATGAACCATGAACATCATTTCTGCTTTCGCCAATTCAGTTTTGTTTAAGTTTATTATCAGTTTTGCTTCTCATAGTCATCCAAAGAGCTCTTCCTGCTCTACCATGTGATTTTTCGAGGACCTACCGAAGATCACTACATTGTCCAAGTAGACTGAAAAGATTATTACCCTAGCCACAACTCCGATCATGCGCCTTTGGAATGTGACGGGGGCGTTCATCATTCCGAAGGGCATCAGCTTAAATTGATATATCCCATTTGGGGTTACAAATGCAGAACTTTCTGTCACTGTCTCTGATAAAGGTACCGACCAGTAACCACGTAGTTTTCCAAGTTAGTAACGTAATTATCTTGTCCGACTTTCTCGATGCAGTCCTCCAATCGCGGAATTCGCTATGAGTCCAATTTTGCAACGGCATTGACTTTCCAATAATACAACCAACATCTTTGATTCCCAGCCGATGTTACGAAATAAGACAATCAATGAACTCAACTCGGACAGGTTCGGTTCAATGATATCCTCCTTGAGCAGAGCGTCTGCTTGCTCCAGGACCTATCTGGCATTAAAAGGATTAAGCTGATAGGGGTGTTGTTTTATTGGAGCAGCATTTCCTGCATCGACTTCAATAACAATAGCGTTCATCCTCCCCGTCTGGTCGCAACATACATCCATATACTGCAGTAACAAATCTTTCAGCAGCGTTCTGTGTTCCTGAGGCAGATAGGTTACGAACCTACCCCACTCCTTAAAGACCTCTTTATTTTAAAATTTATTGTGTGAGACATCAAAAGCCATATCATCTGAATTTGATTCCTCACTTTGCGGGGCAGTAAATAACACCAGTTTCTCCAGTTCTTTCTCTCTAGTATAACATTGTTTCAATTGTTCACATTACATACCGGATAGCTTTTCTCCCCCCATCTGGCATCTTTACTGGATAGTACACCTGACTCAACCTTTTCTTAATGTTATGGGGACCATTCATCTGGTTTGGAAGAGATCCCGTCCATCGATAACAATACTAATCCGCCTCTCCTCGGGAAGACATTCAAATTTCAGTTTTTTTTATCTGCCAGTTTTTATCATTCTATGCTGTGCTGTATTCTAAGCTGTATCATTTTAGCTGCTGTTTGGCAGAAACTCTACTCAATATAATCTCCCCCCTCACATCTGACACAATCCAAATGTGAGATCTCCGACTTTAGCCATGTCAATTTCTCTTGAATTACTTCCAAAGGGCCTCTGACTTCATGTCCTAATACTAACTCAAAGAGGGTAAATTGAGTAGATGAATTTGGGGCATCTGTAACGGTAAACAATACGAATTGGACACCAGTATCCCAGTCATTCAGATAATTTATCATTAAGCTCTTATCGTGGTCTCCAGAGACTGATGTCTCCTTTCTAAAGTTCCCTGGGATTCAGGACATAACACAATTGATTTAAAGCACTGTATGCCTCAACTATTCATGATTCCTTAAACAGCCTTTCAGTCAAAATAGACCCTTGGTCTGATTGAATTTCTCAGGGTAGCCCATACCGCACGAAGGGAGCTACTAACCTCTCGACCACCCATTCTGCTTTAATAATCCGAAATGGAACTGCCTTCCGAAATCTAGTAGACACAACCAATATAATGAGCAAATACTCATTCTCAATTTTAGTTTACAACATGATCAATCAACTATAAGCCTCATGAAAGGTTCTTTCAATGAGGGAACTGGCAACAAAGGTACTGTTTTATTACTGTCTCTGGCTTAGATAACGTTTGGCGTATATGACATTTTTGACAAAAGATAACCACATCGTTGTCCATTCCAGGGAAATAGAAACGTTGTTGTCCCTCAACGTGAGTCTCCCTTTCACCTAGGTGACATCCTCCTTGTTGTTCATGTACTACCCATAACATTTCCTGCCTGTATGCTACCGGCAACACAATCTGGCACACTTCTGCCCATGCATCTTTTGCAGTAACCTGCTGAGGACTCCATTTTCGTCTTTGGGTTCTATCTTTAAGATAATAGCTCTCAAGGATATTATCTGCCTCCTTTTCCGAGTATGCATCAACATATGTATCTTCCTTTGTCTCGGCTTTCTATTGTAGCTCCATTACCCTTTCAGGACTGAGCACTTCTGCCTGAACCTCTGCCTGTTCAGATTTTTCCTGCACCATAATTTCAAACAGGGTGTGGGATAACTGAACCTAAACTTCTTCATCTTTCGCTTCAGCTTTTGCTTCGTTCCGTGACTTATGATTGTGGCATCGGGTTACAACAGTCTGGGAAAATTCCAGGGTATTTTTCGTGAAAGTCCTCGGTTACCTGGTGTTCATGGTGCTTCTCTACAAGAGTGGATGTCAGTCCCATCTTGTATCACGTTAAATTATTCTCAAGGACAAACTGTAATACTGGAAGTGACATGCTGTCAATCACTCCTGTGGTTACTTCCCCAGGCCTGAGTGGACACCCCAACCTGATGTTACACAGTTCAACGTCGAGTTGGAAAAGATAGGATCAGACCTTGAAGACCATGTTGACAGCGTGTTTTCAGAAGTACCCGAATAACTGGGATAAAGGCATCCCATTCGGACATTCTGCCATTCGAGATGCCCCAAACGAATCTACTCAGTTCACTCCTTTATAGTTAATATTTGGGCATGAAGTGAGAGGCCCTTGGAAATTAATTAAAGAAAAACTGACAGAACAAAGTCTGGGTTCTAACACCTAGATTATGTATCAGAGGTGAGGGAGAGATTAAATTGCGTAAATTAGGTAGCTAACGAACATCTAAAGCGGGCACAGCATGGAATGACGCAGGTGCCAGATGAAAGTTCTGAGATTGGAATGTTTTCACGAGGTGGTGAAGAGTTAGTACTGTTACCAGTGACACGAAATCCCTACAAACCAGGTTTAGCGGTCTATATAAAATTAAGAAAACGTTAGTTAAGGTGAAATATGCAGTAAAGATGCCAGATAGAAAAGGTATGTCACGTGTATATTTTGAAACTCTATTGAAGTAGCGAGAAAGAGCTGGAGAAATCAGGTGCTGGCTACTGCTCCACAGAGTGAGGAATCAATCACAGATGGTGTGGATTTTGATCGTCCTCAAAATAGATTTAAATGAATAAGTCCTTCAAAGTGGGATAGGTTAGTAAACTATCTGTCTCATGTGCTTAGAATACAGTTGAAATGTGTGTTACTGCTGTATAAGAACATATGTCAGTATCAAATGGGGAGGACTAATGCTATATGCCATGAAGTCGCTGTGGGCAGTACTGCTCTGATAAAACCAAACCCCCATTGGATCAATCCTTTCAAAGTAAGACATGTTGATAAGGAGTTGGAGACCATGCTTGGTGATGATATCATCCAACCAAACCAGAGTGAGTGGTGGTCACCGATCGTTGTAGTTACCATACTGGACAGTAATCAACGATTTTGTGTGGATCAACAGAAGGTCAACGCCCTTCCAAAATTGTCCTCATATCCAATTTCGAGATTGGAGGACTGTATCGAGGAAGTCAGAAAGCCAGTTGCATAACTAAGTTGGATCAGTGACTGCGAAAGAAATTTTTGAGTTAGCAATCCCAAAAGGCCGATATTAATTTAAAGAAAGCCCTTTGGAATGAAAAACGCCCGTCACATTCCACAGACTCACGAACAGAATTTTGGCTGGGCTAACAAACTGTGCAGTCTATTTGGACGATGTAGTGATTTTTTCTAAGTCCTGAAAAGATCACATGGTAGGGTAAGCAAAGCTCTTTGAACGACTCGAGAAGCAAAATTGGTAATAACCAAAAACAAAACTGAATTTGCGCGGACGTGATGTTCTTTGGACATAACATCGGTTGTGGATGGTGACCTCATAGAACACAAAGACAAAGGCCATCGAACAATCCCCTTGACCAAGCTGGAAGAAAGAGAAGCTTTGATTCTTGAGATGAAATCGATTCTACCAGACGTTGTTCCAAATGTCAACACTGTCGTGACACCATTAACAGATTTGCTGAAGAAGAACACAAAGTTTCAGTGGGCAGAACAATGCGACCATTTGAAAGCAATATTATGCACCAAACCAATTTTAGCTGCATAAATTATTTCAAACATTTTAAAGTTGCCATCGATGCTCGTGACATCAGAGTTGATCTGTATTCCCGCAGGAAGATGAGGATGGGAATGTAAAATGCCAGTTGTTTATTTTTTGAAAAAGTCACCATCCACCCGAGGAAAGATATCAAATCGAGAATGCACTATTAAGCCGTACAACATTATAATGTGCATGTCATGAACAATGTGCCAGAAATAGTTGTATTCTTCTCACTTCCTGAACTTTATGTTCCTCCATGTGAATTCTGAACATCTCTGGAAGTGATGTTTTAAACTCCTCCAGCAGAATAATCTCTCTTATAGCCTCATTGATCCTATCTATCTTTAACACACGCACCCATCAAAAAAATGACTGTTTAATTATTTCGAACTTACCATGTCTATCTTTGTTCCTTCATTCCGATTCTGAAATGATGTCTTTATGTTACTGGTATCGAATTATAGCACTTAAAATACCTTATTTCCCTTGTTCATAATCTCTTGACCCCTCAACTTACTGCATGTTAAATACCTCACTAGATCAATCTACCAGGATAGTCTGATCTCGCATTACCTATAAATCCTTGGACCACTTTATCTGCCTTTGGAATTATAAACTGAAATAAAGAAGGCTTCAGCATCTTTTTCATCAAAATGTGGCAGTGTTTTGACATATTTGTGTAAGTCATGACCTTCTATTTTAAACTCCATCCTGTTAACTTGATTTTGTTGACTAAGCGGCAAATTCCGAAGCTCAAAATCTCTCCTTTTTTGTCTCGCGTTTTCTTCTCTGTGTCCTTCCGTCTACCTTACTTTTCTCTCTCTTTCTCTATCTCCTTCTACTCTCGCACTTGTTTCAGCTGAGAACCTTCTCTCTCTCTCTCTCTCTCTCTGTTTCTCTCTCTGTCTGTGTTCTTGCTTTCTTTCTCTTTCTCTCTCCGTTTCTTGTCTTTGTCATTCTCTTTCTCACTTGCTGTTGTTATCTTTTAACTCGAATTTACTCAGTTGTAATTTAAGTTTTTTTCTACCTCTGCTGTACTTGTCTATTTCTCTAACATACTTAAGTGCTTGGGCAATTCCCTTACAATTTCAGCTTCACTTTTGCCCTTCGTTATACCCCCATCTGAATTCTTTGCTATTTCTGAAAGCATGATCTTTTTTATTTCATTCTAAGTTTTCTTGCCAAAATTGAGAATCAACTTCAAATGTCAGAATCTCTTTACCAATTTTAAGAACAATTTCTCTCACTTTTACTTTATCAACTACAACTCACCGAAATTAAACAAATCATCACATCAATGAGTTACTTAATGATTTGGGACACTAACCTGCAAGTGCTTAATTTCTGGGGCTTTTACATACCCAAAATCAATTCAAATCTGTCCAAACCTTAAATTGCATCTGCCTAAACATTTTCAAGATGCGAATCCAAAACCCAGCCTGTTCAAATTCTGGCAACGAGCCCCCTAACTGTTGAAATCCCGGACGAGCCCCCAAACGGGGTAAAACCCTCTACTACTTTAAACCATAAACACAGAAAAAGTTTCACCCTGTGCTGCAATCTGTTAAATTTCGAGAGGCAAAGAACTATCACCAAAGTAATTATTTCATGTAAACATTTCAAAGGTTATTCTTTCAATCAAACAGAGAACGTTCTCGAATAACTATTGACAACTTCTTTTCCTGAAACTTTATTTTACCTCCCTCTCTACAATGCTGGTCCAATATAAAATCCCAATTAATATGTATTTAAAGAGCACGCTTTAAGACCACTCATCTTTTCCTCGTGTCTTATGTCGGTTGTCCTGTGTAGAATCTCTCTCCAGGTCGGTTTAGATATTTTTTTGTTTCCGTGAATACTCCTTCTCCAGACAGGTATTGGTCAGAGAGCTCTGATGAGCAGCCGACATCTGTTGGTCTTTTGGCATTTCTCTTTGCTGCTCTGTCTACTGTTCAAAATGTCTGATATTTAAACCCAAAATATCGGATTGTTTCATTGGTTAAAATGTTATCAAAATATAAAATTCAGTTTCGTTCCTTGGGGCATAATTAAAACAGATTGTCCGAATTTGAAATTTGTTTTGTCTCATGGCAACTGAGCTACGGCTGTCTTTTCGACCAAATGTTACATTTGTTACTTTGTTTAGATCACTTTGTTCTGTGTCATGTAGTTTTTCTCGCTTTTCAGGTCTCTTCAATTTGCATTTCACCGCTGCACCTTCTGATTAAGAGACAGGAGTTTGGTTTTAACAAAAGGTTCAAATCAGAAGATGAATCTGTTCCAACCGTTGCCAAATTGAAATGGATCGTTGCTCCTTTCACAAAAGAAAACCATTCAAGAGGAGCAGATTGTGTCACAGGTCTGGGTAGGACGCTGCCCATTGAAGCTGCAGTGGTCCGTTTCTGTTGGCAGCTTTGGATTAGAGGGAGTTGTGGTTACACCCTGCAGTTTGTCCCTGTTTCACTCCGTGTAGAGCCGGGGGACCGAGAGTTATTGATGCTGTTTGTATGCAATCACTTCACAGGTATTAGTTAAATAAATGTCAGTACGTAGTTAGTGCAATTGAATTACCTGAAATAACTGAAGCTCAGTTCCTTGGTGGAGTTGCACCACTAAACGTCCAGTTCATTGATGAATACTGACCAATTGAGAAATAGAGACAAGCGTGAACATGTCATGGAAAATCCCTTAATGCACGATGATGGCGGGAATCTGAAGGGCCGTTGGACAGCTGGAGCTCTCAGGCTCTTGTCAACAACTTTCCGAATTGCATCACCGAGAACGCCAGTGGCCTGAGGAGCCGCAAAGAACCAGAAGAAAGAAAACATTGCAGGGTTGAAGTTGCCCAGCCATTTCACGGTAACGGTCCTTGGTACAACAGCAAGATAATTGGTAGCAGTGGAATTCAACCCCGTGACTCGGGTAAAAAATCAAGTTTATATCCAACGTCTTTGTCCATTCAACCACGTGAAGCTACACTGCAAACGTTGTTCTAAGTCGAAGCTCCTGGCAAAGACCGGCAGGTCTGGCAACAGGAGCGAATCAGAGTGAAGGTTTTGGATCGAGTCTCTCTTCCTCAGAACGGTGTCATATTTGGAACTATTTCACTGTCGTTCTACGAATATGGTTTCAAATTCCATGATGGGTTGCTACAGGAAACTGATAGGAAATCAGCAATAATGGTTGACGGGTATTTTCAGTGCGGGATAAGATTTATGCGTCTGTTTGCTTCAAATTACAATAAGGACAGAATTATGTTCATTGGGATTACTCTGTTGCTGTTAAAAGGGTACAGCTCATTATGAATATAATGTATCAGATTTTTATTGCACATGCAGTGGTTTGAAGGTCTTTAAATCTGGAAATCATGTTACTTCCTTTTGAAGAGCTTTTGTTATTTTTTTGTCTTCTGCGTCCTCACCTTCAAACATTGTGACTGTAACTTACTGAATCAAAACAGGTTATCGGGCATTATCTTTTCAGTATCTTCCTACATGATCTCTGCTGAATAAGAATTTGATATGTTGAGAGGTGGACGTTTGAAATAAAAAAAGCAATATGTTGGTAATGCTTACTGGTGTGATAGAGAGAGAAACAGAGTTGCCGTTCATGATTGCAATTAAGTCAATGTAAAGTATAAAGTGGTCACCTAGTCTGGTTTTGTCTTCCCATTGCAGAGGACACTGCATTATGAGCAGGGTGTGCAGCAGCTAAAGGGTAAATAAAGCTGTCAATCATCTGCAAACAGTATTGAAAGTCTCGGACAGTGAAGGGGGATGAGAAAAATAGGAATATTTGTCCATAATACATCAATATGTAAAGATGCTGATGGACAGACTGGTATTGAGATCTTAAAACCATTCTAATGAAGTACCAGGATATCAGCACCTCTTCAAATAACACAGAAGATCAATTTCCCCCTTAAAGGCACCTCTCATCATGTTAAGAACAGGAATTAACTTTGTTACATTAAAGTTAAAAAACAAAAGAAAGCTAGATACATGAATGCTTGAATCTTAAAATTGCAAGCAAAACATTGCTCTATGCGAGTACAATTCAGCAACTCAATGCTAGAAGGATTGCACCTCTAGCTCAAATCCATACCCAATAATTTCAGTTTTTTTGTCAGAACTTTCAGATTTTGCGACATGAATACTGGCAAATCTAAAAGCTTGGACATGCTCAACAATTCAATGTCCCATAGATTTCTACACAAACACACCAAGTCAGGAAGTGACAGGAATAAGGACAAACATTGCATTCTAAAGTACTGTGGTTTCCTTGAATTTGACTGTTTTTTGAAGTGTCTTCCAAAACTGCCCAAATTGTTTCCATCTCCTGTGTCTCAGAGCTAAAACATATGCTCGATTATCCTGAAACAAACGTGGGCGTTATTGTTTTCATTCCCTGTCCAATATATGAAATATAAAAACAATCCACCATTGAAAATCTCTTGACATATGCGAATATAATGATATTCCCAAAATGTCTGTAGAACCTGCCTAGCCGTTTTTACAAACGCTGCATAATTGTAATCAAACCCCATAGGCTAGTATTTCAAAATCCAAGTTCTAAAAATGAACAACAGCAAAAAGACGATTGTAATTTGTTTGATATGCGTGAAGGTGTATACATTGCCAACGGACAATCATAACTAATATAACTTGTAATTGACAACACGAAGTTGACATTTCGGGCAAAAGCCCTTCATTAGGAATATTTCTGATGAAGGGCTTTTGCCCGAAACGTGGCATTTCCTTCTCCTCGAATGCGGCCTGAGCTGCTGTGTTTTTCCAGCATCACTCTGATATAAACTCTGGTTTCCAGCATCTGCAATCCTCATTTTGCATATATTAGATTTCTGATGAGTACAGTGAAATTGTCAGTTAATTGTCGCTTCTGGAATAATCCAGTTGCTCATGACACAGAACCATTTGCAAGCAATATCGTCTTTATCACGAGTGAACATTTTGTTCAAATGTCTTGGCTGTAAATTGGACAAATCGATTAACTGTGGAATATCATGGCTAGTACATGATAGATGACTCTACTTTAGAGGTTTAAGTAGTTGAACAAACATGGATATTTCACGCTATTTTAAAACTTAGCTGTCAACTTACAGTGGAGTCCAGCGTTTAAAAATGGAGGTATGCAAGAACTCAAAAGCTGAAGCATAAATGCTACTTCAACGAGAATATGTGTTGATAACCCGGAACTGGACCAGATGTATAAGTAACATTTGCAATGCTGACATGGAGAATTGTTATGAAAAATAATATCATAGTATGAGATTGCTGGAGATGATACAAAATTCAATAATACCATTTCTCCATTTCTGGCTCATTGAACATCTAATTTTTCTGGACCCGGAGTCTCTGTGGCCTCAGTTTGCCGCTGGAATGTGTCTCAAAATCAAAGCATTCAGCAGCGAAATCAAAATGAATGGGAGTCAAAACATTCACTACACAAATCATATGCAACCATGCAATCATACATAAAGTATTACTTTTATATCACAGCGCCAGAGTACTTCATTCTACCCAGGACAACATGGACATGATTCCCATAAATCAAGCTGCTGATTTCTCAGGGCAAGATTTTACATTGAGTTTCTGAAAACTATAGGCACAAGTCGATAAAAAGTGAAAGCATCAAACAAGTAGAAGTGTCAGTGGCTGCAAAAATATAAACCATTGTGAAGATTATATATAGCTGCGATTGTCAGCAAATCGCTTAGGAAACAAATCTCAGACATGCGATTTAATGCCACAGCTGAGTGTGATGGAAAAAAACGTAACGTTGTCTGAGACAGCAAGAAGGAAATGATGCATTTAACAAAACAAACCTTCTGTAACACAGTGTCAGAAACACAACTAGGTTGGCTATAATAGAGAGAGAAATTGTTAACTGTAGACAAAAATACTTCGTTGTTTCATAAAGAATTCAAACGTAAAGAATTCCTTGTGAAGTTTAGAATTTAAGCCTCTCCTCCTGTGGACATTATTGTTTTTCTTCTGGGTGTAGTATAATGTTGAGAGTTAAAATAAACCCAATAAATAGGACAATAATGTAAAAACAAATCTTGTGATCTCATATATAAAAGAGAAAATTGATGTTCACATGGAAAGCAAAATAAAAATACCACTTCAGGAAAGTCAATCAACAAAAATCTTCGGAGCTGAAGCGCACTATATGAATTGGCTGGTGACGGAATCGTCTTCTGAGAAAGAAACACATTATCTGTCTAGAAAAATGACCAATTCTCCGCCATGTTGAATATCTCAAAATAATAAAGTTGTGACAGTCGCGCCATTGAATCGGACAAATTTCTGTTTCGAAGTGAAACCGTTTGATTTTAAACCTGAAATATTCTGAATGTGTAAATTAATCAATCCAACTATGAATCTGAAGTATGGTTAATGTGAACCTCATCTGAAAATGTGTTTCTGGAAAAGCGCAGCAGGTCGGGCAGCATCCAAGGAGCAGGAGAATCGACGTTTCGGATATGAACCTTGCTGGAGCTTAATAATCCAGCATCTGCAGTCCTCACGTTCTTCCCTATTGTGAACCTCAACCAGTTTCAGACAGAATCAATCTGAAATAGAATTTGGATCACTTCCAGTATGAATCATATTCATCCACATCTCGATTCTGATAGAATCTTAATATAAATGAAAATCATTTTCAATATTAAAATAAATCTATTTAAATCTTAATCGGAACTTTTCTCATTGTGAAAATTCACCAAAATCAACCTGACTGTGAATCGGCATCAATTTCAGTGCTGCAGAATCAAACTGAATTGCGATAATGATCAATCTTAAAAGGAATATTCATAATCCTGAATTAGAACTTGTTTTGATTTTATGCATTGATTAATCACAATATTCGTCTGCCAACTAATTACTCTCAGTCTGAGTTTAAAACATGATGAATATAAATTGAAATCAATGGTAGTTTGAATAATTTAAAATGCGAATCAGAATCATTCCTTAAAAAGCCTGAACTCATGACTGTATAATTCATAATCATTCAGAATTCAGCTGAATCAAGCTGAAATTATACCTGATCTGGAACTGAATCTGTGTTACTATGAATCTGTCTGAATGTGAAACTTGTTTGATGTGAATCTCGTTACTTTTGAATCATTTTGATGATGAAACTGATTATATCTGAATGAGAACAGCAATCTTTCTCAATGATAATCAATCTTCTTCTCAGTGTTAATTCCGTGAACTGAAATGGTCAATCACAATTTGCAAATGAAACGAGCTTCAGGGTGTCTGAAGCAGGTTCAAGTGAATTTGAATAATTTCAAACGTGAATTTGCATCAGCCTCAAACTCAGTCGTGCTGGAGGTGTATTCGAGCCATAATAATCTGAATAACTTGCACTCTAAATGCGAATATGAAGCACGATTCTCTATAATAGTAGCAGTATTGAATTCAAGGTTGAATCATTATGATTTTATTTCGATTTGATGAAGAACTATTTTGTTTTAAAGCTAGGTGCGATACTTTCTGAATGAGGAATGCTACCAGTCAAAAATAAGATTCGTTCCTATATATCCAGCAACAGCAGCTGCACTATAGCGCGAAGGATACAAAATAAAATAAGAGCAAAATTGTCCAAGGTACGGCAAGGTGATCATTTTCGGTATTTAAAAACAAAATGTGGATTGAGTTCATGATGTTGGCACAGATCGCACTGAGTATAATTTCATGGGTTGTTTGACAGACTGATTCTTGAGCAGCACGATCTAATCGTAAGCAGGAAATTGACACCAGGAAATAATTCTACAGCAGTTAACATTATATATAAGAAAGAGCGAGCGAGAGACAGAGAGGAAAGCAGGAATGAACCCATGACGAATATGATCAGTTAACTCACTGAAAATGTGTAAAATAATAAAAAGAATTTCGTTACACCATGATAACGGACTGAGATTTCAGTTTCAAAAACAGAATCAATGCAAGCAGACTGTACTTACACTCAAGAAAAGAATTGCAAACTCATTTTGCATTGCATTACCAAATTTCAACGAAATTGTTTTAAAACATGGTGTCACTATCCTAGTTCATTCTAACCAATTATGTCCATAGCGGCGCCTAAACTTTTGCATGTGGCGTTGTCAGCAGAAAACAGAGGGGACAAAGCATGGTGTTCTCTTTCAATTGTGGATTCAGGTGGGATGTAACAAAAATAATTCTATGGGTTAAGTGACCCATTTTTTAACTCCTTTGCTACTGATAATATATCGATAGATATGAAATAAAATCTTATGGTATATACTTTAGATTCAGTAGAAATTTATGAAAACAAAAAGTGAATCTGTAACCTCAATGCCTTCTGGCCATTATCGACCAGGCTTTATGACGGCTGGTTTGGAGAACTCGAGTTTCCAGGAATCAGTCACGGTCTCAGTCCGAGGTATGCTGAAAAGGGTCTCTCGCATTAATACTATCTTTGTTTCTTTCAGTACACTCCCAAAAATCAATTTTGCAAAAAACTACACTTCAGCGGGCCGTGTCACGTGGTTTCTTATCCGCTGAAAATACTGTCGCGGACTAAACCAGTAAACTTTCCAATTTTCTTCAAGTGCCGTTTGTCACGTCCAAATACTCTTCTTAATTAATTCTTAACTAGCCGGTTCCAAAATAACATTATAACGCTGTCCCGACACAAGGTAAATAATGATGGACTGGTCTTGTACTTTGACACTCCCACCATGTTGAAAATGATTTTCTTCCATTCCGGCAGACAGGTAAGAGGGAATCGTTTCAGTTGTGGCTCAATATTCCAGTCCTGGAGTCCTAAACAACTGCTTCTTCTCTATTTCATGCACTTGTGGGCAAATGCTCCACAGGTGTAAGTGAAGTTGCATTTTGTTAGAGAGGTTTTCAGGGTATCCTTTCAGGTTTTCGTCTAAACTCATATGACCACTTAGAATTCGGAAACTCAGAATGCAACATTAAATGCAACAATCGGTGATATGCTTGCACTGTTGGTAAATCTCTTGAGATGTGATGTGTCTGCAGTACGTTTTTCAAATTCAGGAGGATGGGTATCTCGGCTGTTGTATCGAGAATAAGCTTGGTTTCTGATTTATACTCCTGTACTTTGAGCGCTTTATTCCTCAGTCATCTGTCGCTTGGCCTGGTGCATTGCAATCAATGCTGCATTTTATCATTTCAGTACTTCATTGGAAATTGCATATGCCACAGATGCCTAAATGTGTTTCAGTTGTTTGATGCTTTTTTGACCACAAGGCAGTATTGGCGTCTGCTGAGAGGGCGATAGTTCGTGTGCTATGGGATTGTGTGAATGAAGAGATACATTCCGCAGGAACATGAAAACAATTAGGTCAAGTAATATGCGGGTAATATGGAGATAAATATGAGCAGGTGATGTGGTGAGTTGGCAATATTGAGTCAGAAAACATGTGTTAATAATACCAGGAATTGGTAGCAGTAATTGGGGAAGGATTAGCATGTTGAAAGGTGAGTGAAAATCGACAAAGTGGATAATCTTATTCATTAATAAGCAAAATGTACACTGGCTAATGCAGCAACATCAAAGATGTGAATCACAAAATGCAGGTCATGAAACTGCAGAAAAATAATGCAGCAGCGTGGCTCAGCTGTCAAAGCTGGGGAATTGCCTTTTGATTCTTTGCAGAGGCATGGATTTGAGTTGCACTTTTGCAATTATGGATTATCGTTTTTCAAATTCTACTTTGCATGAACAAGTTAACGAAATTTGCTGTTGTGTTGTGGAAACACATTGACGCATGATCCAAAGTGATGATCTAAATTTGAAAAAAAACCGTTTGTAGTTTTCAACAAGGAAGATTTGGCTGTAGCCTTAATTCCACTTTCCTGTCCATGCTTTTTAACGTTTCACTATTTTATCACGAGTTAAAATCAGTACTTGAATGCATTCACTGACCACAGTCAATGATGTCGGAGGAAGAGTTCAAAATCTTAACCAAATATTAATATTTTTCATATTCCTTTTTGCCCTGGGGAGCAGCTGCCTTCTTGTAGTCTGTGATCCTTGTGGTGTAGACATGGCTCTGAATGTCATGACAGATGACCCATGGGTACTACATGTTGCTCAAAGGAAGCATCGAATGTAAAAGCAATCTATCTGTGCAGAACTTCACGAATTATTGGTTCAGCACAATCTGTTGCATTGTATCCAACACCAATCATCACTCAGATCGATATCACTGATAAAACCAGACAAAGTAGATCATGTGAGTTGAAGGCATACATAATGGTCATCGAGTAGGGCTAATTGCATCAATTGGGCAGACATTTGGCAGATGGACCATAATACAGAAAACTTGTGGGGTTTGGGAATATTGTTTTATGGAGGGACCTAAGTCTCCTTGCAAGTTAGTGACCATGTGCACTGAGCGATGAGGGACACTAATGTGAGCGGGTATTGCAAGAATAGTAAAGCAGTGAGCCAGGGAAGTCTATAAAATAATAAATGTCAATTCTAAGACAGAAACTGAACAGCTAGTTTGTCAACTCATTACTTCAAGTTTGAATGGAGATAGTTAAAAAATGAGAAGAATTTACTGGCATAGTTGATCGCATTGAAGTGTGAAGTTATAGGTTGCAGCGAAGTAGATGATTGCTTCCCATTACTGTTAGGGGAATAAGACGTAATGTTACTTACAGGGTGCGTTTCAAGTAGACGAAATTAAAATGATTAATAGTCTCAGATAATTCAAAAAAACTGGCAGTTGCAGTTCAGCAATTCGGTGATACTTACTAAGAAAGATGTGAGGAACAATTTCTGTTGTCACATTGTCAATTGGCTTTCGAATTCTCTTCCCTCCACTGCAAAAGGAAACAAAGTTGAGATGAACATATGGAAAACAATGAAAGACTTAGAGCTGCCATAAAGACTGTGTTCATCTCTTTGTCAAAAGGCAGAATAATCTGAAAATTATGTTCTCAATGCTCGACTCTTACCATGCTCATAATGGATTACAGCGGTTTTCTAAAGTCAAGATGCATTTTAATGATCCCCTTCTTTATTGAGGAGACATAACCATTGTACCTATTTAGTTCGCTTGAGTTTTCCACATTTAAAGGAGACTTGAGTTTTACAAACAACACATTTATAGTCTTTGTCAAGATTTGTTTTAAACCATAAGATTTTGGTTGTCATGTCTACTGTAAATCATCGAATCCTACACAAATGACGTTACATGCACACTCGTTCCACTGTCAAGCATTGTGCCCATAACATTGAATATAATATTCTGAAAATTATCAGTCCACAATAATATTAGCAGTACTGGTCTACCGTCCATTGCATTGAATATGCCTGGCTGCTCTGGTTCAAATCCTTCCGCAGAAATGTACCCCCAAATTTAAAGTGACCACAAGTAATTTCGCTTCAGTGAGGGTGACGTGATTTGGAACTATATTTGCATAAACCTCACTCGTAGTGAATGTAAGCCCGCAAATTGGAATACATACAAGTAATTATTAACTGTGAAATACTGGACAGGTTTACATTTATTTTATTCGAAGAAACTAGAGACGGATGTGCGACAAATGATGGTAAAGAATGAGTTCTGTTCTTACAGAAAGCAATTGAGCTTCACTGCATCTGTTCCCAGTAAACTGGGGTTGTTAACTTCGAGTGTAATGGCAAAATATGGAGACAGAGTGATATAAAGTATCGAGATGGATGCGTTTAATACAAATCCGGAAGATGAGAAAGAGGCAATTCAAACGTGAGAGCATTTTGGTACACAGTAGTATTTTGGTGTTCTCCTATGTATGTGGGCGGCACGGTGGCACAGTGGTTAGCACTGCTGCCTCACAGCGCCAGAGACCCGGGTTCAATTCCCGCCTCAGGCGGCTGACTGTGTGGAGTTTGCACGTTCTTCCCGTGTCTGCGTGGGTTTCCTCCGGGTGCTCCGGTTTCCTCCCACAGTCCAAGGATGTGCAGGTCAGGTGTATTGGCCATGCTAAATTGCCCGTAGCGTTAGTTAAGAGGTAGATGTAGGGGTATGGGTGGGTTGCGCTTCGGCGGGGTGGTGTGGACTTGTTGGGCCGAAGGGCCTGTTTCCACACTGTAAGTAATCTAATCTACTCTAAAGTGATTGCTGAGTTTTCTTCCTTTCACAGTTTGTAGTATGTTTAAGTTTTTGCAACAATCACTGCGTGATGATATAATCCCTCCTATGATTTTAATGCAACAACGCACAATATTATCCTCGCTCTAAATTGAGATTTTCTCGACACAGCTATCTTTGGTGTAATGCCAAACTCGCAATGTGCACTTGTGCGATTGATATCTTTCTTTTTTTTTCCATTCACAATAATGACAGGCAATTAACTTTCCAGCTGCAAAAGATGAGCTTATATTTACTTTGCAGGAAAAGAAAAATGGACGGGCATGTTGAAATATAAATGACTGTACACGACTCCAAAACTGTTGACTCGTTATTAGCTTACTTTTACGAGCGAATTCCAGATGAATAACTTCATCTTCAGACTTTTTACTCCCTCCAAAGATACAGCTCAATTGGTATCCAACTATTGCTTTTTATTAAGTCGTTGCTAATTGAAAATAACTTATTGTATTTCAACATAGTATCTGCTCTTGCATGGTTGAGAGCGTAGTTTGTTGTAAATCATTCTTGTCGTCCCATTGACACATCCAAGTATGTGTGATATATACTTCCAGTTTAACTTGACGTCAGAGTCCACAAGCAGAACTGTGTATAAACACAGCGTTCTTAAAAGAGGAAATATTAAATTACAATTAATTTCAGGCAGACAGTCAAGAATATGAGGCAGAAAACTTGGAACGGGATCATGCTGCAAGGTTGAGTGAAATAGGGGTTGATGGGAAGGGTGAGGGCAGTAACAAATTAAAAATACTATCCATGAATGCACGAAGCATGAGATATAAGATGGATGAGCTTAAGACTCTTTTGAAAATTGGCAGATACGATATTGTGGGGATAACTGAGATGTGGTTTCAAGTGGACAGGGCCTGGGAAATGAATATTCAAGGCTACACGTGCTATCGTAAGGACAGACTGACGGGCAGAGTGGGTGGGGTGGCCTTGTTGGTAAGGGAGGATATTCAGTCACTTGAGCGGGAGGGACCTAGAGTCAGGGGATGTAGAGTCAGTGTGGAAAGCGCTGAGAAATACGAAGGGTAAAAAGACCCTCTTGGGAGACATCTACGTGCCCCCAAACAGTCGACTGGATGTCGGATGTAAGTTGAATCAGGAGCTGAAATTGGCCTGGCGCAAAGATGTTACTACAGTTGTTATGCGGGACTTTAACATGCAGGTAGACTGGGAGAATCAGGATGGTATTAGACCACAAGAAAGAGACTTTGTGGAGTGCCTAAGAAATGGACTCTTAGAGCAGCTGGTGCTGGAGCCTACCAGGGAGAAGGCAATTCTTGATCTGTTATTGTGTAACGAACCAGAATTGGTCAGAGACCTCGAAGTGAAGGAGCCAATGGGAAGTAGTGGCCATAATACATTAAGCTTCAATCCGCAATTTGAGAGGGAGAGGGTACAGTCGGAAGTGACAGTACTTCTGTTGAATAAAGGGAACTACGGAGCTATGAGGGAGGAGCTGGCCAAAGTTCAATGGTGCAATACCTGAGCAGGGATGACCGTGGATGAACAAATGCGGATATTTCTGTGTATAATGCAGAAGTTGCAGAATCAATTCATTCCTAAAAGGAAGAAAGATCCCAGGAGGAGGCATGGGCGGCCGTGGCTGACGAGGTAAGTTAAGAAACATCTCAAGTTAAAAGAGAAAAAGTATAACATAGCAAAGGTAAGTGGGAAAACTGAGGACAGGGAAGCTTTTAAAGAGCAACAGAGGATTACTAAGAAGGAAATACGCAGACGAAAAATGAGGTACGAAGGTACACTGGCCAATAATATAAAGGAGGATAGTAAAAACTTTTTTCGTTATGTGCGACGCAAAAAAAATGGTTAGGACTAAAATTGGGCCCTTGAAGACAGAAGCAGGGGAAATATTACGAGGAATAAAGAAATGTCCAGGTACCCAAGAATGAAATGGGTACTTCAGATCTGTGTTCACTGGGGAAGACACAAGCAATCTCCCTGAGGTAAGAGTGGCTGAAGGACCTGAACTTACGGGAAATTATATTTGCCAGGATTTGGTGTTGGAGAGACTGTTAGGTCTGAAGGTTGATAAGCCTCCGGGGCCTGATATTCTACATCCCAGGGTCCTGAAGGAGGTGGCTCGGGAAATCGTGGATGCGTTGGTGGTTTGTTTCTAGCATTCGATAGATTCGGGGACGTTTCCTGAGGATTGGAGGGTGGCTAATGTTATACCACTTTTTAAGAAAGGTGGGAGAGAGAAAACAGGAAATTATAGACCAGTTAGTCTGACCTCATTGGTGGGAAAGATGCTGGAGTCTATTATAAAGGATGAAATTACGGCGCATCTGGATAGTAGTAACAGGATAGGACAGAGTCAGCATGGATTTATGAAGGGGAAATCATGCTTGACTAATCTTCTTGAATTTTTTGAGGATGTAACTATGAAGATGGACGAGGGAGATCCAGTAGATGTAGTGTACCTGGACTTTCAGAAAGCTTTTGATAAAGACCCACACAGGAGGTTAGTAAGTAAAATTAGGGCGCATGGTATTGGAGGCAAAGTACTAAATTGGACTGAAAATTGGTTGGCAGATAGGAAACAAAGCGTAGTGATAAACGGCTCCATTTCAGAATGGCAGGCAGTGACCAGTGGGGTACCACAGGGATCCGTGCTGGGACCGCAGCTTTTTACAATGTATGTTAATGATATAGAAGATGGTATCAGCAATAACATTAGCAAATTTGCTGATGTTACAAAGCTGGGTGGCAGGGTGAAATGTGATGAGGATGTTAGGAGATTACAGGGTGACCTGGACAAGTCAGGTGAGTGGGCGGATGCATGGCAGATACAGTTTAATGTGGATAAAGGTATGGTTATCCACTTTGGTGGCAAGAACAGGAAGGCAGATTACTACCTCAATCGAATCAGTTTAGGTAAAGGGGCAGTACAGAGAGATCTGGGTGTTCTTGTACACCAGTCAATGAAGGCAAGCATGCAGGTACAGCGGGTAGTGAAGAAGGCTAATAGTATGCTATCCTTCATAACAAGAGGAAATGAGTATAGAAGCAAAGAGGTGCTTCTGCAGCTGTACAGTGCATGACTGGTGAGACCACAAGTGGAGTACTGTGTGCAGTTCTGGTCTCCAAATTTGAGGAAAGACATTCTGGCTATTGAGGGAGTGCAGCGTATGTTCACGAGGTCAATTCCTGGAATGGCGGGATTACCTTACACTGAAAGACTGAAGCTACTGGGCTTGTATACACTTGAGTTTAGAAGACTGAGAAGGGATCTGATTGAGACATATAAGATTATGAAAGGATTGGACACTCTGGCAGCATGAAAAATGTTTCCGCTGATGGGGGAGTGCCGAATCAGAGGACACAGCTTCAAAATACGGTGTAGACAATTTAGGACAGCGATGAGGAGAAACTTCTTCACCCAGAGATTGGTGGCTGTGTGGAATGCTCTGCCCCAGAGGGCAGAGGAGGCCCAGTCTCTGGATTCATTTAAGAAAGAGTTGGATAGAGCTCTCAAAGATAGTGGAATTAAGGGTTATGGAGATGAGACAGGAAGAGGATACTGATTAGGAATGATCAGCCATGATCATATTGAAAGGCGGTGCAGACTCAAAGGGCTGAATGGCCTACTCCTGCACCTATTGTCTATTGTCTATTGTCATAATAGGAAGAGAAAAAGAGAGACAAAGAATTTAAAAACTCTGAATCTAACCATGGCAAGATTTATGAAGAAATAAACACACACACATATGCACGCACTCACACATGCACACGCACACAAAATGGAAATGTGCATCTGCATCCATAGAGACATAGAGAAGTACAGCACGGAAACGTACCCTTCGGTTCAACCCGTCCATGCCGACCAGGTATTCCAACCCAATCCAGTCCCACCTGCCAGCATGCGGCCCATTTCGTCTCCTGTTCTGGTTATAAACTCCATTTTATTCGTCTGGATACAACCCATCCGTCGCCAATATCTGAGGCTGCAGCAGACGTATCACAAATGTGGCGAACCATTTGGTCATGTGTTGATTCCATTACCCTGCCTATTCCTAATTGCATCCCATCTGCTGTTTGAACCTTGAGCTGAAAAACTCAACTTGATGATGTGAATAATTCGCTGCTGACTCTCCCAGCTTTCAAACTGCTGAAGCAAATCTGAGTCGATACTCCATGGCTTTTATCCGAACTCACACCAATATACCATCCACCAGTCATTCTTGTGGGCACTGATCGATATTGTTATTGGGTCTGGCCATGCCTTTATTTTAAAAGTTTAATCTTCACAAACATATTATCACTTCTGTCCATGAAATGTTCCTCAGTTTCTGTCTGTCGATTACCCAAACCCTTGGCAGTTGCTCCTATATTAAATGCGCTCCTCCACACACAGACAAACACACACAGCAATCTAGTGAATGCACAGCAGCAGTATGCCGGCAATAGATTGGAATGTTTCCATGCTGGGAAGATATTCCAGTTACGGAACAACATGCAAGCGTAGTCTGCACAACCCTTCATGTCGGGTTTCCATTCTGTCCCAGATTATGGTGTCTGGGCTGATTCTGTGATGCAGATTCAGGATTTTATGTGATAAAACAATTGAACTTTACTGGCAATATCTTTATTTAATGTTCTCATTCTTGTGATTAGACCCTTTAATGTCTCACTCCAGCAGTTAGTCCCACTCCCCTGCTTTGTGCACGTTTCCACAACATGGTCTCAGTTAATTAATTATCTGCTTCAAAGCATTTTTTTCTGTCTGTCCGTATCTCTCCCTGGCCTTGAATTTGGTTTCTTTGTGTATCCAGTGCGGTCATTGTGAAGCTCTAAAACATGAAATGGTGTATGTTGGGCTGTTGTTCATTTCCTATTGTGTCCTATGTTGTGCTCCATGTTGGACGGGGGCTGGGTTTGTGCAGCTTTGACTCACGTCTTTGATGCTTGGTCTGTGTCTGTCCAATGAACGCATGTGTTTGTCGCTCAGAAGCTGATCATGCAGTCAGTATCACGAGGACATAACTCGAGAATTATTGTCCAATACCTGAAGGGTTTCGGACTGACTCCTATTATTGAAGTTAATGGAGGTGCTGGGGATGTTTTGCTGGAGGTTGTGCTGTGAACAGACATTCGGGGAGTGTTGAGAATTTGGTGACTGAACTCTGGATGTAGCATGGGGACAGTAGTGACAGCATCTGGGTCTACATCATGAACGAGAAATGGAGCAATGGCAGCAGAGAGGGGAATCCCTGAAACCATGGAGTGATTGTGTGTCGTGAAACCGATCTGCCGTATCCACCTCGGGGTTTTCAAGAACACCATCGCAAGCTACACTTAACCGATGAGCAGAGTGGGAGGAGACCCTAATTGAAACATAATGATGTTAATACCTCGCAAATGACTCTCCCAGCTTCAAAGTTGCTACGGCAAATCTGACTCGATACTCTATGGCTTTTATCCGAACTCCCACCAATATCACATCAGCTGGACACATCCTAGTCCTTATTCAACACGATCGGCAGCTTCACACCGGGGTGTGGATGATACTGCCAGTGACTGTGATGGTGATAGTTTCAATCAGCTTCTATGATCTGCGGCTTCGGAGGCAGGAGTGTGTGGCATATCCATCATCTCCCAGTCCTTCAAAATCTCTGTCATCATTCGGTGACGGAGGACATATAGGGTGGATGAGATGAATATAATGTTTTCTCACTTAGCAGGGAGCTGCCGGCTGTATCCTCATTTTCCTGGTATCGTGGGATTCCTGATGGTGTATATGGCTCTGCGTGCTAACAAGGAGGAGAGGTAGAGGAACTAAAAGAACTCACATTCTATTAATTTTGCAGTGTGACCATTCACAGTTAATGAATACCCAATGCCCTGCAGCAGCCACGACCTCTTCGTTCAGAAGCCGTCAGCCAATGCCATTGCCTTTGGGTCTCCATGGAGAAACAAAGGATGGCATCTCAGATAAAGGCCGTCCCGTTCGTACAAGGCTCAAAGCACACTCTCTGTCACCACTTCCCACCAACAAACAACCACACCAAAATATACCCTGCACCTTGAGAGAAATGTAACAACTGGGGACCTTCACAGCACATACCATCATGGATATGGAGCAACAGTTCTGATGTCTGCACGGGTCTCAGTGAACTCTTCAGTACACACAATCTCACTAAGCTCTGGAATCTCTGTTTCAGTAACATACTGCCCGCCGTTGTCTGTGAAAAAAATGCCGAGTCAAACATTATGTGAAATTCTTTCTGTCGAACTATTATCCATTCACTTTGCCTATCAATAGCCATTTGCAGACACTCCACCTTCTCTTAACAATTTAATTTCATTATTTTCTTAGTCTTCTCACCAAACTTACTTACCGTACAATTGCTCCACTTCTCCAAATCATTGATATAGATTGTAAATATTTGATGACCCAGCAGTGGTCACTGTGTGTCTCCACTGGTTACGTCTTTCAAACTGACCAAGATTAACTTAACCCGACTGTTTGCTTCCTGTTTGATAAACAGTCCTCCCCCATTCCTGTGTAGCACATTTCAAAGTCTGAATAAGAATGAGAAATATCTGACGGCAATTCAGTCCTTTGAGACTATGCCGCCATTAAACACAATCATGGTTGATGTCATCTTGACCTCAGTTCCACGTTCCTTCAATCTCTTCATAACCTTTCATTTACTCTGCGGCAGTGAGTTACACAGATTCGCGACCCTTTGACAGAAGTAAGTTCTCCTTACTCCTGTTTTAAGTCTGCATTCCCTTATTATAAAGCTCTGATCTCTTGTTATGGATTGGCTCACATGAGTAAATATTCACCCCACATCGACATTGTCAATCACGTTTAGCATCCTCTGGATGTCAGGGAAATCTCATCTTATTCTTCTAAACTCTCGAGAGTGGAGGCTTGAACTGCTCAATGTCTCTTAATAAAATAAACCCCACATCTCTGGAATCAATGTCGTGTTCCTCTTCGAAACTGCCTCCAATGCAACGACATCCCTCCTGCAGTCAGGGATCTAAAACTGTGCAGAGTAGTCCAGATGGGATCTCAAAAATGCCTTGCATTTTTGCAGCAACACCTCCCTCTCTTTATAATTTATTCTTTTAAGAATAAATGCCAAAATTGCACTTATTTTTTTTTCATTACTGCTGTACCTGATATGTTCGAGAACACTCGCATACCTCCGCACAGAAGCAGTCTGAAGTTTGTGTCTATTTGGAAAATAAGTTGCCTTTCTGTCGCACTCACAAAACGGATACACTCATACTTTTTTGTTGTCAGTTTCATCTGCCAAATGTTTACCTCCAGTATCCATATCCAGTTTCAGAGTTCTTGCATCTTCATTGCAATTTCACACCAATGTCAGTGTTATCTGAAAATGTGATTTTCGCATGCTATCGCTACAACTAAGGAATGGTTTCGAGTGCAAAATGTTATGGCTGAAGTGTTACGACACCGGGTGAACCCCTCTGCTAATTTAAACCAGCAATACAGAAAAAACCTCTCCCTGTGCTCTAATCTGTTAAAATTCGAGAGGTGAAGAACTATCCCAAAAGTACGATTTAAAGTGAAAAAATTAACAACTTTTTAAAAATTTGACAGGGAATAATTGTGACACAACTACTTACAATTCCTTTCTCTAAACCTAACTATTACCGTCCCCTCAAATACTCTTCCAATAAAAATCCCGATTGTGATTTATATTAAAAAATAATCAGGTTTCAAAACCAGTCGGTTTTTATGAGTGTCGTCTACAGATTTTCCTGTGTCTTCTGTTTTCCTCCGGGATGCTGCTTCACAGGTTTTGATAAATAAAGGAACGTTTAGGAAAGCGAAGCATTCTGCAAGTAATCTCTCTTGTTGTTGGTGCTGCCTGCTCTTTGCTGCTCTGGGTAACTTCAAAATTACTGACATTTATACCGAAAAACATCGGATCATTTCATTGGTTTATTGTTGTCAAATCAATTTGTTTTTTTTAAATCGATTGGATTTTTGAAACTTGAGTCATAATTAATATGATTGGCTAAACTCGATTTTGTTTTTCTGTGCTGGCAATGTGACATTGTAACATTTCTCCGGACAGTGCGATGTCAGTGCCATTGAGTTCAACGATTCCAGGGCGAGTAATCACAATGCAACACAGTATCAATATTAATGGAACTGTCATATGCAGAAAGTTTATTATTTCTCATTTAATGTCCATAGCCAAATACTTGAGAGTCAATTGAAAGGCCACCTTCAGTGTTTCAGTTTAGATCAGGCAAATTGACACAGTCCAGAGGAAAAAGAAGAACGTGGTGAGAAACGGTATCTGGTTTGGCTGCATCAGAGCAGAGAGAAACAGAATCAACCTTTTGATTACAATACGTCTTTTTTATTCAGAACAGTTTCACATCTGACTAAATATGTTAACTCTGAATCTGTCTTCAGCTTCTGCCTGAGGTGATGTGCTTCTCCACCATTTTCTTTTTGAGTTTCAGATTTCCATTACCTCTGGCATTTTGCCTTCCTTGCTGTGTCTAGATGTTGAACATAGTTATATTTGGAGAATATCGTCCATTCCTGGTTCCATTAGAGCTGTTGTCATGGAGAATATCCTGCTAAATGTACAAAGGTCTGGAAATTGATGTTTTTGGAAAATACATTTCAGAGGCAGCTGCTCTTCATGAAACACCAGGAATAGATTATTGGTGATGATGACACAGACTTCATATCTTCAATGACACATCTTCAAGGATCGTTAATGTATCCACTGTCTGAAAACATTTCATGCATATCACAAAACAACTGCAGTGAAGATGGTGCTCACTCAGCCCATTATCTCTGATTCACAATGGACTGAGCTACACTTCGACTGTTGATATTCTGGCTTATCCCTGTACCCATAACGATTTGTTCCTTGTCTCTGTTTTAATTTTGAATATCCTGTGCACATATGAATATTCCTATCAGCCTATTTTCCCTGTGATTAAATGGTCAGTATAAATCATAATTCTCTGTGTCGCATTTGAAACTCTCGTATTCACTTCACATTGTCTTTCACAATTCCATCTCCCAAATGTCATCTGTTCCCTTGCTCGATATTACATTTCATTCCAATTTTTGGGAAGCGTGGTGATGTCCTGGGTAATGTGACTGTCGTGTCCAGTCTCCACAGCAACTGCCTCATTCCTTTCAGCCTCCTTGCCGACGTCATATTAATTCTGTTTTTGACTCATAATCCATGGGTTTTAATGAACAAGGTTGTTGTATATGCGAGGTTTGGCTTAAGACTGAAGTCAAAAACTATAAATATAACTGCTTTCAAGTAAATACACTGCAATTCACTGAAGGGTAGGAGACTGATTCGTCAGCTTTGATCTCATGGCATTTAGGGAGAACTAGTAATTTGGATCGAGAACTGACTTAAAGGTCGAAGGGCGGTGGTGGGAGGGTTGTTTTTTCCACTACTTTTAATCATTTATATAAACGATTTGGAGGTGAGGTATACTTAGTAAGTTTGAAGATGACACAAAATTTGGAGATATTTTGGACAACGAGGAAGGTCACCTCAGGTTCCAACGCTTTGTTGATCAGAGAGGCAAACGAGCTGAGGAATGGCAGATGGAGTTGAATTTAGATAGTTGTGAGGTACTGCGTTTTCGGAAAGTAAACATCAGCAAATCTCAACTCTTAATGGTATGGTCCAAGAGAGTTTTGTTGAACAAGGAGACCTTGGAGTGTTGGTTAATAGCTCCTTGACAGCAGAGTCGCAGGTATATAGGGTAGTGAGGAAGGCGTTTGGCATGCTTTCCTTTCTTGGTCAGAGTACAGGAGTTGGGAGGTCATGTTGCGGCTGCACAGGAAATTGGTTAGTCCACTTTTGGAATATTGCAAGCAATTCTGTTCTCATTCCTATCAGCAGAACGTGGGGACCTTGAATGGGTTCAGAGAAGATGTACAAGCTTCCCAGTGTTGGAGGATTTGAGCTACAGGGAAGTGTTGAAAAGGATGGGCTGTTTTCCCTGAGTCAGAGACTGCGGGGTAACCGTACAGATGCTTATAAAACCATGAGGGACATTATAGAATAGATAGACAAATTCTTTTGCCTGGGGTGGGCAATCGCAGAACTAGAGGGCAGAGGTTTAAGGTGAGAGTGGAAAGGTATAAAAGCTACCTATGGGGCAACGTTTCACTCAGAGGGTGGGACATGCATGAAATGAGCTGCCACAGCAAGTGGTGGAGGCGGCTACAACTGCAACATTTAAAAGGCATCTGGATGGGTATATGACTAGGAACGGTTTGTAGAGATACGGACCGGGTGATGGCAAGTGGGACTAGATTAGGGTGGGATATCTGTTTGGAATAGTGGAATGGGCTGAATGGTCTGTTTGCGTGCTATACATCTCTATGAATCTATGACTCTATGCTCTATGAACATTGGGTGTTGAACATACAAAGTTGCTTTAATTCCACAGTTAGAGGAACATCCAGCCAAATCCACGCTTCCTGTAAACAGTCAGGGCTACTAGGCCCAGTCAAAATCTTTTGATTGCTTGCTTTTTATAGGCGTTTGGTTGGGGGTCAGCAGTGGGAGGAAGCGTTGGTGGGAGGTGTTCAGTCACCTACAACATTGTACACGGACAACACAGCAGAGTCAACTAGCCGGTGAAAGGAAAATATTTCTCACGCTTCGTCAACACTGGCTTCATTAGAGCAAGTGACATAAGGAGATAATATCAATCGACCTACAATGACAAGATCCAATCCAGTCCAGTTATTATTGTGAGCTGAAAGTACTGTCTTGAGAGGGGTTAACTGGAACTGTTTGTTCAGTGACTGATTGAGGTGAGTCTAATGGATTCTAATTGTGACACTGCAGAATTCCCTTGTGCTCTCAGTAGGGTGCTTCTTCCTGTATATTATTTCGTTGTAACAGCAGTTACAATGTTATTTCGACACTAACAGGGATCAGCAGCTGCAGAGACAGAGGAAGGACATATCAGAACCTGACAACATGAGACTGGAATGTTCCAACAAGGCATCATAATCTAAGAACGTTCGACTGGATTGTTCCAGCAATGGATCGGAATCTAAAAAAATTAGACTGGAATGTTACAACAATGTATCAGAATCTGAGAACACTTGACTGGAATAATGTTTCAACAATGGGCAGGAGTTTATCCAACGGTCTTCGCTATTTTTCCAGGTCAGAATTAAGTTGGAAGATACACGGTGCACTCATGATTATTCAAGCGGGTTACTATCCCACCCTTGTAGTTGTTGGTGTTCCTGGTAAGTCTCTCTGTATCTGTTAATTTATTAATTCCATAAAACGAATATTTCTATTATTTATATTTTCATTTTCAGCCACAAATTCTGTTCATTACGCTCAATTTTCAAACCTTCCCTCACAAACATCTGACAACAAGACTGTTCACAACCTGAAGGCCCTTTTTGATCTGAAATGAGTTATGTCACAGTATTCTCTCATCACAAAGCAGCTCCATCAGGTCCACAATATCCACTTCTGTGTCAGTACTGTTGATGAACAAACCATTATCTACGCTTTAGTATCTCTTCAGACTTTATAGATCCGGCTCTCCTCTGGCCATTATTATAATTACAATTTTTTAAAATCATAAATTTCCCTTTAAAGTTACTTCAGCATATCAGAGTAGTTATGTCCCTTGGCAGGTAATTCAGAATCACAGGCAAGTAAACTAAAGATCAGGTTTCAAATCCAACCACAGCTGATGGTAGAATATAAATTAAAATGATAAAATGGAAGCGGATTTCACGATTAACAGCCATATTGCTTGCAGCATTATGTCTGAAAACCTAACTGTTTCACTGACATCCTCTTGCTAAAAAGAATCCAACTTTATTACCGGGTCTGGAATAAGAGTGACTTTCGGCCGGCAAGTATGTTCTTGGCTCTGTACTGCCTTTTGGATTGGCCTCACAGTCAAGAACAATTGCTGCTGGTCATGACATTTTGCACTCAGCAGCGATGAATTAACAAAATCAATGGTTAAATCAAACAAAGAAAGATGCTGGCGATATGAAATGAAAAGCAATCAAGTGTTAGGAAATCTGAACTCAGACGAGAGAAAAACCATTTTGATACCTATCTCCACATATCAGACTTGACAGGAGCGAGTAAATATTCCGACTGATGCTAATGACAGGGGTAATTTTTGTGAAGGGGAGAAAAAGTGAGTTGAATAGATGGAACAAGAAAGAGAGTGAGAAAAAGAAGCAGACAAAGCGATTATTAAGAACCATCTGGATAAATGTAATGTGTGACATTAACCTCTTTTCGCTTTTCCCTTTTCCCATTTCCTTGAACATCCTGCCCATGAAGATATGCATCCTTGTCTATACATCCCAAGACACTGTTTAAACTGTGTTATGTCTCCTCAGTCTTTGTACTCTGAGTGTGGCCATCTTCGTTTATTCATTAATGTACTTGAATCTCAATGTGGGACTCCGTATTTATTTCCATTTCCACGTTGCCTTTGAGAAGGTAATGGTGAGCTGCAACTGTTAACCACAGCAGCTCACATGCTGTAAATTGCCGGTGCCGATGTCTATCCGTTTTCATTTCTTTAAAATTTTATAGCTGTTAACATCACTAAATGGCTAGTTATTTCAAAAGGCAGTTGAGAATCAACCACATTGGTGTGGGTCTGGAATTACATGCAGGACTTACCAGGTGAAGATAGCTGTTTTTTTTCCCGACAAGATATTAATGACTGAGACATGTTTTTTTTTCTCCCGACATGGTGGTTTCAATACTTCATTAGATACTTAGTTGAAGATACTTTAACAAATTCTAATTATACCATCAGCCATAGCGAGATTCAAATTCGAGGTCTGCGTCATGACCTGGATACGTGCATCAATATCCAAGAGATAATACTGCTGGGCAATCACCTCCCCCGCATCCACTATCACCTCCACCGGCAATAGTGTTGTTGCTATTATTGTGACTGACATACAGAAAATTGTGCAGTTACATTGTTAACTCCTTCTGTGGAGAACGGAACAGCTAATATTTCAGGTGACTGGGGCTGTGCATAGTTGTAATGGTTTTCAGCCAGGAGCAGAAATTGAGGAGAGGAAGGCACTGAGTGGGTGAACAATCTTTACACAAATTTGACCTGTGCCTGTCATTGGAAATTTAGAGCAGGTGCTGTGGGTTTTCTCGGGTTTGTGTTGTCAGCTGCTGCATTCATGCAGGGAGATCTGAGGGTCTGTTGAGTCCGCTTTTGATGATGTGTGGGAACTTCATTAACAGTGTACGGTGATCTGCAACACTGCTAACAATACAGCAGTAGAGTCTGCACAGAAGGGGGTGCTCTGCACGTTCCTGTCTTTGGTTTAGTCCTGAAGGCGGTGGATGTTGAAAACATTCTGCATGTTTGGCAGGTTAGGACGACTCCAGCAGAGACTTTACCTCAGTGGTGAGGTAAAGCATTGCAGCGAGGTAGGTCGTGAGCAGTGTTGGTGCAATGATAAAGCCCTTGCCTGACACTGAAACTTAGGGGGAATGAGGCGGTGTGGGGAGACATTTACAGTCCCACAACTTCCATGTCATCGTGGGATAGTTGAAGGCTGGCAACAAACTTCATGGTGTGGCCAAAGCAGAAAAGGACGCTCTGTAATGCTTCCTGGCTGACAGTGACGTAGAGCATTCTAATGGCAAAGGCAGCCCAGTCGAAGGGGCGATTCTGTTCTCTGCATTTCTCCTGCAGCTGTCAGTTATGCCCCATCGCGGCTGGAAGCCACACTGCATTTGCTGGAGGTGTTCCTCAGCCAGAGGGAGTAGACAGCTGAGGTGGAACTTGATGATCTTCAAACTGTCAACAGCACGGAGATACCCCTGTAGTTACCACAGTTTTATATATATATATTGAAAATGCTGATGACTGTGAAAAATCGGAGCTTTCCCGTGATGGTCTCCTCCTTCCAAATAAGACAAACAAGGGCATATGGCTGCAGCAGGAGCTCAATGCCTCCGCACTTCAATATCTCAGTCTCAATACCTCAGCCAGGACACCTTCTGCTCCAGCTGTTCAAGCTGTTATAAGCCAAAGGTGTGTTCAGACGTGCAATCACAGATAGTGGACACAGCACCATTGCGAACAACTTGACAGAGGAAGGTGAGAGCATAGGTCTCACTCAGACTATTCACAATGCAAAGGTCTTCCACCGATATGACCCGGCATTGGAGAGCAAATACCGAGGAAGTGTCGTGTCAAACAAAGGCGATATTGAGGAAGAGATCCGGTGCTAGCACCGCCTTCAGCCACCTGAGGGAAAGGCTGTTTGATAACAACAACGTTATATCCAGCACCAAGCTCAATGTATACGGACCTGTCGTAGTTACCACCCTCCCAAATGTCTCTGAGACGTGGACAGCCTACAACATGGACATCAAGGTACACTAGCAGTCTCACAAATGCAAGATCCTGTGAATACGCTGGGAAAACTGATGTATCAAACCCAATGTCTCCGATCATTTGATAGGTTGGATACATTCCCAAGAGCGAGAAAAATTGTCTCAGCAGCTGCTCTACTCCCAGCTCCAAAATGGCAGATGAGCCCGTGGTTGAAAGAGAAAGTGCTTCAGGGATGCCCTCAGGCCCTCACTGGTGAAGGGCTGCATTCCCACCGACAGCTAAGAATTACTGGGACAAGACTCTTGTTGTGATGATAAATGACTCCTGTAGCTTTAAGAGAGTTAAAATGCCAACAAGGACTTAGGGAAACACAGAGAGTTCGGAATAAGGTAACAATGCAGCAGTTGATTGAAACAGGAAGCTACGAGCTATGTTTCCTGGATACAAAAAACAGATTCAAATTCGGCAAATCAATATAAGTTATGCCCCTAAGATGCCAAATTCCCATCAAGTTCCTAATTAGTTATTGATAATAGTAAAACCAATGAAAAGATCCTGTCTTTTAAGGTACAAATATCAGACAGTTTGAAGAGTTGCAAAGAGCAGCTAGCACCAACAACTCGAGAGACTGCTTGCAGCCACATCTGCTCTCTTAAAGGTACATTTATCTGTCATAGATCTGGAAACCGGAATCCCGAAGAAGAAGGAAAGAAGTCAGAGGAAAATCTGGAGAGGACACACGGCAAAGGTGACTTGATTTGAAACTTCATCAACGTTTTTGTAAATTGTATACGGAATTTATTTTTAGCAGATCAGTATTGTAGACGGGAGTGCAAAAGACAGGTTGAAGTGAAAGGAGTTGCAAATATAGTCGTTACTTGATGTTTTCCGTTAGAATTAAAGAAATAAAGTTGTTAATTTTTACTTCAAATATTTACCTCCGGGATAGTTATTTGTGCCTGGAGTTTTAACAGATTACACCACGGGGCGATTTTTTCTGTGTTGCTCATTTAAATTAACAGAAGGGTTTACCACGCGTAGCAACAGTTTGGGGGCTCGTCGCCATGAATCAGAAAGTTTGAGTTTTGGATTCGTGAAATGAACAGATTTGGACAGGTCCAGTCGCACATTTGGACAGATTTGAACACATTTCGTGTACGAAAAAAGCCCAGTGGATTCAAACAAATGAAAGTCAGTGTGTTTAAACTTTAAACAAAAGAGAGGTGAGACAATTTGTTTAATCTCGGTGGCTTGTTGTTAGATAAATTAAAAGTGTGAGAAATGATTCTTAAAATTGCTGAACAGGTTCTCCGGTTTGAAGAAAATTCTCAAACTTGCCAAGAGAGGTTAGAAGGAAAGAATAAGGCCATAATTTTAGAATTAGCAAAGAAACTAGATTGGGTTTAACAAAGGACAAAAGTAAAGTTCTAGAATTAGACTTGCCGAAATGCATCACCTCACATTTGTCGGGATTGAAAGCCATCTGCCACTTTTCTGCCCAACTCCCCGGTGTATCTATATCCTCTTGTATTCTCTGGCAGTCCCTTTTGCTTTCTGCTACTCCACCAGTCTTTGTGTCATCTGCAAACTTGCTGATCATACCAACAGTGCTCTCTTCGAGATGATTTATGTATACTACAAATAACAGTGGCCTCAATACTGACCACTGTGGAACACCACTGATCACCTTTCTCCATTTCGAGAAACTCCCTTCAACTAATACTCTCTGTCACCTGTTGCTCAAAAAGTTCTTAATCCACCTTGCTCGAACACCCTACACACCATGTGACTTCAGTTTCTCCATTAGGCGACAATGGGGAACCTTATCAAACGCCTCACTGAAGTCCATGTGTATGAGATCAACAACGCTTCCTTCATCTAACAAATTGATCACTTCCGCGAAGAACTCTATCAAGTTGGTAAGGCACGATCTCCCCTGCACAAAACCGTGTTGCCTATCACTGATAAGCTCATTCCTTTTCAAATATAAATAGATCATATCTCTCAGTACCCTCTCCCCCAACTTCTGCACCACCGATGTCAGGCTCACTGTCCCGTAGTTTTCCGTAATATCCCTACTACCCTTCTTGTACAGGCGGACAACATAAGCTACCCTCACGTCCTCCGGCACCTGATCTGCATTTAAGAATGCCACCAAGATATCTGTCAGGGCCCCAGCTATTTCGTCTCTCGCCTCCCTCAGCAAACTGGGATAGATCCCATCAGGTTCTGGGGATTTGTCCACCTTAATACCCTCTAGCATACCCAACACAACTTCCCTACTTTTGCCGATGTGATCCAGACTAACCTAACGTCTATCTCTAATCTCAACATTCATTATGTTCCTCTCCTCAGTGAACACTGATCCAAAGTAATCATTCAGAATCTCACCCATTCTCTCAGGTTCGGCACACAGCATTCCTTCATTATCTTTTAGTGGACCAATCCTTTCTCTAGTTACCCGCTTGCTTCTTATATAAGAGTAAAATGCTTTGTGATTTTCCTTAATTCTGCTCACTCAAGCTATTTCTTGACCCGTTTTAGCCCGCCTGATTCCTTGTTTAAGATCTGTCCTACTCTTCAGATATTCCTCCAGGGCTGGTTCTTTTCTTAGCTCCCTACACCTTATATATGCTTCCCTTTTCCTCTTCGCTAGTCATACAATTTCTCTTGTCATCCTTGGTTCACGAATCTTGCCCTTCATATCCTTTGCCTTCAATGGGACATGCCTATCCAGCACTACCATCAACCTATCTTTGAAAGCCTCCCATATCTCAGATGTGGACTTCCCTTCAAATAGCTGTGTCCAATCCACATTTCCCAACTCCTGAATAATTTTGATATAATTGGCTTTGGCCCAGTTTCGTACCCTTCACTGAGGACCACTCTCCTCTTTATCTATGAGTATCCTAAAACTTACAGAATTGTGTTCACTGTTCCCAAAGAAATCTCCCACCGCACCTTCTACGACTTGTCCTGGCTCGTTCCCCAGTACCAGGTGGAATATGGCCCTCCCCTCCTCGGACGGTTGAATACTGCTCTAGAAAACTCTCCTGGACGCTTCATCAAAATTCTACTCCATCCAGACCTCTGACGCTAAGTGTATCGCAGTCAATATTAGGAAATTGAAATCTCCCATCACCACTAACCCATTGCCTTTACATCTATTCAGAACCTGTTTACCTATTTGTTCTTTTACCTCACGCCTTGGGAGGTCTGTAATACAGTCCCAACAATGTAACTGCACCCTTCTTATTTCTCAGCTCCACCCATATTGCCTCACTATCCAAGACTGCCAACGTGTCCTCCTTTAGCACAGCCGTGACCAGCAATGCAACTCCACACCCACTTTTACTTCCCTCCCTGCCCTGTCTTAAGTGTTCATATCCTGGAACATTTAGTTGCCAATCATCAGGCCCTTCCTTCAACCAAGTCTCTGTGATGCCAATATTGTCATACTCCCAGGCACCAATCCAATCCTTATGTTCATCTGCCTTACACACTGTACTCCTTGTATGAAAGTAGATGCATTTCAGACCACCAGTTCTTTTGCGCTCACCTGCTCCCTGCATATACTTCCATTCATTAATGTTTTTTTTCATAATTCTTACCATCTAAATTCAATACATCGCTGCCTACTTGTTTTATCTTCTGTTTGCCAGTCCGCTGGCACATTAGTTTAAAACCTCACCAATAGCAGTTGCAAAACCTCCCCCAAGAACAGTGCGTCGATTCTGGTTCAGATGTCGATCGCCCTTTGGTAATAGTCCCACCTTCCCCAGAACCAGTCCAAATGTCCAACAAATCTGAACCCCTCACTCCTCTGCCATCTCTCAAGTCACGTGTTCATCCTGCCATTTTTTCACTTCTTCGCTGGCTCGCATGTGGCACTGATAGTAACCAGAGATCACTACCTTTGTGATCCTCCTATTAAACTTCTCTTCGAGCTCCCTGAATTCTTCTTTGAGAGCCTCGTCTCGATTTCTACTTAAATCCTTGGTGCCTATATGCACCAAGACAACTGGCTGTTCACCCTCTCCTTTTAGAATACTCTGCAGCCGATCGGTGACATCGCTGAGTCGAGCACCTGGGAGGCAACATACAACCATAGTGGTCCCTATCATTTTTAGAAACGGTTTAACCAGGTGAACTATCTTGTAAAGATGCCAGATAGGAATGAATGGTATTGGGTAAGTCAGGTGGCCATGTTGAACTCGAATTATACGAGAGAGAAAGAACTGGAGAAATAGTTATTCATTACTGCCCTGCAGAGCGAGGAATCAAATCAAGATGGCTTGAATTTTGATGTGCCTCACGGTAGATTTAAACATGAAGAAGGCATTGAGGAGTGGGATAGATAGTAATCTGTCTCATGAGCATAAAACGTTGTGGAAACGTTTGTTACTGCAGGATAAGGACACATGCAGATATCCGATGGGGAGGGTTAACGCTATTGTAAATGAAACAGACGCAGGGGCTACCACAACGATAAATCAGCACCACCATCAGCTTAAACCTTTCAAAGCCAGGCAGGTCCAGAAGGAGTTGGAGACCATGCTCAAAGAGGACATCATCGAACCGTGCCAGAGCAAGTGGAGTTCGCCTTATTGTTAAGTTCCCAAATTGGTTGAGAACCAGTGATTTTTGGATTATGGGAAGGTGAACACCGTTAGAAAAATCAGACTGATACCCAATTCCAAGATTGGAGAACTGTATCGAGAAATTGGGAAAATGTAGTTCCATCACTAAGTTGGACTTAATACGTGGTTACTGGCAGGTACCTTTATCAGAGATGGCGAAATAAATTTCTGCATTTGTCACCCTAAATGGGCTACATCGATTCAAAGTTAAGCCGTTTGGAATGACGATCGCGCCCATTATCTTCCAAAGAGCTGTGGCTGGGTTACCAGACTGTGCAGTCCATTTGGACGACGACTTATCTTCAATAAGTCCTGGAAAGATCACATGGTACAGTTTGCAGAGCTCTTTGAACGACTACGAGAAGCAAATCTGGTGGTAAACATAAAGAAAACAGAATTAACGAAAGCAGAGGCGACGTTCTTGTGACACAACACCGGTCATGGAAGGTTGACCACATGGAACGGAAAGACGAAGGACATTGAAGAATTGCCACGCCCAACCTCGAAGAAAGAGGCGCTTTGATTCTTAGGAATCGGTGGATTGTATTGCAATTTTATTGCAAACTTCAGCAGTGTAGTTGCACATTAATCGAATTCCTGAAGAAGAACACAAAGTTTCAGTAAAAAGAACAATGCCAGGATGCATTCAACAATTTGAAAGCAAATTTAACCACCACACTAGTTTTAGCTAGACCAGACTTTTCAAAACATTTTAAAGTTGTCATCGATGCTAGTGCCATAGGAGTTCGACAAATGGATGATGACGTCAGCTTGTATGAGGTGTCACAGCTGCAAATTGCGCGGTGATAGATTAAAGACAGATATCAGAGGCAGGTTCTTAACTCAGAGAGTGATACGGGCGTGGAATGCCCTGCCGGCCAATGTTGTTATTTTAGCCACATTAGGGATATTTAAACAATCCTTGGATAAGCACATGGCGGATGATTGGATTGTGCAGTGGGATGGGCGTTGCTTAGTTCATAGTTCAGCGCAACATTGAGTGCTGAGGCGCCTGTTCGCGCTGTATTGTTCAATATTCTATGTTTACAACGTGACCAACAAACGGAGACAAGGGAAATTCTGTTAAAATGAGGACATGTCTCACATCAGCACCCACTTTTTACCCCAAATGCATTTTCTAATCCACA
Organism: Chiloscyllium punctatum; assembly: GCF_047496795.1. Taxonomy (NCBI): domain Eukaryota; kingdom Metazoa; phylum Chordata; class Chondrichthyes; order Orectolobiformes; family Hemiscylliidae; genus Chiloscyllium; species Chiloscyllium punctatum. The sequence continues at coordinate 44,125,100 of NC_092781.1, forward strand.
TCAAATCGTGTGTGACAGTCTTGAAGGAATGAATGGTCTCGTCTGTTTCTGTGCACCCTGTGTCTGGTGCAATTGCCCTCCGGTCCTCCTTTCGAACAGATTTGTGGGACCGAATGGAAAGGAGCAACATAGGACTCAGCAAGAGCAGTCGGTTCATTGACACTTTGATGTTGCTTCAAAACGCAGTAAGATGGTGGCTTACCGAGTTGTGCTCTGAGCCACACTTCCCTGTCTGTAGTTCATTATCCTGGACTCATTTTTCTGTCAAATATCGAACTAACACAGCTTTGAATAATTTGCACATGCACAGGTACCACTGATTTTTGGGAAAGAGGATTCCTACTCAAACGGCTCTTTGAAACTTTATTCTTGTCCCTGTTCAGAGAGAGGTTGGAGGATTGTTCTTTGCTTTTCTCGTCTTCCGACCCTATTGGGCATGATAAATTTTAAACAGAACCAGGTCTTACAAATACCACTGATATTGGTCTCAAAGCACATTAGGTTCAATGTTCGGAGCAAGTCAGGTAAATAGCTTGAATTTCCAAAATTACTTTAACTATAACCAAAGCCATGATGCTCAAGCTGTAATAAAAAGATAAACGATTAATAGCTTGGACATGGAAAGATAAATATTGATTATTATATTTTTCAAGACACATCGACGTACATAAATGCACAAACAGAGAGAAGCACACAGATAATCCCGCATGCAGGCACACACAGGCATGTACAGAGCCACACACACAGGCACATGCAATCAACACACATACAGAGCTATGCACACAACTACACACAGACCGACACAGAATGAAACACAGAAACAAACACAGATTCACTCACCCAGGCACACTCATTCATTGCTGATCAATCCGGTCGGTGTGCTGGAGCGATATCTAGTTCTGGTTTAAAGATCAATGAACTGCTGTAATCTGCACAGTTTTCTGCACTCAGCAGATTGCTGAGTTCTCCGGCTGAACAGATATTTCTTCTGGGTTCATGGTGTCTGGACTGGTTCTGTGAGGTGGATTGAGAATTTCATGCAATTAAACATTTCAGATGATGTGACAATGCCTTTTTTTGATCTCATTCTCGTAGTTAGGGCATCGGTCTCTCACTCCATTGATGTTGCAGTGTGCCCATGCACAACACAGCATGTTGGTAAATATGCACTATCCTAGCCGTGACCACAGCCTCTTCGTTCAGAAGCAGGCAGCCATTCCCATCGTCTTCAGTCTCCATGTAGAAAGAAATGATGGCCTCTCGGTCATGGCCACCCCATTGATAACCTTCTCCCTGTTGTTGGAAGTACCCTCTCCTTAATCATCTCACACCGCTAACCAACCACATGAGAATGTCCAATGTGCACTGAGAGCAACAGGCTCCCTGGGAACAACAGAGAGCAGACCATCATGGAGATGGAGTAATGCTTCAGATGTGTGAATGGGTGAGAGTGTAGCCCTCAGTATGCACTGCATCACTAAGTCCTATAATCTCTTTCCAGTTATGTCATGCACAATCATTCAGATTTCCTGAAAATTCATAGTTTCACAGTTCTCACGTGATTTTCCATCTGCCAAATTGATGTCCATTGCTTATCCATTTACGTACTCTCTACCTTTTCCTGATAACTTCGTTGCCTCACTATGTTATAGTTGGTGACACTTTTGCTCAGCATACTATTGTTACATTTATCTAAATCATTGCTATAGTTTGTGTCTCCTCATTGGTCTCTATGTCACTGCATTCGATAATTTCTATTAAACTGATTCATCCCTAACTTATCCTTGCTAACCGCTCAATAACCTGTCGTCCCCGAATTCCAGTGTCTCAGGTTTGAAAAGCTGCATGTTTTCTTCTAGTTCTTGTGTAACGGGCATGAGATTTTAAAAGACCTGCTTTAACTGCTGAACAACATCCACGAACAAATGAATGGCGTAAGTGTGACACTTTTTGAAACTCTTGTTGGGCTAAATAACCTGCCTCAGGATAGGTGTGGTTACGAATGGTGCAAAACGTCTTGAAACCATCAGGCAAGAGCCGAATTCTGACTTTTTGATAATGGAAAGGCCAATGATATGCAGCTGCTGATAGCCCACTGTGCCTCGTGAATGCCCTGGTTCCATTTGTAATGTCCTTAATAAGCATGTCCTACTTCGCAGTAGGTAGTGCGACAGAACACAGTGGGCAGTATTTTCACTATGAGGTTGAGACATCCCCTCCAAAACTACTGTGTGCTGGGTGCTGCTACAGGTTCTCTTAGGGATAGATACATCCGTGACAATGAGTTTGCTGACAATGTTTCCCACTTGTTGGATGTCCCATCACGTCCCACTGTTGTGTATTCTGGGTCTCACCCTGTTCCGTCAGTGGTATGCCTATGGGGACACTCTCAGAGATGGACATTGAACGTCCATACCCAGAGAATGTTCTATGTCCTTGTCACCCTCAGTGCTCCCTCCAATTTGGTTTCAATATCGAGGGAAATTGAGTTATCACGGAGGTGTGGTGTGCACGGTAGTACATGCCCATCATCACGAGATTCCCTTGTCAATCTCTGGCCTGTTGCCATGAGATTTCGTGGGTTTTGGAGTTAATGTTGGGGAATTCCAGGGTAAATCTTTTCCTGACTGTGTCTCACAGAGCATCCACCACTGGTGGGTCTGTCTTGCCGGTCGAAGTTGATATATCTTGGTATCGTGATGGGGCTTCATGAACCATTACAACTTAGGAATTTGGGTAGCACCATGGCTTAGTGGTTAACACTGCTTCATCACAGCGCGAGGCAACCAGTGTCGATTCCAGCTTTTGGCAACTGTCCACGTGGAGTTTGCCCGTTCTCCCCATTTCTGCGTGGGTTTCCTTCAGTTGCTCTGATTTCCTCTCCTATTCCACAGATGTCCAATTCAGATGCATTGGCCATGTTAAATTGTCCATAGTGTTTAGAGATGTGTAGGTTTGGTGCATTAGAAAATAGAACAATACAGTGCAGAACAATACTTTCAACCCTTGATGTTGCGCCAACCTGTGAATTAATCTAAGCCCATCCCCCTGCATTATCTCATCATCATCCAAATGCATCACAAAGGGGTGTTTAAACACCTCTAATGTCGCTGAAAAAACGACTTTGGCAAGCAGGGCATTCCACGCCCTTACCACACTCGGAATAATGAACCAGAATCTGACATCTGTCTCAAATCACTTTTCAGCTATGCTCCCTTTTACAACCCTCGATCCCTCTACCAATAAAACCTAATACACCGTATGCCTTCTGATAACACTATCAACCTGTGTGGCAACTTTCAGGGCTCGATGTATATGGGCACCAAGATCCCTCTGCACATCCAAGAATCTTTCCTTTGAACTAATTTCATGTCTTACTGTTATCCTTACCAAAGTGAATCACCTCACATTCATCTCCATTGAATTCCATTTGCCAATTCTCAGCCCAACTCTGCAATTCGTCCAAATCCCCCTGCAACCTGAGGAATTCTGTGCATACGTTGAAGGAAATGAATACGATTTAATGGCATTAGAGAGACAGGGCTACAGGGTGACTCATACTGGAAACTCAATACCCATAACATTTTACAGGTGGGAGTGTTAGACAAAACTGAGAAGGGAGTGAGCGTGATTTCTGAATAAGGAAACGTATCTGTCCAAATTGAAATGGTGATCTGAATCAAATGATCAAGGCGTTGTCTTAATCTCATTGTTCTTGTGCACAAAGTGCCCAGTTGAATTGGGTTTGGGGAAAGATTGCCACCGTGAGGCTGAGTAGATATCAAGAAACTTAATGTGCAGAAGCGCCTTTGTCTATGGGTCTTTCCGACTCTCGCACATTCTATACGGCCTTTCCCTGGAACATTTTGTGACTGACATTCCCAGGAACATTCTGCAACCAAACATCCATGGAACGTACTATACTCGACATTCCCTGGCACATTCTGCACCTGGCATTCCTCGTAAAGTTCTGTAACTGACATTTCCTGGGACATTCTCTCTCCGATATTACCAGTAACAGTCTATTGCCAATGTTCCCTGGAACTTCCTGCACCCGCCAAACTACGGAACATCCTAAACCTGTCATTCCCCAGAACATTCTATATTCAACATTCCTCAGAACGTTGCCTTCTCCAGGATAATGTCTACCCGAAATTCTCAAGAAATTTGACACCCAACACTTCCTGAAAATTCTATCCACGTGACCTTCCCCAGAACGCGCTACAACTGATATTCCCCAGAAAATTCGAAAACTGATATTCTTTGGAACATTCTGAATAAGTCATGCCGGGGACATTCTATTCCTGGCATTCATCGGAACATTGTACGTCAGCACTCTTCAAAATATTCTATACCTGACACTTTCCAGAATATTCTGGACCAGATACTCGCTGGAACGTTCATACCCGGTATTCCTCGCAACATTCTCAAACCAACATTGCTTGGAATAGTCGATACATGACGTTCACCAGAACATTCCATATCCGAAATTATTTGTAAATGTTTGGATGTGAATGAATTGAACAAAAGACCATAACCCAAGGGAAGAGATTCTCTCCAGGGATAAGGAGACACTATTCTGAATGCCCCCTCAGGCGGTTAAAGGCGAAAATACGTTTGCCTTGCATTCACATTTCTTCATCGACCACAATTTTACTAAAAGACAGATATTTCCAAGCTCCACATGTCTTCAAGGAACTAGGAGAGAATCCTTCAGGACGGCAATATTTTCACCTTTCATCTTAGGAATTGTGAAGAAGCGACGTGTCTGCTCTCGAGTGATCAAGTGGGTGGGAATATTTTCGAAGTATCTGTCCTAATGGGTGTGTGCCTGTGTGTTTGGAGAGGGATGGTTTGTTATGGTTTCCATCACATTTTTGTCAGTATTCAGACTTTCTCATTTGTTATTTCAGCTCCAAGTACGTCAATAAATCTCTGAATACAGTGACACATTTGGTAATTTCATTTGCTTCTCAAATAACCTGTCAACTTTGCCTCCAGGTTTGATGTATAATTTGTTTTCTTTCCTCTCAGTTAACGTACTGACGATCTACGTCCTGCTTTATAAAGATTGCGCATTGTCTCCATGTGTCAGACTTTACCTGGTGGCCATGGCAGTGACGGACCTACTGGTCATTATCATCGACCTGATATTGAGACACATCCCCATTGTCTTTCGGGAACAGTTTTATTTCCTGAGGAAAATCCCAGTGTGTAATATCCACGCCGTCCTGCTTTATGCAGCTACTGACTGTTCTGTCTGGTTCACCGTCGCTTTCATATTTGATCGGTTTGTTGCTATTTGTTGCCAAAAGCTGAAATGTAAATATTGCAGTGAGAAAACGGCAGCTGTGGTTTTGGGAACACTGACTGTGCTAAACGTATTAATGAACATTTTCTGGTATTTTATGCTCACAGCTCGGTATTGGCTGTGGCATGGACCCTGGTTTTGTGTGGCTACATTGTCGAGTTACTTCTCTCGTGCCTGGGTCATAATTGAGTCCCTCCACCATATTCTAACACCGGCTCTCGCAATTCTTCAGATTCTGGTGCTCAATGCTTTCACGGTCAGACACATTTTAGTGACCAGCACAGCTCGCAGGAGACTAAAGGATCTTAATGGGGCCGTTCAGTGTGACAAAGAAATGAGAAATCGGAAAAAAAACATAATTTCACTGCTTGTGATCTCGGTCAATTTCATTCTGTTATGGTCACCGTTTACAATGTATTCGATATGGAATCGGATGAGGTATATTATGTCTTCCCCTTTGCGTCTAGAATGGTTTATGCAGGAATTGAGCTTCATGCTGCAGCTCCTCAGTTGCTGCACAAACACCGCAATTTATGCCGTGACCCAGACTAAATTTAGACAACAGCTGAAGAATGTGTTGAAATATCCCTTCACCCACATTCATGAATCAATCAAATTCACTCAATCATCAACTCATCCGGGATGATCTCATTTCAATTCTATACTTCAGCAATGAAACAGCCTGTCGCTAACCTTCTCGACCGGGGGTAGTGTTGGTTTATACAACCTAGCCCCACGGGGGTTACATTGGCACGTTTCAATATTGCTCTCAACTGACGGGGCAGTGAAAAATGTTGCTATTTCATTGAATATATCTATCACTTCAATTTGTAAATAATAAGGGGAAGAGAGCTGGCGGTGGAGCACCAGGTCGTTGCTAGGGGAACAGACGGGTGTGGATCTACCAGCCATTGCGAGGGGATCAGAGGAGAGAATGGAAATTAAGCCTGTTGCTTGTGAAACAGAGGGGAGTGTGGAGCTTCAGGATGTTTCAAAGGGAGTGGAGGGAGGTGTAGAGATTTAGTGCATTCCTAGGGCAACAAAGGCGGTGTTGATATCCAGGTTTTGCTTGGGTAAAAGTATGGGCCTTGGGTCAAATGACGTTACTAAGTGACACACTGGGTGAGAGGACACAGACTGTTAGTAGGAGGTACTTGTGGGGGTAGCACTTTCGGCTGTGACTCAGGCAAAGGAGTTGGGGTCGGACAACAGGTTGTGCATGGACCAGTTTGTGGAGGCCCCACTGTGTGTTAGTCAGGGAACAGATTGGGATGCGTCAAAGGACAATTTGCAGGAAATCATTGGGGAGGGGGTCACTAGGCATTGCTTAGGGTAGACAGCGTGTAGGGGAAGAAGGTTGAGGTTAAGTAAATGTGGGATAGAGTGACCGTGATGGTGAGGGAGAATGGTGGGGAGTAAGTGTGACGGTGGTGGATTGTGCAGGGCAATGAGGGTGATGTTGGGCGATTTAGCATGATGGTGGTGTACAAGGGGAATGAGCGCGACAGTGACGGTGTGTGGAGAAATGACGGTGATGATGATGGAATGTGTGGGGGAGTAAGCATGAATGTGGCATTGTGCGGGGGAGTGAGCGAGATGATGTGGCTGTGTGCAGAGGATCTGTGATTGACATTGTTTTTATATGTGTGGCACTGAGCATGAAGGTGGGGGAATGTGAGGCATGTGATGGGCAAGTATGTGCATGTGGGAGTGAGATGGTGGGGAAGAGTGAACGTGATGATGGGGCTGTGCATGGGGGTAAATGGGATGGTGGTGTAGTGTGTGATGGAGAGAGCATGACGTTGAGGGAGAGTGAGGAAGAGTGCTTATGAAGAAGGAGGAAAGTGTGGTGGAGAGAACTTGCAAGTGGGAGCTTTGTGGTGGAGTGAGAGGGGGAGTGAGTGTAACGGTGGAGGAATGTGTGGGGTAGTGAGCGTGATGGTGGGGGATTGCACGGGGGAGTTAGTGTGATTGTGGAGGAGTGTGTGGGGGTGCGACCAGGCCGGTGGGGGAGTGTTCGGTGAACTGAGCTGTGGAGTCAGAATGACGGAGTAGTGCAAGGAAGAACGAGCGGGACGGTGATTGAGGATGTGGAGGAGTGAGCATGATGATGGGAGAGTGAGGGGGGGCATGAGCGTGTGACTGAGCGTAACAGTGGGGAAGTCTGTGGGTAGTGAGCATGACAATGGGGTAGTGTGTGGGGGAGTGTGCATGAAGGTGAGAGTGTGTGCAGAGGAGTGAGCGTAGTGGTGTTGGAGAGTGCACAGTTATGAATGTGATGATGGGAGCGTGCAGGGGAGAGAGGAACATGATGTGGGTGAGTGCAAAATTGTTAATGTGATGATGGAGGTGAGTGCAGGGGAGTGAGCACGATGGTGCAGGAGTGTGCGTGGGTGTGAGGTGAGAAGAGAGAATGTGCAGAGCAGTGAGCATGACGGTTGGGGAGTGATGGGGATGAGCGTTATGGTGATGTATTGTGAGGCAGAGTGAGTGTGACGGTAGAGGATTGAGCAGTGCAGCTTGCGTGACAGTGAGGGATGTGGGCAGTGGAGTGAGCATGACTTTGACGACAGTGTGGTGGAGTGATCTTGACAATGACAGTGTGCAGGGCCGTGAAGGTCATGGTTGGAGAATGTGCAGAGACGTGATCATGGTGGTGAGGTAGATTGCGGGTGAGTGAGCATCGCGGTGTTAGAGTGCCCAGGGGCGTGGGTGGAGAGGTACCATGATGCAGGGTATTCCGTGGGGGAGTGAGCATGATGGCGCAGCACTGTACAGAAAGCAAGCATGATGGTGAGGGAGTGTGGAGGGGAGTCAAGGTGATGGTGTGGAAGTCTGGTGAAAAGCCTGCGTGATGTTGGGGCAAATGTCGGTCAAGGAGCTTGAGGTGGGGTGGTGTGCGGGTGAGTGAATGTGACGGTAGGCGAGTGTGGGTGGGACTGAGGATGATGGTGGGAGTGCACAGGGAAGAGAGCAGAGGAGTGACCTAGATACTGGGTTAGTGTGTCTGGGAGTGAGCGAGGGACGAAGAATGATGGGTTTTTACTGTGCAGGGAATGAGTTTGATGGTGGAGCAGTGTTTGGTCGAGTGAGCATGATGGTAAGGGGAGCTTGAATTTGGGGGTGTATGCAGGAGAGTCGGTGTAACAGTGGGTGAGCGTGCTGGGCAGTGAGCGTGATATTGGCGGATCTTAATGGGAGTGACTCTGGTGGTGACGGAGTCTGCAGAGGAGTGACTGTCACGGTGGGGGAAAGTGCAGCAGAATGGGCTTGATGGCGTGGGACTATACAGAACAGTCAGTGTACAGGATGGAATGGGTCTGGCGAGTGACTGTGAAGTAGGGAAAAATGCGCAGGATTGATTGTGAGTGTGAGGCCATGTCAGTGTGGCAGAAGGGGATTGTGCGGAGTGACTGAGTGGAAGAGTGAGGGTGGTGGCAGCGGAGTGGGCATGGGATTGAACATGATGGTTCAAGAGTATGGGAGTCAGTGGGGAAGTGACCCTGTTGGCGGGTGAGTGGTCCGGAGAGTGTGATGATAGGGGAGTGAGCATTACGGTCAGGAGGGTATAAGAGATTGAGGAGATGGTGCGGGACCATGCAGAGGAGTGATTAAGGATTGGGGAACGTGCGATGGAGTGAATGTGATGTTGTGGTTGATTGGGGGGGAGTCAGCATGACAGTGGGGGTGTGTGAGGGGGAGTGAACCTGATTGTGATGGAGTTTGTGGGTGAGTGACCCTGATGGTGTGGGAGTGTTTGGGGGAGGGAGCAGTGAAATGAGGGCGATCATGGGGCAGTGAGTGGGGCAGCGAGCACGACTGTGTGGGAGTGCAGAAGGATAATGCATGACGGGGCGTGTGTGCAGCAGAGTGAGCGTGATGGTGGGGAAGTGTGTGGGGGAGTGAGCGAGAGTTTAGGGAAGTGTGCCAGGGAGTGGACGTGACAGTGTGGAAGTCTGTAATGGAGTGAGGGTAACAATGGAGTAGTGCGTGGAGCAGTGAGTGTATCAGTGCGAGAGTGTGTGGGTGGGTGAGTGTGTCAGTGTGTGAGTGACTGGGGGAGTGAGTGGGGAAATGACTGTGATGATGGATTGTCTGGCAAGTGAGTTTGATGCTGAGGAACTGTGCGGGGTAGTGAGTGTAACAGTGGGGCAATGTGCGGTGGTGTAAATGTAATAGTGAGTGAGTGTGAGGGGGATTGAGTGTGACTTTGGGGGAGTGTGCAGGGACTGAATGTGACGGTGGGACGTGTGCAGGAAAGTAACCATGACGTTGCAGGCATATGTGTAGGAGCAAATTGATGGTAGGGGAGTATGCATAGTAGTGAGCATGAGATAGCGGCATGAACTCGGGAGTGAGGGTGATAGTGGGGGATTCTGCAGGGGTTTTAGTATGACGGCTGACGAGCCTACAGGAGAGTGAAGAGGACCATGGGAGGGTATGCATTGGAGCGACTGTAATGTTCAGAGTGTATGTGGGAGAATGAGCGATTGACTGAGCAAGACAATGGGTTTGTGTGTGGGGGTGTGGCGATAGGGGAGAGTGCAACAGAGTCAGTGTGAGGGTGGGCGAGTATGCAGGCGAGTGTGTGTGATGGTAGGGGAGACTGTGCAGGATAGAGCATGATGTCGTATGTGTGTGCGGGGGATGGATCATGACAGTGAGGGTGTGTGTGTGCGAGTGACCGTGAAGATGCAGGAATGTGCGGGGAGTGAGTGTGAATGCGGTGGAGGGTGCCGCAGAGTGTGGGTGACATTTTGGAAGTGTGTGGGGCAGAGACCGTGACTCTGGGGAACGAGCAGGGGATTGAACATGATGGTGTGGGTATGCGCGGAGAAGTGAGCATGACAGTGGTGGAGTGTGCGGGGTTTGAGCGCTGTAGTGAACGTGAAGGTTGGGTATTGCGCAGGGCAATATGCAGGGGAGTGAATAGACAGTGGTGGAGTGTGCATGGGACAGAGGATTACGGTGGGGGAGTGTATGGGGTAGTGAAAGTAACATTGTGGGTTTGTGAGGGGGAGTAAGCGAGAGAGTGACTTTGACGGTGGTTTAGCGTGCAGGGGAGTGAGCATAATGATGGGGCAGCATATGGGGAGTGAGGATAATGATCGGGTGTGTGTGGGAGAGTCAGCATGACCATCAAGAAGTATCCTGGATTCAGAGTGATGGTGGGTGAGTGTGCGAGGCAGTGAACATGATGGTGAGGGGTTGTAGGCGAACGGGGGAGACAGTGGAGTATGTACAGGGGTGTGAACGTGACGGTGGGGGAGTGTGTGGGGGAGTGAGTGTGACGGTGGAGGTGCATGCATTTGAGTGAGTATAATGATGTGGGAGTTGGGGGGGAGTGAGTGTAATGATGGTGGAATGTGCATAGCTGTGTGACTGACAAGATGAATGTGTGGGGCAGTGAGCGTGATGGTGCGTGAGTGAGCAGTGGATTGAACTTTACAGTGGTGTAGTGTGCGGCAGAGTGAGTGGGACGGTGGGAAATTTTGTGTGGGAGTGTGCAAAAAAGTGATCGTGATGATGAGAGAATTTGTGGTGAGTCAGCGTTACAGTGTGGTTGTGTCCGGGGGAGTGAGAGGGGGAGTTGTGTGACAGTGGGGATCTGCCCGGGGGTGTGACTGTGATGGTGGGACTGTGTGCTGGGGAGTGAGCATGATGGGGAGGGAGTGTGCCGGGAGTTACCATGAAGGTGGGGAAGTGGAAAAGAGAATCTGCCAGATGGCTGGGGAGTGTGTGGGGCAGGGTGTGTGACGTGGGGGAGTGTGCGGGGGTGTGAGTGTGACTGTGGTTGAATCTGTGTGCAACTGAGGATGATATTGGTGGAGTGTTCGGGGAGTGAGAATGAGACTGTGGAGTATGCAAGTTATTGAGGTGACATTGGAGGAATGTGCGGAGGAGTGTTAGGCATGGAGTGAGCAAGGGAGTTGAACGTGATGGTGTGGGAGTGTGCAGCGGAATGAACAGGGGAGTGACAAGTGATGCCAGGTGAGTGGGCAGGAATGTGAGTGTGATGGCGTGCCAATGTACAGGGGAGTGGACATGACGGTGGGTGAGTGTGCATGGGACTGGTGATGACAATGGGGAGTGTATGGGAGAGTTTGCGTGAGGCTGGGGAATTTGCAGGGTTTTAAGGTAATGATGGGGAGTGTGGGGAGGAGTGAGTGTGAGGTAGGGAATGTGAGGGGGAGTGAATGTGACGTGTGGGAGTGTGTGGAATCAGTGTGATGGTGGGGGAGTGTGTGCGGGAATGCGTGGGAAGTGAGCATGATAGTGGGTGAGTGTCGAGGAGACAGGATGATAGTGAGCTAGTGCATGGGAGAGTACACATGCCTAAGTGGGAGTATGCAGGAACATCAGCGTGAAAGTGAGTGAGTGTGCAGGGGAGTAAGCATGACAGTGCAGGAGTGTGCAGGTTAGTGAGTGGGTGAGTGACCATGATGCCGGATGACTGTGGGCGAGTATGTTTGATGGTGGGGCAGTATACGGCAGAGTAAGCATGACGGTCGGGAGTGATTGGGGGAGTCAGTGTGAATTTGAGTGTATACTTGAGAGTCAGTGTGATGGTGAGTGAGTGTGCTAGGCAGTGAGCATGATGATAGCTGATGTTCAGGGGAGCGAGTATATCGGTGAGGAGTGTTGATGTCGTATATATGGTTGACGGTGAAGGTTGATGTTGTGTATGTGGATTTCAGTGAGTCGTTTGATAATGTTCCCCACTGGAGACTATTGCACAAATTAAGGAGGCACAGAATTAACGGTGATTTAGCGTTTTGGGTTAGAAATTGAATAGCTGAAAAAAGACAGAGAGTTGTGTTGATGGAAAATATTCTTCCAGGAGTTCAGTTACTCATGGAGTATGGCAAGGATCTGTTTTGGGTCTACTGCTGTTGTCATTTTTATAAATGACCCGGAGGAGGGTAAAGAAGATTTGGTTAGTAAATATGCAGATGACACGAAGGTTGGTACAGTTGTGGATAGTGACGACGGATGTTGTAGGTTACAGAAGGTCATAAGTAAGCTGCACGGCTGGGCTGGAATGTGGCAAATAGAGATTAATGCGGAAACGTGTGAAGTATTCACAATGGACAAAGTATCAGGAATGCAGAGAACTGGGCTCATGGCAAGATTCTTGGTAGTGTCAATGAGCAGAGAGATCTCGGTGTCCAGGTAGATTGGGGGTCTGTGCAGGAGGTTGAACATGATTGTGGGGGAAGTATTCAGTGGGGTGAGTCTGACAGTGTAGAGGGAAGTGAGCATGATGTTTGGGGAGTCTTCAAGGAGAGTGTGAAAACAGTGGAGGAGTGTGCTGAGGAGTGAGCGTGACTGTGAGGGAGTGTGCAGGGGAGTGAGGGTGACTGTGAGGGAGTGTGCAGAGGAGTTAGCGTGACGGTGAGCGAGTGTGTGTGGTAGTGTGCACGATGATAGGGTGTGTGCAGATTAGTGAGTGTGATGGTGGGGGAGTGTGCGGGGGAGTGAGGGTGACGATGAGGCAGTGTGTGCAGGAGTGAGAGTAAGGATTGGTAAATATATAGAGAGTGAGTGTGATGGTGGGAGAATGTGTGGGGAGTGACTGTGACGGTGGAGCAGTGTGTGAGGGAGTCAGGTTAATGGTGGGGAAAGGTGTGGGGGATTGAGGGTGATGGTGGGAGAGACTGCGGGGAATTGAGCATGAAGTTGGGGTAACATGTGGTGGAGTAGACCATGGCAGCGTGTGTGGGGGGGGGGGGGGGGGGGAGTGTGAATGATGGTGCTGGAATGTGCGAGAGAGTGATCACAATGCTGGGATGTGTGCAGGTTAATAAGCGTGATGGTGGGGAAGCATGAGAGATAATGAGCGTGACGGTGGGGAGTGTAGTGAGAGTGTGTGGTGTAGTAAGCGTGATGGTGTTGGAGTGTGTAGGGGAGTCAGCACAACGATGTGAGAGCATGTGGGAGAGTGGCATGGCGGTATGGGAGTACGGAGGCAGTGAGCCGGGAAGTGAGTTTGATCGTGTGGAGAGTGTAGTGGAGTCAGTATGATCGTTGAGGAGTGTGCAGGGAAAGTGCACGTGGCAATGGCGGAGTGTGCAGGGCAGTGAGTGTGGGAGTGACCATGACAGAGGTGGAGTGTTTGGGCAATTGAGCGCGATTTTTGTTGAAGTTGTAGTGGAGTAAGTCTAACTGTTGGGGAGGATGCGGGAGAATTTCCGTTACAATGGGTGAGTGTGTTGGGCAGTGAGTGTGATGCTGGGAGTGTGTGCGGGGGAATGAGCATGAGTGTGGGGGAATGTGGAGGGGAATGACTGAGCGATTGACTAGGGGAGTAAGTTGGTGAGTGGGCGTGATGGTGTTGGAGTGTGCAGGGAAGTGAACATGAATGTGTGCAAGTGTGCTCGGCAATGAATTTGCCAATAGAGGATGTGCAGGAGAGTGAGTGTGATGGTGGGGGAATGTGCAGGAGAGTGAGCAGAGGAGAGAGCATGACCTTGGGAAAGTGTGCAGGGGAGTGAACATGATGGTGGGGAACGTGAAGGGGAGTGAGGGGGATGGTGGTGGACTGCACGGAATAGTGAGTTTGGCGGTGGGGTGTGTGTGCAGGGAAATCAGCATAATGGTGAGGGAGTGTGCGTGAGAGTCAGTGTGAAAATGGGGAGTGTGACGGGGTGTGAGTGTGCTGGTCGGGGAGAGTACGAGGATTAAGCCTGATGGTGGGAGCTTTGTTGGGAAATGAGTGTGACAGTGGGGGTGTGTGCAATAGAATGAGTGATTGAGCATGACATTGAAGTAGTGTGCGAATGAGCGAGTGCACTGGTGTGGGAGCATTCGCAATAGTGAATGTCGCAATGGTGAATGATTGAGATGATAGGTGCACAGGGAGTCATTGTGGTGGTGGGGAGTGTGTGGGGATTCAGTGTGGTAATGGGGAAGTGTTCAGGAGAGTGAGTGTGATGATATGAGAATATACGGCGAGGAGGTGGAGGAGTTACCATGATGGTGCGCGAGTGTGCAGGGGAGTGGGCATGATAGTGGGAGAGCTTATATGTGTTTGAGCGTAACAGTGAGCGAGTTGGTGTGGGGGAGTGAGCTTGATTATGGTAGAGTGCATAGAAAAGTGAGTGTGAAGGTGCACAAGTATGCGGGGGAGTCAGTGTGATGGTGGGGGTGTCCACAGGGAGCAGTGGTGACAATGGGGGAGTGTGTGGATCAGTGAGCATGACATTGTTTGAGTTTACTGGGAGTGAGCGTGATTGTGGATAGTGGCTGTGCCAGTTTGATAGTGGTGGGGGGATTATTTGCACTTCGCAATTATATATTCCCTCACACACATACATACAAGCACACACTCCACGATATAATTCAACATAAATTTAGTTAACGGTTGAATTTTAATTCAAAAACAATTGAAGTCTGAACAAGTGCAATATCACTGTCAAAAAGAGACAATTCTAGTATTTCTGGTAGTTGGACTTTGCTGAAGGCATGTCAATGGGTTCATGTTGGGTTACATAGAAAAGCTGCAGAGCTGGGCTGAGAGGTGGCAAATGGAGTTTAATGCGGACAAGTGTGAGGTGATTCACCATGGTCGGAGCAACCAGAATGCGATGTATTGGGCGAATGGTAAGATTCTTGGTCGTGTAGATGAGCAGAGACAACTCGGTGTCCAGGGACAGCTCCTTGAAAGTTGCCATTCAGGTTGACAGTGTTATAGACAATAGACAATAGACAATAGATGCAGGAGTAGGCCATTCTGCACTTCGAGCCTGCACCGCCATTCAATATGATCATGGCTGATCATTCCTAATCAGTATCCTGTTCCAGCCTTATCTCCATACCCCTTGACTCCACTATCTTTAAGAGATCTATCCAATTCATTCTTAAATGAATCCAGAGACTGGGCCTCCACTGCCCTCTGGGGCAGAGCATTCCACACAGCCACCATTCTCTGGGTGAAGTAGTTTCTCCTCATCTCTGTCCTAAATTGTCTACCCCGTATTTTTAAGTTGTGTCTTCTGGTTCGGCACTCCCCCATCAACGGAAATATGTTCCCTCCTGCCAGAGTGTCCAGTTCTTTCATAATCCTATACGTTTCAATCAGATCCCCTCTCAGTCTTCTAAACTCAAGGGTATACAAGCCCAGTCGCTTCAGTCTTTCCATGTCAGGCAATCCTGCCATTCCAGGAATTGACCTCGTGAACCTACGCTGCACTCCCTCAATAGCCAGAATGTCTTTCCTCAAATTTGGAGACCAGAACTGTACACAGTACTCCAAGTGTGGTCTCACCAGGGCCCTGTACAGCTGCAGAAGCACCTCTTTGCTTCTATACTCAATTCCTCTTGTTATGAAGGCCAGCATGCTATTCGCCTTCTTCACGACCTGCTGTACCTGCATGCTTGCCTTCATTGACTGGTGGACAAAACACCCAGATCTGTCTGAACAGCCCCTTTACCTAATTTGATACCATTGAGGTAGTAATCTGCCTTCCTGTTCTTGCCACCAAAGTGGATAACCAGACATTTATCCACATTAAACTGCATCTGCCATGCATCTGCCCACTCACCTAACTTGTCCAGGTCAACCTGTAATCTCCTAACATCCTCATCACATTTCATCCTACCACCTAGCTTTGTGTCATCAGCAAATTTGCTAATGTTATTGCTGATACCATCTTCTATATCATTTACATATATTGTAAAAAGCTGCGGTCCCTGCACGGATCCCTGCGGTACCCCACTGGTCACTGCCTGCCATTCCGAAATGGAGCCGTTAATCATTACCCTTTGTTTCCTATTAGCCAACCAATTCTCTATCCAATCGAGCACTTTGCCCCCAATCCCGTGCGCCCTAATTTTACTCACTATCCTCTTGTGTGGGACTTTATCAAAAAGTTGTTAGAAGGCATACAGTGTTTTAGCTTTTATTAATAGAGGGATCAAGTTCCAGAACCATGAGTTAATGCTGCAGCTGCACAAAACTCTGGTGTGGCTGAACTTGGAGTATTGTGTGCAGATCTAGTCACTGCATTATAAGAAGGATGTGGAAGCTTTGGAAAGGGTGCAGAGGAGATTTACTCGGACGTTGCCTGGGATGGAGGTAAGGTCTTACGAGGAAAGGCTGAGGGACTTAAGGCTGTTTTCGTTAGAGAGAAGGAGGTTGAGACGTGACTTAATAGAGATATATAAGATAATCAGAGAGTTACATAGGGTGGACAGGGAGAGCCTTTTTCCAAGTATGGTGATGGTGAGCACAAGGGGGCATAGTTTTAAATTGAGGGATGATAGATATAGGACAGATATCAGAGGTAGTTTCTTTACTCAGAGTAGGAAGGGGATGGAGTGCGTTGCCTCCAACGGCAGTAGTTTCGCCAGCTTTAAGTGCATTTAAGTCGTCAATGGGCAAGCATATGAACATACATGGAATAGTGTAGGTTAGATGGGTTTCAGATTGGTATGACAGGTCGGCGCAAGATCGAGGACAGAAGGGCCTGTACTGCGCTGTAATGTTCTATGTTGCATGTCCATATTATTTTGAAACAGCGGTAAAAATAAGCATACTGAAGGCAAGAACAGTGTTTTGAAGAGATTAAAGGCCGAGTCAAGCATTTCAGTGGAGTTATACTCCTGCCAATGTTTACACAAATGGCAGGTTTCATACATACCCCAAATTCTGGAAACAGACCATTCATCCCATCAAGTTGGCTTATCACTCCAACAATCAGCCCACGCAGCGCAACTCGCAAACCTTGTATTCCCCATGATTAACCCGCTCAGCCTGCACATTATGGTCAATTTGGCATGATCATCACATCGACCAGACACATCGTTGCACTGTGGGATGAAGCCCACAAAGATGCTTGGAGAATTTGTAAACCTCACACGGGCAGTAATCCAATTCTGGGACCGAACCAGGTATGTAGAGCTGTGAGCCAACAGTGCTAGACACTGTTAACACACAACCATGGAAGAAACCCGGTAAATTCAATTGCATTTGGTCAACACGATTGATACATAAAGGTTTATTTTTCTTACAAACAATGAAAACAAGTTTTTGACTTTATGAAAGACTGGTGGCAGTGTTTAATTCTCTAGCCTTCCAGCAAAAATCAGATGATGTGCAAAATGTTTTGAAAGCAAAGATATTCACTGCACTGAAAATTCCAATGTTAATGTAGTCCAAGTTAGAACATAAAACATTACAACAAAGTGCAGTCCCTCGATGTTGTCCCGACGTGTGGAACGAATCTGAAACCTAACTGACCCACGCTATTTTGTTCCCTTCCATATGCCTATCTAATGACCATTTGAATACCCGTAAAGTGATGGTGAGTCGACTACAATTGCAGAACGTGCTTTCCACGCCCCTACCACTATGTGAGTAAAGAAACTACCTCTGACTTCTTTCCTATATCTGTCACCCCTCAAGTTAACGCTATGCCCTCTCGTGCTTGCCATCGCCATCTGAGAAAAAAGTCTCTCACTGTCCAGACTTTTTATCACTTTGAATATCTCATATTTCTGAACCACATCAACTCTCAACATTGTTCTCTCGAACGAAAACAGCTTCAAGACTCTCAACCGTTCCTCGAAAGAACTTCCCTCCATACCAGACAACATCCTGGTAAGTCTCCTCTGAACCCTTTCCCAAGCTTCCGCTTCCTTCTATAACGTGGTGACCACAACTGTACGCAATCCTCTAATTGTTGCTGCACCAGAATTTTAGACAACTGCAACATGACCTCATAGTTCAGAAACTCAATCCCTCTGCAATCTCTCTGCTCACCTACACTACCAGGAATCTTACCATTAGCCTAGTACTCTTTATTCTTGTTACTCTTTCCGAAGTGAACTACCACATATTTGTCCGCAATGAACTCCATTTGCCAACTCTCAGCCCAGTTCTGCAGCTTCTGTATGCCCCTTTGTAACCTACATCGTCATTCATCATTATCCACAATTCTACCAAACTAAGTGTCATCCTCAAATTTACTAACCCATACCTCTACGCCCTTATCCAGGTCATTTGTAAAAATGATAAACAGCAGTGGACACAAAACAGACCTTTGTGGTACATCGGGATGAACTGAGGGACAGGATGATTATTGCCCATCAACCATCACCCTCTGTCTTCTTTCAGATAGCCAATTTCTGATCCAAACCGCTAAATCACCCTCAATCCCATGCCTTCGTATTTTGTGTTTAACGTCATTGCTGTTATCCAAATTGCCTAATAATTTAACGTGGAATAAAATCGAGGTAATTTATTCAAATATTGCAGGGTTTTCGATACTGAGCGGTACTTTAAAATCCAACAAAAACACACACGTTACAGCTGAAACCTGCAAAGAAAGTGGCGATCTTCTTTTGGAGAATCCGGGTATTATTCATATTAGATGGGCTGTACCCGTACGGGTCTTTTAGAGTGAAGTCGTGTTCATTTCCTGTTCTTTTTATTCCATAACCAAAGTTAGCATCATCTAGTAGTATCAGCACAGCAAAAACAGAGGGAAAACACTTATATATTCACGCATGTTTTCATTACACAATCGGACACAGGCCCATCTGCGTCCTGGATGGAGAAATATCAATGGCTGAAAGGAATTGTACTAATACATTTAATAATAAAGACTCAGAATGCATTAGGAAACACCAAAGAAAATCTTAGAATTGCACCATCCTTCTGAATACTCTTTGACATTTGACTATAAATTCTGTATCCGATGCATTGTCACTTGCTGTCTGCTGATGAAGCCACAGCCATGAAAGCTAGCGCTTGCAAATAAACCAGTTAGAATATCACCTCGTGTAGTGTTACTTTTGACTTTTACCACCCCAGTACATAACCGGCTCCTTCACTTCAAAATTGCAGAAAACAGCTTAGTTGCGTGAACGGGAAGTGATGCATGATTTCTTCATAGTTGTTCTCTTGTGAAATCGTTTAATTGTGGCTCCTTTTACTAGCACTAAAGATCACCCCTGAGAAAATATTCTCCCGTTTTTGTTTACTGGTTGTTAAGCCAACATCAACATGGCATACCCAACATTTCCCAAGATGGTTTAATTAAGCACAAACACATTGTGGTCCATTCATTTGATTATTTAAACTGGCGCTTCCATTATAAGTTTGTCAGATACACCCTCGGGGATTTCAGTTTCCACTCAGTATTTGAACACACTTGCATTGATGTTTATCCATCCACTTCACTGCACGACACACAAAGCTCGTGAATCCAAATACATTGCGTGAAGATAAAATTCATATCTGGGACATTGTGGGTGACTGTGAAAGGGTCAATCTGTGTATTATGCAGGTCAGAATGTGTGCGTTGCAACATTAGTGACAGAAAGAAAGAGACAGAGCGTGACAGGAACAGGAAGGCACACGTAGAAATAGAATCCCAGAAGCTAGAAGAAACATCATCCAGTCGTAGAATTATAGATATGTACAGCATGGAACAGACCCTTCCGTACAACTCATCCATGCTGACCTAATATCCCAACTTAATCGAGTCTCGCTCGCCAGCACCCGGCCCATAGCCCTCCAAACCCTTCTTACTCATGTACCAATCCAGCTGCTTTTTAAATGCAGCAATTGTACCAGCCTCTGGCAGCTCATTCCATGTGTACACTACCATCTGCGTGAAAGAGGTGTCCCTTAGGTCCTTTTACATCTTTCCGCTCTCAGCATAAACCTATGCGCTCCCGTTCTACACTACCCCGTACCAGTATAAAGACTTTGCCTATTTATCCTATGAATGCTGCGCATGATTTTATAAACCTCTATAAGGTCATGCTTCAGTCTCGAACACTCCAAGGAAAACAGCGCAGCCTTCTCAACCTGTCCCTATAGCTCAAAGTCTCCAACCCTGGTCACATGCTTATCAATATTTTCTGAATCCTTGCAAGTTTCACAACATTCTTCTGATCGGATGGAGATCGGAATTGCACACAATATTTCAAAAAATAACTGAATCAACGTCCTGTTCAACCGCAACAAGACCGTTCAACATATTTACTCAATACTCTGACCAAGAAAGGAAAGCATACCAATCGCCTTCTTCGCTATCCGATCTAACTGCGACTCTGTGAACCTCTGGTCATAGGTTCAAGGAGCTGTAAAACTGCTCTCCAAGGTTTCCTTCCTCAGCAAAATTCCGTAGGTCCTTACTATTAAGTGTATAAGTTCTGCCATGATTTGCTTGTTCAAAATGAAGCAACTCACATTGATCTTCATCTACCACTCGTCAGCCCATTTGTCCCTCTGAGCAAGATCCCGTTGCAACCTAAAATAGCATTCTTCACTGTCCAATAAATTCCGAATATTGGTGTCATCTTCGAAATTAATAACTGTACCTCTTATGTTCAGATCAAAATAACTTGTGGAAATGATAAATAATAGAGGACTCAACAGCGAGCGTTGTCGCACTCTACTGGTCACAGGCCTCCAGTCTGAAAGGTAACCCTCCACCACCACCATCTGTCTCCGACTTTTGAGCCAGTTCTATATCCAAATCGCTAGTTCTCCCTATATTCCATGAATCACTCCAATGCAGCTCCTAGTTTTTGATTAACACAGAAACAGTCACAACACTTAAAAGGAGGATTCGAATATTGAGAGATGGTACTTTTGAACAAAACACCCACTCCAAAACACCCGAATATAATCTCATAATGGTTAATCAATTTTTGTGCAAAAAATTGCTGAACCGTCCATGAAACAAGTCCTGGACATAGTCTACAAATGCCAATGATGACATAACTCCAGCAGAGAACATAGAACATAAAACAAATACAGTGCAGTAGGTAATCTTTGGCCCTCGATGTTTCACTGATCGGTGAAACCAATCTGAAGCTCATCTAAACTGCACTATTGATTCTCGTCCATGTGTCTATCCAAAGAACATTTAAATTCCTAAAATCTGGTTAGTCTACTGCTGTTGCATACAGTGGGTTACACATCCCTACTACTCCCTGAGTAAAGAAAGTTCCTCTGACATCTGTCCTCTCGCTATCACCCTACAGTTGAAAGCTGTGTCCCCTCGTACGAGCCATCACCATCCGAAGGTAAAGGCGCTCGCTTTCCAATCTACCTAACCTTCTGATTATCTTCTATATCTCAATTAAGTCATCTCTCAACATTATTTTCTCTTACGAGAACGGCCTCAAGTACCTCAGCATTTCCTCGTGAGATCTTCTCTCCACAGCATACAGCATCCTAGTAAATCTCTTCTGAAACTTTTCCAAAGATTCCACATCCTTCATATAATGAGGTGACCAGAACTGTACATAACACTCCAAGTGTGGCCGCAAAGGAGAACATACTAGTCAACAGCTGAAGGTCAAGTGCAGCACTAAAGCAAAGTATGCAGTTAAGAGGTCTATGTTCAGAGAACTGTATTACTTTGCTGCAATCGCTGAATCAACATCGAGATAATATACACCAAAGTGCTCTTTTTTATGTAGGCTGTGCACTTCTAGCTGCTGCAGATATGCACATCCACTAAAATGTACCATGTAATAATTTACATTGCACTTAGTAATTAAATATAATGTATGTTTGTGAGTAGTGTTTAAAAATAATATGCAGCCCTTCCTTTGTATCCTTGTAAGATTGATATAATACATTTAAGCAAAACAATGCAAATATGTAATTCTGAAAAGAGAAGGCAGTACTCACTCCACGAGCGAATAATATTTTTCCTGGAATCAGATGCTTCAGGCACCATCCCAAGGATTCAAATTTGTTGGGAATGGCAGCTGTATTGCCTTCGTTCTGAAAGGAAGTATGGGAGAATTGTTAGATTTGGGGCAGCCATTTTGTCACATATTAAAAGCCTGAAAACTGTTTTGAATCTCATCTAGTGCCTACTTACTAAAAAAAAGTGTTTCGCAGGGCCAGCGAAGATGATTGGCTTTGCAGCTCTACTGATACCTGATAAACAAATTTTTACTTAAATGGGGCTACTCTTCTCTTGGCAAGGACCTATTTTGGACTAACACGTGCCTATCAGCCATGAAACAACACTGTCCAAACACTACGTGACTGAAGCTCGTGACTGCTCATTATTGTGCAATTAACAATTTGCTAATTGTTAAACGATTGCAACTTCTTTAATCACGTAGTTCAAAATCTCATTGGAGTGGCTTTTCACCATTTGATCAACTTGCCTCTCCCCGTCACCTCAATAACTCAAGGTTTGTGTAGTGTGATTACTGATCTAAATTGGACCGCTATGAGCAAGTCATCCGCAGCATAGTTTATTTCCATCCCGAACAGTTGGTGTAGCCAGCTGGACCTCGATTTCATGACGTTCCCGGATCCTTTTCAATTCTGTCCCCGAGAGTGTGTAATACTTCACTGAATCAGCAGATTTTGTGACAAGACTGGAGTGGAGAAGTGACTGCTGCAGGTGCTGTTACCTTGAGACACGAGCTGGAGTGAGTGGGTTTAGACAGTGGGGGACAGAAGCTCATGTAGTTAGCGTTCCTGAGCCACGAATGTAACTGTGGTAATAAAGGCGAGTCGTTTTAGTTATTGATCCTTAGTGATCAGGTCGTGCTGAAGCTTTACTCTGGCGTAAGTTGAGCAACGAGGTAAGGGATGTGGCAAAAGAAGTTGAGTTTTGGATTCAATCCAAAGTGCCCCCTTGCAGTTTGGGGCCGTCCCTCCTCTGACACAAATAGAGTCCGGAGCTGGATTACCTTGTTGTTATGGGCTGTTATGAGACGCTGAGGGATGATTGGTTTGAAGGAGAGAATACCGAATTTTGTAACTAATTGTTGACCAGGATCACGATTTCGTTTTCTGTTTCATTTTGTCTATAATCATTGTTTGTTTGTCCTAGTTTGCCAATGGCTTTTTCTGTTTGTTTTGGTGTATGTTCTTTGATTCTTGTTTGCTTTTCTTCCAGGATAATGGGATCCATGAACTCTAAACGCAAGAGAATGGTTTCCCCTGGGGGCAAGTAAATCTTTTCTCTCTGATCAGGCCGGCCTGCATCTAGTTGGTATATCGAGGAAAACACAGAAGTGTCTTGAAAGACATGTTCATATCCAAAGTCATGTAGGAGATACCCTGGTCCTTCCACTTTACTGGCTGGTATTGCTTGGGATGTGAAATAAAGGTGTTCGAAATGTCGATGCAATTCTCGATATTCGGTCACAAGTGAGCAGTGTGAGTACTCAACAGGGTCCTTGTGCCCTCACTGAAGATGTGAGATAAAGCATCTTGCACTTAACAAAATTAGTAATAAACAATTTGCTTGCTGCAGGGTTCTTACTGGTGAGATCACTTGTGAAAGGCCCTGGACCCATGATGAGGTCCGCTATATTCTTCATGGTTAGATTACTTACAGTGTGCAAACAGGCCCTTCGGCCCAACAAGTCCACACCGACCCTCCGAAGAGCAACCCACCCAGACTATTTCCCCTGCACCTAACACTACGGGCAATTTAGCATAGCCAATTCACCTCACCTACACATTTTTGGACTGTTGGAAGAAGCCCACGTAGGTACGGGAGAATATGCAAACTCCACACAGATAGTTGCCTGAGGCGGGAAATGAACGTGGGTCTCTGATGCTGGGAGGCAGCAGTGCTAACCACTGTGCCACCATGCCGGCCGATTCGCTCAATTTCCCAATATTACTTTTAATTGGCCAATACAAATCTGCAGTACTTACAGTTGCTTGCTTCAGGATGTTCAGACTCAAAGGAATTTGGTATTCGGGAGACATTGGGCCACTATTAAAGACTCAGTTGTGTTTCCCCTGTGTTGTGGACTAATGCAGAGGCACGAACAACTTCCCTTGAAAATATTGTTCGAATTGCAAATGAAATGACTCAGAGGAATTCAGATGTTGCATCGTTTTTTAAGCAGCTATGTGTCACAACCAGGATTTATGAGGCTGACCTCCCTAACTTTGACTGTTCTGGGATGTGATTGCCTCATTCCCCTTACAAGTAAGGGGATTTATGATGATTTATTTTGAGGTTCAGGATCCATTAGTGACTGTGAATTGAAATTTTAACGTTGCCGTTCTTTGTACTGAGTGCCCTGGTGTCAATTTCTAACTGATCAGTTTTAATGTTTACATGAAAGCTAATCTTATTTAAATTCTAATCAGTTTAATTTGGAGGAAGATGACATTACAATATATTATTTTAAAGTATCCCTATGATTCTGCCCCATTTGACATCAGTATAAACTTGTTCTCAAACTCCCCGTAATTTCATGCTACTGCAAAGATCAATTTCGCCCCTTTCACCTCTACGTGTTGGACTAATGAAACAATTGATGAAAGAAAGTAAAAGCAGAAGCACTAAATGCGGACCTCATGTGCAAAATCAGTTTGCGACAGGATTAGAGGAGGTCTCTGCTCAATTTCTAATTAGAATGCAAACCGTTATGGGTGGCATGCTGGCACAGTGGTTAGTACAGCTGCCTCAGAGCGCCAGAAGACCCAGGTCTAATTCCCGCCTCACACAACTGCTGTATTGAGTTTTCGCATTCTCTCTGTGTCTGCGTGGGTTTCCTCCCACAGTCCAAAAATGTGCAGGTTAGGGAATTTGCCATTGTAAATTGTCCGTCGTGTTTGGTGATGGGGTAAATATAGGGGAATGGGTCTGGGCGGGTCGGTGTGGCTTGTTGGGCCGAAGGGCCTGTTTCCACACTGCAAGTAAGCGAATAAAATTGCAAAAATCACTTCCACCCTCAATATTTGCTCATTAAGTGGAGGAATTGCATGAACTTTATATAATTTAAAGATATACCCAAAATATCCCAAACTAACATTATTGTTTTCCGCACAAAGATGCCAGCACGTTTCTTTTTGTTTTGTTTTGCAATGTTTTGTTTCTGCGAAATTTCAAAGTAGCTGCATCTCATCGGTGATTATGGAATGATGGTCGTAGCTGTATTCTGCATCAATTTCCCTCACTCACTGAGACTTGAAGCTTCAGTTCAACATTATGTTGCGAACGAAAATAATGTAAAAATTAATATCCTATTATTAACAGCTGCGTCTATGGTTTCGGCCATTGTTTGTGAATGAGAAGTGTGTGTTTTGTTACCATGTGTGTCGACAAGAACCTTTCTTGCAGCTGGAGTCCTTTTATGGCCTATCGCATTGTAAATGACTAACGACTGGTCAGACCACTGAATGAAGTTAATCTGGGATTTAAAGTCAGACTAGAACCAGGTAATCATAATGGATTTCAGAGTTGGAAACTGTGTACATTTTTTTAAAAAAATTACGTATTGCATTTTGAATAAATTAATTTCCAGGTTTTGTTGATGCCATTCAAAATGTCTTACTCACTTATTCAGATTCCACCTCTGAATTAGATATGATGATTATTTTAGTTATTATTTTTAATGACCAAATGTATTAGTCCTGACTCACAAAATCAGAATTAGTTAGCAGGATCGTTTGGTTTTATTCCTTTACACATTGTCAGTGACCTGTGTCATTGTCTCAAGGTTAAGTTGAAGCATGGCTATATTAATTCATTGTTCAATAAAGAATGGAAAAATGCCTTCCTGGCCCTATGAAGGAATTCTGCATAGGATTGGGGGACAGAGGCATGTACAGCAGATGGAACTCCCAAAACCTGGGAGATATTCATAGCTGCTGTGAAGGGGTAGATGAAAATAAAGGAACATGAGAAGCAGTGTAAGACCACTAAGGCCGAGCAATATATAAAAAGGTTAAAACAACAATCCTGTCAAATAAAGAACTTAGATTCTACTGCGAATCTCGAATCTATGTATAGCATGCCGACCTATTTGAGGATGGGGAGGACGCTGATAGGGATACGGATCGGGATTTTACTTCTGGATAACTACTGAGCCCCTACATCTCTTGATTTTCCCCAGCACACACCCCTTTATGACAAGCCTTTGCTTCTTTTGAAAAAGAAATGTCCAGTTTTTCTAGCCAATCACATGGGGATGAACGTTCTGAACCATCCGAAACCAGGGGCCATCCTAGGAATCAGAGTAATGTTAATTAAGCATGCTCCTGATTGCGAGATGAATCCGGACAATTTGCTCAACATCTCCATAGGATCATCCAGACATAAACGCAGCAAAATTCTGGGAGTAGCCTGAATAGGAATGACTTATGTTACAAGATTGAACTAAGTGGCCAGCTGCCTGATGGAAGTTATATACAGCCCACAACTGAAAAAGAAAATGAAAGGCTGATTCACCTTTGTTTAACGCTATGCTTTTGCAATGTTTTCCTCGTGGTGTCGCTGACATGATTCGGACAAACAATATGAATTCGTCCAGGAACTTCCAGTTGCCAATGAGGTGAGCGGTGATTTTCTATTGGGATGGCCCGAACCAGAAGGAGCCACAATGCAAGTTACAGGTAAAAGCGATTCTGTCCAGCGCCCACAATGCGGCGTGCCATCCCTGACAGGGTTGACTGGGAACAGGATACCAACTGGGGGTAGATCCTACCTCAGATGCCCCAGCCAGCGACCACGCTGAGCAAGACCTGTCGGATGGGACCCTGGAGATGGATAGAGGCAGGCACCAGGATTGCAACCATGGGACTGGGAACAAGACAGCGAGCTCCCGGGGGGACAAATGGCTGGTCTTTGCTTTAATATTGGAAATGTGGTCATTAGTGACTGATGTGTCCTTAATGTTACCTTGCAGCTAACACAGGGAATGAGATGCTTACAGCTGAGCCAAAGGAAATCCGTCAATATGCACTGAGACTTCGTTTTGCTTTTGGTGTGATTCCTGAGCCTTGTGGGAACACTGAGGGTTAGAAACCTCCAGGGGGCAGCCTACTAGTAATGCTGTATTATCCAATCAGTGCACTCTCCAAAGGAAGAGCCGACAGATACTGCTTCCAAACAGGCAGCCTTACACCACAAACTTCTGGTCCCATTAGGGCACCAGCAAAACCCGAATAGAGACAATATGGGGCCAGGTATTCCAGACCTGGGTTACGTTCAGAAATCACAGGGGAAGACCCCTGCTGAACAGCACAAACTCTGGCCTCAAATAGGGTTCTCCATCGATATTCAAACCAAAATGTGGGTGACCCCTGCTGGACAATTTTGTGTTCCTTCTTTCCTGCTGCCTAACTTAGTTGATTATGTGCATATATTTTACATATTTGTGGAAGGAGAGAACGGTGAATACTATATGACAAACTTGGTGACACCCAGATATTCAGAAAACAGTAGGAAAGTGCTGAAGCATGTTTCACTTGCATATAAAAAGTACACCTGCTATCTGAAGGATGCCATGAGGTTTTGAATCATTCCTTTCATGTTGGGCCTCTTTTGTTTGAATGTCGACAACTTGCTTTTACAGAATCACCTCGCTCACATGGTAATGAATATTTTTAAATAATCGTAGATGTATTTAGTAGATGAATCAAAACAATCCCAATGAGTGAAACAGCTGCCGCAATAGTGTTTGACAAGTGGGAAACATCATCAATGGTTAACAAAAACTCTTCAATGTTCACACTCTCGGGTACGCCAAGCCTAAGAATTAGGAGTGGGCCATATTGGAGCCTAGATCGAAAGGTCCGTTCCTAGTCTTGCAGGTCACCCGCACAGCAGTCAAGGTCAAGGACACACGGGACACAATAGAAAAGAGCGCTACCCTGGAGAAACACCAGAAGACCCCGGCAGAGATACAGCTTTAACATTAATCTTTACATTGCTCAGCCTGATTATTCTGCTTTTCACAACGCTCTTCCTTATCTTTTTTTCACTAACTATTTTTGACTGGGGCCCTCTGCACAGCCTAATGGCCTCGAACAAAAGTGAATTACATTTCAAAACTTACTTTCCAATTCATACCTTTCTGCTCAAAACGTCAACCACACGAGCTGCTCACTTCCCACACATATTCCCATCGACTCCAATGGAGGGTTCCCCCTGAGATCCATACCTTTTAATGAAACTGACACTGCTGAATGGTGATTGCATCGGAGTCATTTTGCTGCAGTTACAACTTTTCGTATCCTCTTAGTTTCCTTAGGTTGGTGGGTGCCTCAAACTCCGACAGGGATAACACCTGCCTCCATTGCAATCAGCGTTATCTCTCACACACCCACCCTGTTTCTCACCAATTACACGGCCATGATTACACCCTGAGGAAGTACTTGCATTAAAAGGAAACATCCTTCAGCATGGGAAGCTGCTTTCAGTAATTGCTGTCACTATATCCTTCTTTCTTAGTCTGCTTATCGGTCCACTGTGCATCGAAGCAAACTTAACCTCAGAGTTCCCAACAAGAATGCCATTAATTTCTCTTTTACCACCTTTTAGACTGGGATTCAATGCAATCATTTGTTGGCCTTCAACGGCACTTATTCCAGTCTTGAGGCAAAGGCCGACCCCTGATTGGTGACCTCCTGGTCTGCCGCACTTATTTAGGTTATGTTGTCCCCTTTCCTTTTCCACTCCCACAATTCATCTTAGGTGACTTTGAAACTTTGTATCAAGAAGGTCTTCCCTTTCTTTCAGCACCATTTAATTATCTTTCCCCCGTTCACCATGCTACCCTCCAGGTTGTGGTTGAGGTTATCCGTATTGTAACCACTCTGGAAGCGATTGCCATGCCGCTCTTTCAGACTTCGGCCTGCTCAGTGCAGAGATGTTCGCTGCCTGGATCGTTCATCTCCAAAATCGCATGGCCCTTAACTACCTTTGGCCGAGAAAGAACACACTTGTGTCCTTATCGGCTCTGACTGCTGTACCTACATCCCTGGCTCCAGTGATCTTGTCCATGAGACCTGCCTTGACTTTCCTCAATATTGATCACACTGAACTACTCATTACATTTTCAACTACTGATGTTGTGCACGCTTCTCTCTTTTCAAGGTCTGTACAAAATGCCACTTTCTGACATCAAGAATTGCTTTGCAGAAAAAAATCCCAGTATTGTGCAATCATCCTTCATCCAAAACGTTAACTTTGACTGCTCTCACAGATGCTACGAGACCTGCTGAGGTTTGCCAACAGCTTCTCTGTTTGTTTCAGATTTCCAGGCTCCGCAATTCTTCCACTTTTAACTTACTGGAAGTTTCAAACTTAGGTCGAGTAACCAACACTGCGTATTTATAAATCCTCCCAGTCCACACCAACTCCATGTCTCTCCCTGTCTCTGCTGTCTCTCTCCCTGCCTTCACACTCACTGAGTCCCCCTTCACAGTGACGCTGTGCCTGCAATACTCGATTCCGTATGGTCCAGCTGGCCTCGGCATTCATTCACCTCAATTAGCGGGAGGACCACAGCGACCTTCACCTTTATTGCCCTGGAGATGTCATCCATCAGCCGGGCTCCATTGTGACTCGAGTGATGGTGTCCTCCCTCTCTCCGCTCTGTCATGAGCTTATCGTTCACAGTGCATGGGGCAGTATCAGAGAGCACAGGGGCTGTTGTTAATCAACCCATTGGTGCTGTAATCTCTCCTACTGGTGATAGAACAGCATAGTACAGGCATAATACCGACCTTTCATCGTATGAGAATATCACACTAAGTACACACCCTTCATTATACTGTCATCTCTGTGTCTATCCAAGAGTTACTTAAATATTGCTAATGTATCAGACCCTTTACCACCGCTGGCAGTGTGTTCCATTCACTCATCACTCTCTGTGTAAAGAACCTAACTCTGATATCTTCCCTATATCGCCCTTCAACACCTTAAAATTATGTCCCCTTGATAATCATTTCTCATCCGGGAAAATAGGACTCTGACTGTTCTCCCTAATTATGCCTTTCATCATATCTCTATCAATGCACCTCTCAATCTTCTTCACTCCAATGAGAAAAGCCTTCGTTTCCTGAAACTTATCAGACTACATCTCCTGCCTAGGCCGCATCGTGATAAATCTCCTCTGCGCCCTCTCTAAAGCTTCTACATCCTTCCACTAATGAGGGAATGAGGCGACCAAAACTGAACACAATATTACAAGTGGGTTCTTACCAGGGCACTATCGAGCTGCAGCATACCTTCGTAGCTTTTGACCTCAAATGAAACCCATTTAAACAACTCTATCAACTTGGGTGACAAATTTGAGGGATCTATGGAAGTGTACACAAAGATCTCTCTGTTCGTCCCCACTGCCTAACACTATATTCTGTGTTCACATTCTAAGATCTAAATTGAGTCACTCCATATTTTGCCAAGGCTGAATTTCATCTGCCCCTTCTCAGTCTGGTCTGCATCCTGTCAATGTCCCATTGCAACCTACAACAACCGTCCAAATTCACCATTTCTCCCCCACCATCGTGTCATTGGCAAACGTACTAAGCCATACTTCTACTTCCTCAGCCAAGTCATTTACAGAAGTCACAAGAAGCAGAGTTACTGGAACAGAACCCTGCGTAATATCACAGGTCAAGGAGCTCCAGGCTGAATACTTTCTATGAGCCAGCCAATTCTGTATACAGACAGCTTGATAGCCCATGCCTCCTTTTTTCTAAATAAGCCTACCATAGGGAATCTTATCAAACGCCTTGCTCGAATTCATGTACATCACATCAACTGCTCTGTCTTCATCGATATGCTTTGTCACAATCTCAAATACTTCAATGAGGCTTGTGGGGTTAGACCTGCCCCTCACAAAGCCACGCTGACTATTTCAAATCAACCGATGATTTTCAAATTAATCATAAATCATGTCTCACAGGGAACTCTCCAGAATTTTCAAACTACAGATGCAAAACGGACTTCTCTGTAATTCCCTCACTTGCTGTGGAAACCTGCCTATATTAAGTCTGGCCCAGTGGACATGTGTACACTTTTTTTTCCCCAATATTATCTGGACATTGTCCTTCTTAACATCAAACATTTCGAGCATATCAGCCTGGTTCACGCTGACATCGCGAACCAAAAGTTCCTCTCACGAGTGAATATTGATGCAACGTACTTATTAAGATCTTCCACTCCCTCCTCCGACTCCAGGCACAAGTCCCCTCCATTATCTCTAGTCGGTCCTCCCCTCATTCTAGCAATCTTGTTGTTCCTCACATCAGTGTGAAATGCTTAGTTTTTCCTTTATCCTAATCTCTAAAGCTCTTTTATAGTTCTTCTAGCTCTCCAAATTCTATTCTTCAGATCCTTCCTGGTTACATTGTTACTCAGCATAATCCTGTCTAATCCTTGCGTTCTCAGACTTTGGGAAGCTTCCTTCTTCCTCCTGACTCGATGTTCTAGACCCCTTGTCATCCAAAGATCCTTCACCCGAATATCCCTTCCTTCCCTCTGTTACACAGACATCTTCAGCATGATCAACGAGTGCTTCTGAAACAACTTCCAAGCTTTGTTGTGTATTTTCCTGTTCCTGGTTGAGGCGCCCCAGATTCTGCCTACTAGCATTGTATTTCAACAATTAAATACTTTACCACACCATCTGTCCGTATCCCTCTCCATAATTACAATACAGATGCTGCAAATTTATTCGACCTCTTTGCTAATACCCCACCAAATGTTTACTTACAAAGTTATGTTCCAAAACTCTTTTGAGAATAACTGTTGAATCTGTGTCCAGCTGCCATTGACTGTTTCAGATGGTCAGGACCTACTAAGTGAAAATATCTTCACAATTTCACCCTTCATTATTTATCAATTACCAGAACATGGTTTGGAAAAATGGTGACAAAGTTCGTTTCTCAAATTAAATCCTCTGGAAAAAACAAATCTGCACCGGGACGAGATCACTGCTTGACTTTTTCAGCTCCAAGGACAGTTATCTGACCTCATCATAGACGAACTCATCATAGTCTTAATTTCTTGGGGTTATAAAAAATATACAGCATATGAACAGACGCTTCGGTTCAACTCGTCCATGCCAATATGATATCCTTAATTAATGCAGCCCTATTTGCCTTCATTTGGTGCAAACCCCGTAAAACCATTCCGAGTCATGAAATCAACCAGATGCCGAACTGTACACCTTCGCCATTTCCTCTGGGAGCTCATTCCATATGCATACCACCCTCAGTTTTAAAACATTGCCCTTAGATCATTTTAAAATCTATTCCCACTTCAACATATGCACTATCGTTTTGAAATACAACATCCCGGGAAATAGACATTGGCCCTTCAGCCGATCCACACCCGTCATGGTTTTATAAATTTTAATACGGTCCCCCCTCAGTCTCCGATGCCACAGGGAAAAAAAAACAGACACAGCCTAATCAGCCTCTCGCTGTAGCTCCAATCCTTCAACTTTGGCAAGATCTTGGCAAAACTTATTTGACCTCTTCCAAATTTTACAACATCTTTCCTATAGCACAGAGACCAGACCAGAGACCAGAATTCAGGAAGTCGGTGAAACAATGCCCTGTACAACTGCAACTTGATATCACAATTCCGATCCTCAGTGCACTGACCAGTGATAGCAAGCGTACTAAATGCCTTTGTATGTACCTGTAACTCCATTTTCTAGGAACAGTGAACCTGCATCTCAACTTTTCTTTGTTCCGCAAAACTCTCGAGGACATTTCCATAAAATATATAAGACCTGCCTTAATATGCCTTTGCAAGCCTCACACTTATCTAAATTATACTCCATCTGACACACCTTAGCCCATTGGCTCGTTTGATGAAAGTCCCTTTGAACTCTGAACTAATCTTCGCTGTCTACTGCACCTCTGGTTTTAATGTCAGCTGGGACTCAAAACTCCTATGATCACATCCTAATCAGTTATGTTAATGGCAAAAAATAAATGTGCATTCAGCATCCATCTTTGCAGCACACTGCTCCTCACAGTCTGCCAGTCCAAAAAGCAAACGTTCACCACTACCATATGTTTCCTGCCTTCAAGCCAATTTTGTATGCAAATGTTTTCCTGTATTTCATGTTGTCCAACCTTATTAACAGGTCTGGTATGTGGAAACCAATTGAACGTCTTTCTGAAGTCCACATTGATAATGTCCCCAACTCTGCCTTTACAAATATTCTTTCTCACTTCTTCAAGAAACTCAATCAAGTTGGGAAGACATAAATTCCACGCACAGCGCCACGTTGAATATTCCTAATCATTCCTTGCCTTTCTAAATACATGTAAATCCTGTTTAATAGAATCCCTTCCAACAAATCACTCATACTCACTTTAGACTCACTGGTCCATTATTCCCTCACCTTTCCTTCCCACATTTGTAAAATAAGGGCAGCAGGCTTCCGGCACCTTACCTCGGGCTATTGATTATACAAATATCTCATCCAGAAGCCCAGCAATCACTTCCCATAAAGTTCCCAGTGATTTAATCAGTCCTCAGCATACTCTTGAGCAGCTCCGAGGGACATATCTAACTTTATGTGTTTAAAGCATCCAGCACATCCTTCTTTGTAAAAGGAACACTTTACAAGGTATCTTTACTTATTTCCTCAAATCCTCGAGCTTTCAATTCCTCCTCCAGCAGAAACCGACACGAAATACTCATATATTGTCTCTCACACCTTCTGTGATTCCGCTGACGGTTTTGTTGACCTTTAAGGGCACCTATTCTGTGCCTCGTTACTCTATTGTCCAGAAAGTATTTGGAGAAACTCTTATGATTCTTCTTAATCCTCTTTTCCAAACCTATTTCATGTTCCTTTTGCCCTCCTGATTTCCCTCGAGTATATTCCTTCCACCTTTAAACTTCTCTGGAGACTCACTTTATCCTATAAACCCACCAGGCATAGCAAGCCAATTGACCGATTCCTGCCCATCGAGTGTGGTCGACCTTTAAATCATGGTTGAGAACTTTCTCGACCTCATTCTCCCGCTTTCTACAATTAACACGTGATCCCCATAGCAATCAAGAGCCTATCTAACTTGGTCTTAATTACACTCAATGACCTGGCCTCGACAGTCTTCTGTGGCAATGAATTTCATATACTAACTACTCTCTGGCTGTAGAAATGTCTCCTAATCTCTGTTCTGAAAGGTTTTCCTGTACCGTAAAGCCATGTCTTCTGATTCCGAGAATCTCCTGCCAATGGAAATATCTTCCCAACTTCCACTCTTTCTAGGCCATTCAGTATTCTGTAAGTTTCAGTGAGATTCCCCCTCATTCTTCAAAATTCCATTGACTATAGACCCAGAGTCCTCAAACTTTCATCATTTGTTAAGCGTCTCATTTCTAGAACAATGTTTTAAATATTCTCTCAATCTGCTCCGTGGTCAGTAAATAATTCCTGATATATTTAGACTAAAATTGCACACAATGCTCCAATATAGTCTGAACAAAGCCCTACACAGCCAATGAAATACATCCCTGCTTCGACATTCAATTCCTCTCAAAATGAGTGGCATCATTGCATTTGCCTTCGTAACTATTCACTCAAACTGTACCTCGAGAGACTTCTGATCTAGAACTCCCAATTCTCTTTGCACTTCAGAATGTGAATTTTCTCCCCATTTAGAAAATATTGAATGCTTCTACTCTTTCTACCAAAGTGAATGACCAAAGACTTAACTACCTTGTAGTCCACCGACCACATCTTTGCACGACTGTCCTAACCTTCCAAAATCCTTCTGCAGCCTCCCCGTCTCCTCAATGCTATCTGTCCCTCTTCGCATCTTTATATTATCTGTAAACCTAGCCAGAATGCACTCAGATCCTTCATCTATGTCCTTTAAGTATAAAGTCAAAAATTGTGACTCCCAGAAATTGTGTTTCTCACTGCCTCTTATTCTGAGAAAGATCATTTTATTCAAACTGACTGTTTTCTGTCAGATAGCCAATCTTATTTCCGTGATGGCACCTAGCCTCGAACAACATGGGCCTTTGTCTTATTCAGCAGCTTTGGGCGTGGGACTTGTTGAAGGCCTTCTTGAAATCCAGGTGGATAACATCGATTGCGTCCCCTTGGTATAAGCTGAAAATGTGTTGCTGGAAAATCGCAGCAGGTCAGGCAGCATCCAAGGAGCAGGAGAAGCAACGTTTCGGGCATGAGCCCTTCTTCAGGAATAGCTCCTGAAGAAGGGCTCTTGAAGAAGGGCTCATGACCGAAACGTCGATTCTCCTGCTCCTTGGATGCTGCCTGACCTGCTGCGCTTTTCCAGCTCTGATCTCCAGCACCTGCAGTCCTTACTTTCCCCGTGGTATAACCTGGCAACCATGCTCAGCTCTGTCCTCGGCTGTCTTGCTTTTTTGGGACAATACTTTCACCATGAAGACTAGCGTGGTGTGAATGTTCATTTCCTCAGCCATTTCCTTGTTTCCCACTATTTTCTCTTCTTAGCATGATATTAGAATGGCCTAATGTCCACTTTTGAATCTCTTTTGCCCTATGTGTGTCTACATAAACTCTGACAGTCTTCCTTTATTATACTGTTTAGCTATCCCTCATATTTAATGCTTTCCTTCATTTATTATTTTCTTGTTACTCTTTGTTGCTTCTTTTAAGCTTCCCAGTCCTTCGCTTTCCCACTGCAATTCGTCACATTATATGCAGTCTCTTTTTTTCCGTCTCATCCTCCCTGCACCGTGAGTCTTGTTCCTCGTGATGAAACGATGCTGTGTCTCCTCAATTACTCCCAGAAACCCGTGCCTTTGTTGTTCCACTGTCATTGATATTAGGCCCCTCTCCCAGTCATTTCCACCCAGCTCCTGCCTCATACGTCTGTCATTGCTTTCGTAAAAACGTCACCTCTGATTCGGTGCTCCCTGTCTCAAATTGCACTATAACTTGAATCATATTATTTACTCTGCATTCTATGGGTTCCTTCACCTTAAGCTCCCTTATCAAGCCTGCCTCGTTGCACGAAACTAAATCCAATAGTGCCTGTTCCTTAGTCGACTCCACCATAAGCTGCTCCAAAACGCCATTTGTAGACATTCCACAAACTGCTTTTCTTGCAATCCAATACCAACCTGATTTTCCGAGTCCACCTGCATACTGCAATCGGCAATACTTACTGTAACTTTGACTTTCTTGCACATCTTTGTTTTTTACTGTTGTACCTTGCACCACACCACCTGACTACTGTTCACATTACTCG
The DNA here is from genome assembly GCF_047496795.1 of Chiloscyllium punctatum. Taxonomy (NCBI): domain Eukaryota; kingdom Metazoa; phylum Chordata; class Chondrichthyes; order Orectolobiformes; family Hemiscylliidae; genus Chiloscyllium; species Chiloscyllium punctatum. Next base: position 44,161,375 of record NC_092781.1, read on the forward strand.
GGCATGAAACATTCCAGCTGTTAATACCAAGACATAAGCATTTTTCTTGACGAATGCCTCAATTTCTCAAGTCATCCAACATTTCTTTCACTTTTACAGGACCATACTATCTCTGTACTTTTGTTCTGTCATTTTTAAGGCCTGTGGAAGCATTGGCAGATGAGGACTTCGAAACAATCGTGTTCGACAAGCTGAAGGTAGCCTTGTTTCCTGACCTGATTTAATGCATCCAAAGGATCTAAAATGGATAGTGGGGGGAGATAACAGATACTCTGATGGATGTTTACCAAATTCAGGGGTGCTGCGGTGTTTGTAGCAGATTGGAATTCATCTACTGTGACATCACTATTTTAAAAATGGTGATTGACAAACGGCGTGTAACAATAGGCCCATTAAATTAACCTCTGTGGTGGGAAAATCCATAAGTGTATTAAGCAAGAATAGCAAGAAGCCTGAATAGAAATAGTTGCATCGTGCAGAGTCCGCATGGATTCATGAAAGACAGTTTACCTAATGTATTGAAATGATTTGCATACATTATAAAGCGCGATAGAGAACGAAGGAACCGAGAGAGTTGGTCGACCTGGTTTTCAACAGTCAATCGATAAGGCTATAATTCACTCAACATTTTGTTATAGTCCATTAGATTAATTTGGAAACACTAGCTTTCGGATCACTGCTTCTTGATCAAGCGGTGTGGAGCATAATATCTAAGACACAGAATTAATATCTGGAGATTAAAGTGTCAGACTGTGAGATATTGAACAAACCTGGATGTTTGAGTCTTTCGTCTTTTCGGACGGGTTGCGTGTTTTGGTTCATTAATATTTAAATACCAGAACTTCTTTTCAGACAACTTCTCGTGATTACTTAAGGTTTCATAATAACATATGGCATCTTAGCTCAGACAATGCATTAAATTTGTGAGGTCTCATCTGCCTCCCAATCTTGAATCAGACTAGTGCGATTACCAAAGTGGAATTTACAATGTATTACATGCATTTGTTGCCTGCATTGACTGCCTGCAGATGTACATTTTTACACAAAGTAGAACGTATAAGCAAATGTAATTCTGCAAATACAAATTCACCCAATAAACTTGTGCGTGAGTGTTCATGCATGTGTGTTTGAGAGAGGGAGAGAAAGAGAGCATGTACGTGTGAGAGCACGTGACAGAGTGTGTGCTTGCATGTGTGAAAGTTTAGTATAGTATGTGTGGGGTTTTGATTTAGCATAACCCTATGAGCGGATGTGCGTGTGTGTACTGGAGTGTGAGGGTGTGTATGTGTGTTCGTATGAGATGGAGGGTCTGCGTGCTTATATGTAAGATTGTGTGTAAGTGTGCTTGTGTGCGTTTAGTGAGGTTACCTGGCGTGCGACATGAACCCAAGATCTAATTTGGGGCAGACGATGTTGTCCGAGTCACATGTGTTCCTGCTGCATACACGGTGGGTATACATGGGGACTCTACAGATGACCCCATTCCACTATACATGCTCTCTCTTGCGCACTCACACAAACACACACACAAGCGCACACATTCTTACATGCTCACACACTCACGTACACCCTCTCTCTCTCTCTAACAGACACACATACATGTACCCCACACACTCACACCCATACACACTCCCTCTCACAGGGTTATACTCCATCACAATCACATACTTTACGAAGTTTTCACACTCTGAAGCACACACTCTCTCACGTGCTCTCACAGTAATGGTCACACACTCACATGCTCTCTCATGCGCGAGCTCACACCGACGCACACATATGTCTACGGGATGAATTTGTATTTTCAGAATCATGTTTGCATACGCATTCTACTTTGTGGAAAAAATAGATAGTGTACAGGCAGTCAATGCAGGCAGTCATTTTTTAAAAATTCTACTTTGGATGTTGAACCATTCTTACACAGATGACGACACAGACAGACTATGAACTGATTCCTTTAATGCATTGTCTGAGCTGAGATATTATATTTATTTATAAAACCTTATGTTACCTCGAGAAGCTGACTTAAAGGAAGTTCTGTGATTTGCATATTAATGACCAGAAACATGCAGCCCATTCTAAAAGATAAAATATTTAAAAATCCTGGTTTGTTGAATATATTATATTGTGACATTTTCATTGTCTTCTTAGTATTCTGTGTCTTGTGATCTTATCGTCCACACAGACCTGATGAAAGGACAGCGCTCTGAAAGCTAATGGTTCCAAATAAACCTGTTGGACAATAAGCTGCAGTTGGGTGATTTTGAACTTTGTTTTATCCCAGTCTGCCTCATCCACATCATTGTAAACGTGACATTGCTGCATAACCGAAAGGTACATGGTGGTACAGGCAATGGATGAGCATAGAGGATTGGTTCACTAACAGAAATCAAAGAATGTTTTTTTTTGGATGGCGATTAGTGGTTAGTGGTGTGCCTCAGGGATCAGTGTTGTGTTTACAATTGTTTACAACTTACAGAAATGACTTGCATTTAGTGACGGAGTGTAGAGTGTCTGTAGTGTGAGACGGTCCTAAAATGAATCATAGTGTGAAGTGTGCAGAGAACACTGGAAGTCTGCAGAGGGATATAGATAGGTTAAATGAGCAGGCAAGGTTCCGTACAATGTTGGTAAATGTGGGGTCATCTATTTTGGTAGGAATAACAGCAAAATGGACTATTATTGAAATGGTTAAAATTTCACCATGCTGCTGTTCAGGGACTCTTGTCTGTCCTTGTGCACAAATCACAAGACTTTTGTTTGCAAGTGCAACAGGGAGGTCAACAAATGGAATGTTGTCCTTTATGACTATCGAGATGCAGTTTCAAAACAGAGAGGTTACGCTTCAGCTGTATAAGGTATTGGTGAGCCCACACCTGGAAGACTCTGTTCAGTTTGTCTCCTTGTTGAGAAAGGATATACTGTCACTGGTGGGGATGCAGAGGTGCTCACTTCGTTGATTCTGCAATTGAGAGATTTGACTTATGAGTAGTCTGGGACTGTACCCATTGGAAATTCGAAGAAGGCAAGTCGATATTCCAAAAAAACATAGAAACAGGGAGGCTGGTGATCGAGAGAGCATAGCGTCAAAATCAAGGGTGCAGATTTTGGACTGATTTGAGGAGAAAGTTCGTCACTCAAAGGGCCGTGAATCAGTGGAGTTTTCTGCCCAGTGAAGCGGTTGAGGCTACTTTCTTGAGACGCATTTTTCCCCGTGTAGGAATTAGAACCTATAGCTGAGGGCGTGAAATGATATTATGAACGGTGAAGCAGGCTTGAGATGCCTGATGGTTCACTCCTGATACTACCCTTATGTTCCTATGTTCGAACTTTGCAGCCGTCCCTTTATCTGTGAATATCCACCCCAATCAATATTGATAGTTCATGCCTCGTACCTACAACATTGGCCCTCGTCCAAATTTAGAGCTTTAGCTTTTAGAGCCGGTCTATTTTTTAAAAAACTATTTTAAACCAAAAGAATTATGATCTGTGGCCCCAAAGTCATCCTTCACTGACATCGAGGTCTGTCAGTGCTCTGCCTTGTTTACGAACAGAAAGTCAAACTTTACTCCTTGTCTAGTCGGTGCATTTACATAGAATTATGACCCCTACAGCATAGAAGCAGGCCCTGCGGAACAACAAATCTACCCCGACCAAATCCCCTACCTTATTTTTGACCCTGACTAAAGCACCTATCCTACACCTCCTGAAGACCGTCGGCAATTTTGCATGGCTAATTTATCATAATAAATTATGGGTGACCCAGTGTTCAGCACTGCAGCCTCACACCGCCAGAGACGCGTGTTCAATTCCCGCCTCAGGCGACTCTCTGTGTGGAGTTTGCACATTCTCCCCGTCTGCATGGGGTTCCTCTGGGTGCTCCGGTTTCCTCCCACAATCCAAAAATGTGCTGGTTAGGTGAATTGACCATGCGAAATTGCCCACAATGTTAGGTGAATGGGGTAAATGTAGGGAAATCAGTCTTGGTGGGTTGTGCTACGATGGGGCGGTGTGGACTTGTTGGGCCAAAGGGCCTGTTTCATCATGTTTAGATTGTGGAGGAAACTGGCCACACAGAAGCAGGAGAACATGCAAACTCCGCAGTCTCCTGAGACTGGAATTGAACGCGGGTCACTGACATTGTGAGGCAGCAGTGCTAAGCACTGAGCCGCCATGCCATCCTTTGGACAATGAATCAGAACAAAAACATCACGTACACACTCAACAGATTTCTTTTCATCCAAGTTCTTAGCAACATGTTCGTCCCAATCAATCATTGAAAAATTAGAAATCCCTGTCATTGCAAACTTATGATTATATTATATGATTATAGATGACTGGAATGTCCCTTTAAATATGTTTTTCAATTTCACACGGATTATTGACGAGGACGAGAGGGGCAGCCGGGAAGGAAAGCAGTGATTATATATATCAACAAGGTGGCTAAACCCGAGACACGACAACTGTACTGTCTCCCACCCGCTCTCCTCGTCTAACCTAGTTAATAAGGTAAGTTTCATTCCAAACTTCCAATATTGAATATAAGTTTCTTATTAATTTTATAGCAACTTGGACTAAGCTTTCTACTTTAGTACTGAGTGGGTGTTCAGATAAGTGGGGTATGGATGCCAGGGCAGTTGCTTGCTCCTCCTGCACGATGTGGCAGGTGGAAGACATGGCACACGTCTCCGCTGGCTACATCTGCGGGAAGTTCACTCAACTCCAGCTTCTTGAAAACCGTGTTAGGGAATTGGAGTTGGAGCTGGATGAACAACGGATCATTCGGGAGGCTGAGGGGGTAATTGAGAGGAGTTAACGGGAGTTGGCCATTCCAAAGGCTCAGGACAAGGATAGATGGGTTCCAAACAATTAGGTAAAAACAATGACTGCAGATGCTCGAAACTAGATTCTGGATTAGTGGTGCTGGAAGAGCACAGCAATTCAGACAGCATCCAAGGAGATTCCAAATCGTTGTTTGGAGCAAAAGCCCTTCATCAGGAATAAAGGGAATTGAAATATTGTTAGTTGAGAGTATGAATTCTCTTGATAATGTGGGTGTTGGTTGCTATAGGCGTTTATAAATCCACGAAGGGAAATGATGTGGGCCACAGACACGGTATTTTCGCTGGGAAGGGCAAGTCCAGATGTGGAGGGGAAGGGTTTAAAATTGATCTTTGAGACAACTTTTATTATGCAGAGGATGGGGCATATATGATGTCAGATGATAGAGGAATTCATGGCAACTGGGTTAACTTTAAAATTTCGCAAAACATCTAGATCATTATATGAAAAGTAAAGAATTTACGGAATATGTGCCAATTGCTGGAATTTTGGACAGGTAACAATATTTATTGTTCTTTGACTTTGTGTAAACCTGCTTCTAGTTTTAAGAGACCTGTTATATATTTTTTTCACAATGTTGAAACATCATTCAGAGCATTGACACTGCTGCTCAATGACTGGAAGAAGCATTTATGCCCCAATGTGCCTGGTTCAGACGGATAGCAGGAGGTCATTCAGCCCACTGGCGGCTATTACTGTACCAGCTGAACAGGCAGAAAGTTGGAATATTGGCAAATATTATAAAGGTAGTGTTGGAAAGATATGGAAAGATACTACAGCTGCATGAGGTCTCAGTGAGACTGTACCTGGAGTACATCATCTTAGCGTTTTAGAGACCTGCAGGTTATTGATAGAGCCTTTGGCCCAAGCTGGTCGCGACCTAGCTAAGTGTTCATTCAAATGCCATTTAAATATTGTGAATGCTTCTGCTTCAACCACTTCAGCTTGGAACTTATTCCAAAAGCGAACCACCCACTGTGTACATATGTTCCTCCATAGTTCCCCTTTTAATCTTTTCTCTCTAACCTTCAAATAATGCCCACTCGTCCTCCAGTCCCCAGTGCTAGAAAGATGTCTGAATGCATACGCCCAATGCTTGTCTGTCATGATCTTGTGCATCTGAATAAGTCCTGCATCATTTCCCTATGCTCTCAAGAAATATGTTCTAAATTGTCCAATGTCTCTCCATAACTCAGACCACTGATTCCGAGTCACATTTTTCTGCACTCTTTCTAGTATTCCAAGTGTGATCTCACCAACGTATTGCATAACTGAAAAATCACTTCCCATCTTCTTTACTCAATGCCATGCCAAATGAAGGACTGTGTGCCAAAAGCGTTCATCACCGTCCATTCTACCTTTGCCTCCACTTTCAGAGTAATGTGAGATTGAACACCAAGGTCTTTCAGTTCCACTACCCTAATTAACTCCCTGCTATTCACCATGAAACTTCTACCTTGGTTTGAACCTCCTTCCAAAATGCGACACCTCACACTTATGTATATTAAACTCTATTGTCTATTTCAGAGGAAACTTTTACATCTGGTGAAGTTCCTGTTGCAATTACTTAAAACCTTTCTCACTGTCGACAATATTGCCTATTTTAGTATCATCTGCAAACTTACTAATCATACCTTGCACATTTTCACCTGAATCATTGATACCGACATCAAACAGCAATGGCCCAAACACCGAACTCTGAGGAACCACACTAGTCACAGGCCTCCACCCCTTCCAATATTGCACTGTGCTCCCTGTCATCAACCAATCGTGTATCCAACTTGCCGGCTTATCCTGCATTCCATGTGATCTAACCTTCCAGAGCAGCTTATCACGTGGAGACAGAGCAAAACACTGACTGAAATCCGTGTAGTATTTTACTGCCGACCAGCCCTCGTCAACTTTCCTAGTCACATCCATTAAATAAATCTAAAGCATTTGCGAGTCATGACCTCTCAATCACAAAACCATACTCGTAGTCAAACCCTGTTTTCCAAGAGCATGCATATCTTTTTCCTTGTCCTCAAGCAAGGTATTCAGGACAGATCTTGGCCTTAGTTCTATAGTTCCCAGGTGTTTCTTTCCAGCCATTGAACAATGGTCCAACATGGAGACAGAAGAGACCTCTATTCGACTGTGAAGTGAAAACTAGAAATAGTTAGGGTCTTATGAAGATAACATTACCAGACAGAAGGGTAGGCAGAGAGTAGATGAATGCAAACGATCTTTTGGTCTGAAGTGTATAAACTTTAATGAAAGGCATATTGTGGGCAATGCAGATGAACTTTGGCTTTGGATTGGAGCCTGCGTGTATGAAGTTATTGCTAATCACAGAGACTTGTTTGAAGGAAGGCATTATTGGCAACGAATTTTTCCAGGATACAGACAGGACAGAGAGGGAAATAAAATGGGTGGAGAAGTTGCATTGCTGATCCGGGATAATATCAAGGCTGTGCAAAAGGAGGGAACAATGAAGGGCTTGACCAGTGAGGCAATATGTGTGGTGCAGAGAAATAAGAAGGATGCAGTAACATCATTGAGGCAGTATTACAGGACAGATTTTAATTTTTTCATCTTTGATTGGGAAACATTTATGTCAGATGTTTGGAAAGGGCAGAATATAAAAGGAGCGTACAGTACATTTTTCGAGAGCAGAATGTCAATGGTCCAATGAGGGAAGGGGCCATATTGGGCCTTATGTTGAGGAATGAGCCATATCAGTTCGCACAAGTTCTTCTGGAATAGCGGCAACAATTCTGTCAGTTTTAGAATACACCTACAGCAAGTTGACAGTGGTCGTAAGGAAAGAGTGCTAAACAGGGCTAAGATCAATTGCATCAAAATTTGGAGGTGCTTCGAAATGTGGATTAGGAGCAGCTACTTGAGGGGAAGTCCTTATTTGATATGTGGGAGGCTTTCAATTTTAGTTTGACCAAAAGTGATAGGAGAGGCAATATTCATGAAATGTGGATGACAGGAGAAATCGTGCGACGAGCCAAGAAGAAGAGGGACGCGTATGCAATGACCAGACAGCTAAGAACAGAATGCATCTTTGAGGTATATCCGCCGAACTGGTCCAATGTGAACTGAGGATTCAAGCGGGTGAAAATGAGTCATTAAATAACTTTAGTAAGCAGAATTAAGGAGAATCTCAAGGCCTTTTATTTATCTTTAAGAAGCAACAGGATCATGAGAAAAAGTGTTGGTCCACTAAAGGATAAGGAAGGAAGGTTTTGTGTTGAACTTGAGAAAATGGCTGAGATTCTCAATGATTACGTTGTATTAGTGTTCACTGAGTCAGGGAAAATCATGAAAGTTGAGATTAGAGATAAAAGGTTGATAAATCTGTATCATGTTGTCACTTGCAGGGCGGATGAGCTGAGTAGGTGAAAAGATGTAAACTTAGGCACATTGCCTGGTCAGGATGTGATCTGTCCCATGTAACTGAGGGTGTCCAGAGAGTAATAGCTGTGTGCATGACAAATATTGTAGCATCCTTAAACACACATGAAGAACTGGAAGACGGGCAAGTTGTTCATGTGGTCGCGCTGTACAAGGAAGTCAGTAGGGGTATTCCAGTTAACTGCAGAGCAGCGAGCCTGATGTCAGAAGCGGGAAAGTTGCTGGAACAGGTACTGATGGATAATATCTATGTATATTTGCAAAATACTGGGCGTATCAGTGATAGGCACAATGATATTGTGCGGGACAGATCTTAAATTACCAACTTAATAGAGTTCTTTGAGGAAGTGAGCAACTTTATAGAAGAAAAAATGGCTGTGGATGCAGTATATGCATGGACTTTAGTCAGGCGTTTGATCAGATTTCCCAGGGTAAACTAATTCAGAAAGTGAAGACACACGGTGTGAAGTGTGTTCGAGATAGGTGGATAAACAACTGCTTGAGCAACATGAGACAGCGAGTAGTAATTGAAGGGTGTTTCGTGAAATGGAGAAAGATGACCAGTAATGTTCCACCGGGAACAATGCTGGGGCCACAGCTCGTTGTGATACACATAAATCATCTTGAAGATAGCACTGTTGGTACGGTCAGCATGTTTGAAGATGACATGAGGATCGGTAGCGTAACAGAAACACAGCAGATTGTCAAAGCATACAGGAGAATTTAGATAGACTGGAGAGTTTGGCAGAGAAGTAGCCAATGGAGTTCAATTCGGGCAAAGGTGAGGTGATGCATTTTAGGAAGTATAATTCTGGAGAAAACCATTCTGTAAACGGACGAGCCATGGGAAAAGTTGATGAACAGAGAGATCTGGAAGTTTAGTTCCATTGTACACTAAGGTGGTTGTGCTGGCTGATAGAGTGATCAACAAGATATATGGTATGTTTAGCTTCATCGACCGGGTGGGGAGGTCTGCAGGCTTTTTAAAAATCATGCAACAGGTAAATTCACTCTCAGTACACAGAGCAGAGAACAAAGTTTGGTCTCCAAAACATGGGGGTACATGACATGCCATAGATGCTATTTCTTTGGAGGGGGTGTGGGAAAAATACAGACATTTCCAAAGCTCATTCACCAAACTTACACGACGTTTTGTTGTGCAAAGACAGTATCGGTAATTCAGTGATCAATCCAAACGTGTGTTCGCTTTGGAAGGATCAGTACAACAGAGATTAAAGCAGGCCTGCTATGAGAGGGTGGTATCTTTCTGTTCTGTGTTCTCTCTCCAGCACTGTATTGATGACACATCTTGTGGACCAGTGTCTTCAATTATTCGAACTCCTGTAACAGCTCCAATCTCTGTTAACCCCTCCCCGCTCTAGAATGCCTGGATGTATGTGATAAATGTTCCAATCTGGACGACCGTCCCTATCTCTAACTAAGTTCAGTTTCTAAAACATACCTTATCTTGGTAGACTCCGCCTCCAGTACCTGGATGCATGGAGCCATGATGTACTGAAAAAGATCGTTTGGCCCAACTTTCCCATGCTGACCAGGTTTAGTAAACTGAATGAGTTGCATTTTCCTGCGTTTGGCTTCGAACGTTCTCTCTGTGCACCTGTTCAAATGTCTTTTATATCTTGGAATTGTTTTTGTTTTTTTTTACTATTTCGCCGACCAGTTCCTTCCATATATGTACTTTTCTCTGTGGAATATATTGCACGTCACGCCCCTCTTTAAATCTTTGCTTTCTCATTCAAGGTTTCACATTCTTTTTTGGACCAGCCGACACTTGACTAGTTCCTTTCCACATGTCCTGCATCGATATATAAACCATTATAATGGCAACCTGTCGGCCTCCTTGCCAAAGGGATCTATTCAGGATAATGTTAGAAACACCTCCAGGTACTCAACACTCTGAGCAATAAAGTCATGTGTGCCAAATACCGCTTTCACTTCACTATCCACATGTGATATCATTGCCAAGGTAAATTGCAACGGCACCCTTGCTTCCTCCGTCCATTCGACAACGTTGCCCAGGGCACTACCATTAACTATGTTTGTCCTTCCTGGTTTGTCTTAACAGCATCGAACACCTGAATTAAACTCCATATTCTGTCCTTGGCCGAATATACGGTTGATCATGATCCCTTCTGTAAACTGTATTCACTGCCCACCAATATTTGGTAGCCACAAAAATATTAGTAGTGCCTCCTATCCTTTGAACAAAATTGTTCCTGTAGTTGATACACATCAGTGGAAACAGACCAGACCATTACTCTGTACCACTTGTCACATGTCTCCCGTCTGAACAACAGCACTAAACCTCAACTCTCCTTCTACTATCATGAAGACAATTCTGTATCCAGTTGTCTAGATCTTCCTGATCGTTTCTAATATTAACGAGCTTCCGTGTATTCTATGCTAAGCCCTGTCAAAGGCCTTGCTGAAGTCATTAAAGAAGTCATTGCAGTGCATTAGTCAATCTTCACGGTCACGTCTTAAATAAACTCAATCAAGTTTGTGAGACACGAATTTGCATTAATAAAGACGTGCTGACTATCCATAACCAATCCCTCCCTGTCCAGATGTATGTCAGTCCTGACCAGAGAATCTCTTGCAACAATTTGCACACATTTGTCGTCAAGTTAATTGGCGTTTAGTTCCCTTGCTTTGTCTCGAGATTGGTCAAAAATGCATTATATTCTTCGTCATAGTCATACAACACGCGAACTGACCCTTTGGATGAAGCCGACCATAATCGGAATTTTAGCTCCACCCAGCTCCCCCTTCCGGGGCCCATACACTTCCAAACCTTTGCCACGTCTTTGTATGTATGTGTCTCTCCTCTAAACTAAAATATACGACTCCTGGTCTCGAATCATTCCCATCTTCGGGAAAATAAAATTACAATTTACTGTATCTCTAGCCCTCATTATTTTACAAGGCTCCTATGAGGCCGCTTCTCAACCTCCAGGCACCAGTGATAAAAGTCTCAGCCTCTGCAGTCTTTCATTGTAAGTGAAAATTTCCATGCCCAGCATAGAGAGCTCAAATTGTCAAGATTAATGATATCCTTCAAATAACTGGGCGAACAGAACTGGACACAATATTCCAGAACACGCCTCACTACACTCCTGGAAACACTCAATATGACTTCCTAAATCCTGTACTCAAAGGACTGAGCACCGAAGACAAGTCTGCCAAGACCTTTTTTTAAACACCTTATCTCTCCGAGATGCAAAGGTCAAAGAATTATGTGGATGAAGTTCCTCTGCACTACGACACAGCGAAAGGCCTTAACTTTAAGTGTATAAAGTCTGCCTTCGTTTGCTTTACCAAAATGCAAGTCCTCACATTTATCCACATTGAACTCCACTTTATTTTTATACCCATACACCGATTCCATCAAGTTTATTTTGTAATCGTAGGAAGCCTTCTTCACCGTCCACCATGCCACCCTCCAGTCTTCCAGCACATCACTCATTGGTGTCAGTGTCGAAACATGTCTGCCAGGGGCTCGTCAATCAATCTCTTCCCTATTTTCGTACAATTTATGTGATATACTTGATCAGGTCTTAGGGACGTCACTACCTTTGTGTCATAATACCTTCATCAACACCTCTTCTTAAAATATGGCGGTTTTTAAAGTCATAAACTTGTACAAAAGGGAAAGATACCCATTGGTCCAAATCGTTCATGCCGATCAGATAATCCAGATAAATCTAATCTCTGTTGCTAGCGTTTGTCACACATGGCTCGAAATCCTTACTATTCATCCCCTCATCCAAATGCCTTTTAAATGTTGCAATTATACTAGTGTCCGCTGCCTGCTTTTTCAACTGTTTCCGTACATATATATCTGCTTGCAAGAAAAATAAACCTTCAGTCCATTTCAACTTTTTCCCACTCAAATTAAGCCCATGTCCTCTAGTTTTGTATTTACAAACACATGGTAAAATACTTTCTTTCTTTACCCTATCGATGCTTCTCATGCTTTCATAAACCTCTGTGAGGTCACCTCTCACCCTGCGACGCTTCAGTGAAAATATTCCAAGACTATTCAGGTTCTCCATGCACCTCAAACTCTCCGAACCTGGCAACATCTTCTATAACTTTTCTTAAACCTGTGAATTTCAACAATACCATTCTCTGCCCGGAGACCTGAGTTGCATACAATATCCCAAGAGTGTTCTAAACAATAGTTGTTTCGTTCCCTGACTTCCCTTATAATTCTCCACAGTAACATGTGAAGTGAAATACTTGTTTTGGATCGTACAATTCCTCCATAGTTCCAGATATTGATGGCCGCATTGATCTTTGAGGGCCCCTATCTTCTCCCAATTATGTCTTTGTTCTCAATTTACTTGCAAAATCTCTTTGGATGTTCCTTAAACTTTTCTCTCAAAGATACTTCATGTCCCCTTTTTGCGTTCACGATTTCCATGCACTTTTATAGCAATCTCACGTGTCAAACTTCACTTTTACTGAAATAGCTTCCACAAACATCTTTTGAAAGTTCATGTCGAATACTATCAAGATTGGTGTTCTCCTATTTTATTACTTCCACTTTTGGTCTACCCCTCTTCTTTTCCACAGATATTTGTAAATTAATAGGATCGTAGAAACTTTACCAAATTGCTCACCCATTAACACCTCAGTATTTGCGGACCTTTTTCCCCAAAGGGAATTCAGTTTCCCCTTTCACCTTTCTGGACATTTACATATTGATCGAACGTTGTCTGGAATACACTTGGCAAATTTCTCCCGTCGAAATGCTTCATATTGTCGCTCTGCTCGTCTAGGATTGGAAAGATTACACAAAAACAGTATCATTATAGTCCTATTTTTCTTCCTGATGGCTGAGATCTCCGATAAATTTGCATCTCAATCTCCCAATGTTTATGAGGGGTCAGTCGCAGAATTGCATCTTGACCTAATCTTATTTTTTCATTCCAGTAATGAAGATTCCCTGGGAAATCCCGCAGGAATATTTTCTCTTAGTTCCATTGTTTTGTTTTCCCTAATCTTGTCTCCATTTCTATCCTTCCAGTAGCATCAGTATCTTGGGAAATTGAACTGTCAGTGCTTACCTTACTCAGCTGTGCTTCATAATATCCATAGAATTCCAATTCATGCCCTGAGTTCCTTTTGCTGCCCTGTCAGGTCCGTTGCATTGAAACAAATGCAATTTAATTCATCAATTTCACTCATATTCTTCATTGCTCTAGCGTGTGTTGTCTTGCTAAGTTTCTCTCTTGAACGCCTGTCAAAAATCACAGGGCAGCAGGTGACAAGCCAACAGCTTTATTTGGCAGTACATTATTCTGGAGCGCTGTACCATTGTCAGTTAGTTGAACCCCAACTTATCGTCCAACTTCACTAAAAAACTCCACCTTCTTTTGATCATCACAGCTGTTTCATGTCACACAGCCCTGTCAGACCAGTTTAACTCTTCTCCAGTATCTCTAGCAACTCGCCCCAACAGAATTAGAATCCCAGCGCTGTCCCCAATTCAGATACATTCCACAACCTGTCTAACTGTGTTGACGTCTTCAGGGATTAGCGATTTTCTCGAAGGTTTGTCGCACAGTTGAAGTTCTGGATCCAAGTTTGCTCGCTGGTGTGCAAGGTTTGCTTTTAGATATTGCATCACAATGTAGGTAACAATAATCAGTTACCCTCGGGTCAAACACTGGTGGTGGTAATCAGCTTTATATTTATGTATTTAGACTCCCTTCAGTTGGCGACGTCATTTCCTCCTGTTAGATCATTTCCTGGGGTTTTATCATTTCCTGTTTTACTTGCTCTTTCAGATTGTGGAAAATATTGTCCAATGAACACTATCCACGGATTTCTCTGCAACACACAAACAAGCAAATCGCATCCAGAAAACGTTTGTCACTCTCCCCTACATCTGTGGAATGACATAAATAACTGCCAGACTACTCTGGCCTCTTGGCATCATAGTAACTCTCAAACTATCCACCAAACTGAAACAGAAGCTAATGAATGGAAATGCAATATGCATTCGACAAGCAAACTCTTGACAACTGCAAAATACCTTGCAAGAATTGCAACAAACATTACATTGGACAAACAGGATGAAATCTAGCCACCAGGGTACATTACCATCAACTAGCCCCAAAAGGACATGACACAATCTCACTAAGATCCTTACATACAGATGAACAAGGACATCACTTCGACTGGGACCACATCCATCTGAGGACAAGCCAATCAGGGACATGCGCAGTGAATTCATATCAATATGACATGCCAATAGGCATTCTCTCAACAAGCACACTGGATTAGACTCCGAGAAAAGAACAGGAGAGGACATCACCACAAGAATTGACATCACCACACCAAATGACATCACCAACCGAATTAAAAGTAAAAACAGAGATTGAAAGCGTGGCACTAACACCCGTGCTCCACTTTTGGCTCATTGATGGTGTTTCCAAGTATGGCAACGAAACAGGTGAACACGAAATTTCGAGCTCAGGCAGCAAATTTACATCAGAACCTTCAGTACCCTGTGAACATTTCACCAAGATTCCTTTGTTCTGCAGGACCCGCCAGTGACCTACAGTTTACAATTTCCGCCCTTTGCTCATCAGATTTACCAACACTCATTACCTCAAATTGATCAGAATTAAACTTCACTTACCATTACCCTGCTGCGTTTATCATCTGATCGATATTAGACTGTAGCCTGAGACCATCTGCCTCACTGTGGATAACAACCCCAACTTTCATGTTATCTGCAAATATACTAATTGCAGCTTCAGGTTTCCCGTCCAAGTTACTATGGTACAGAGTAAATACCAATGGATTATGCAGAGATCCCTGTGGTACACCGTTGGTGAAAGGATATCAAACAGCAATTTTGGATCCAATTTACCGACTCGCCTTGGATCCCATGGGCTCCTCCCTTTTGGACAATCATTCCATTTGGGACCTTATGAAAGGCCATCATGAAGTCGTCGTAAAATACATCATCTGCACTGCCCTCAACATTATTTTTATAAACCATTTTAAAAAGAAAAGCTCGACAGAATTCTTCAAACAGCACCTTCCTCAGTAATTATCTGGTCCATCACTCCTCTTCTTCTTGAAAAACGTCACCACGTTTGCGAACCGTCAGTCCTTCTGCACTCCAGCTGTGACCAGTAACTTATTTAATAGATATGAAAGCGCCACAAAAACCTCGTCCTTCCCTCACAGAGCATTGTGGGAAACATTTCATTGTGCACTGGAGACGCCTTCAAATTTATGTCAGCGAATACGTATAATAACTCCTCGTTATTAATCCTCACATGATCTGGACCCTCACCATCCCAACTGAATTCTCCGGCTGCAATGACTCTCTACTTTTTGAATCCTGAACAGGAAACTAACTTCATCTGTGAATCCAATTAATTTAGCTATACTTATCGAATACCTTGTGACTATTTATTCATTGTTCTGCCAAGGCTATTTAATGGCCTTATTTGCCCATCGCTTATGAGGACCCACTTGCACTCTTTGTAGTTTCGAAGAGTTTTGCCTTTTTTATTGCACTGTACTTTCGCTATGAAACTTGCAACATCACTTGTTCAGTGGTTATTAGAATTCCTGCCTTTGCCATTCACTCTTCGGCGAGCTTACTGATTCTGAATTCCCAGTATATCATTTTCTATCATCCATTTGCTTCTCTCCATCAGTAGAAAGGCCTCCAGTTTCTACAGCCGTTCGTGACAACCCTCGCCTTGTGCAACATTCTGAAACTCTTTGAGCGCTCCGCACGTCTGCAACGTTACCCACTCTCTACAAACTTCTCAATCTCCGTGACCCTTCCCATCACTGTAATGCTCCTTACCTCTGACCATCTCCAGTCACCGTTTGCCTTCTTCGCTCTCGAACATCCTGTCGTCACAAAAACTTCTGTGGCTGAAACATCCACTTGATTGATTTAGTAACTTGCATTCCCTTCAACTACCTCTGTCTCTAACCCCAGACAACCCATCCATTCCTTGCTGACCCAGTAACCTCAGGCAAGTTCGAAAGGTCAGAGTATTACTGACTTCCCCAGTCTCAACTACTCTTCCAAACCCTGCATTTGTCGAGAGACTCCACAGCCGTACCTATTGTTGTAAAAATGTCCAGTGTCTCCAATGTTTAACATCTATGGCACCTTCTCCTGTTCCTAACTACCTCCTCCTGTTCTGATAACTCTCGGGAACTTTGCGTTCTTTTACAATGTCTGAATTCTCTGGTTCATCAGATACATGATGGTTCTTTGGCTCAGTGGTCCGCCCTTCAGCTTCGCAGCGCTGGGAGCTGGGCTCGATTCCAGGTTTGGGCGACTGCCTTTGTCGACTCCGCAAGTCTACCGTGCCTCTGCTAATGTTATCTGATTGCTGTTATTTTCCACCACAGTCCAAGAATGTGCAAATGTGTGGATTGGCCATCGTGTTCAGGATGTACAGGCCAGATGAGTTTCTTTTGAGAAATGCAGGATGACGTGGATATGTTGAGGGCTGTATCTGGCTGGGATTCTCTTTAGAGGGCCGATGGCTTCTTCCACACGATGAAGATTCAATTCAGATCTTCCGAAAGTCCGGTCACCTATTTTTGCCTTATCCTCAATATTCACGTTATCTCTGTAAAATGCTACAGCCTTGCCGATGTCAGCTCTCACAGTCGTTACAAAGCTTTATTTGACTCCCACCTAATTAGATTAGATTAGTTTAGATTACTTACAGTGTGGAAACAGGCCCTTCGGCCCAACAAGTCCACACCACCCCGCCGAAGCGTAACCCACCCATACCCCTAAATCTACATTTACCCCTACCTAACACTATGGGCAATTTAGCATGGCCAATTCACCTGGCCTGCACATCTTTAGGACTGTGGGAGGAAACCGGAGCACCCGGAGGAAACCACGCAGACACGGGGAGAACGTGCAAACTCCACACAGTCAGTCGCCTGAGGCGGGAATTGAACCCGGGTCTCAGGCGCTGTGAGGCAGCAGTGCTAACCACTGTGCCACCGTGCCGTGCCACCTCTTCCTGTCCTTACAATTTTTCTTCTGACTGTAACTTTCGTAATTCGTCACAACACTCTTAATTATTGTTATCTACTGGTCCTCCTCGAACCATTTATATATCTGCAAACTCTCACCTGGATCGTCTCAACTTTGATAGTCATGTCCTCAAATCTGCTCTGTATCAAATACGTAATCATGTCTTGATAAATCTCATTGTGGTAAGCTACCTGGAGCCCTCCAACACGGATCATCTGTATAAGCTCGTCACAGACCTACCGCCTACACTGTATCTCCAATCTCCTCCACTCCCCATAACATGTTCGCTGTGACGTCCTCGAGATTCTCTTCCACTCTCCGTAACACTTTCCACATCAGTGTAATCTTCTTCAAGAAATACAACCTATCCTTTCCATGTAAACCCTTACTGCAGTTCCTATCCTGGATTTCCTTCTACCAAACCAACCTTCAATGACTGTGAACTTACCTTCAGTCACAATATTCCTCCTTAACTGTGTAACCTTCTTCATGAAAACTACTTCAGTCCCTTCCAATGTTCCTATTTGTGTAATCTCTTCTTGTCCAAAAAGCCTCCCCATCTTTGAATTTTCCAGGCCGCACAACCCTCACTATCTGGAAAAAATTCTACCCGATAAACCTCTTCTTCAATCGTACTTACCACAGGAACATCCGCCAGTTTGTGCAATGTTCCCTTAACTGTGAAACCAAGGTTGCTGTCCCTATCTCCGGGAAAATCTGCGAGATTCCATAGTCTCCATATCTAAGTAACCTCCAGAAGCTGAGTCTTCCTATATTTATAACCATCATTATTGATGACTATCTTCCATTTGTCGATTTGTTACTCCAGTCGGCAAAATTATTTTTATCTCTGAAATCAACTCTGTTTACTGAAACATTCCCTGATTGCGTACACCACCCCTGTCCTACAAACATTATTATCCCTGTAAACTGCTCCATCACTCCCATCCTCCATGAACTCTGGCCGACCCTACACCTCTGCACAGTTATATGATTTTCCTGTGGCTATACGATCCTTCCTCCCTTTGATATCTTCTCCAGCAGCAACAGCCCTCCCAACTTGGGTCATCTGCTTTAGATGAGAGAATTGATGCCTCCGCAATTCCTTCCATTGCTGAAAACTCTTTTTACGTTTGAAATTTCGCGCAGACTCCATACTTCCCAATTTGCTGAATCAACGTCCTGTGAAAGCAATTCTTCTCTTCGTATGAAATCATCCAATACTTAAACCCGACTTAACTATGTAAAAGAATCCAGTCCCCAAAAGAAATCCAAACAACGGAAACTTGGAATGTCCCTACATACATTTCTCCCGCTCCACCCTCCTTGATCACCATGAACCGTAAATATTACTGAAGCCTCCTTTTTCTCCAGAAAAACTCTTAAGGTCTGCAAAACCCTCTAGCCTTGCTGTTGCTCCCTATTTTTCTAAGTTCCGTCACTCTCTCAAGCACTTGTGGGGATCATTTCAGAGGAAATAAGAGTTGTAGTTTCCAGAGTAAAGTATAAATTTATCCTCGGTGGAGATATATGCGGTTAATTTCTTGATGAGGAGAGCTGAGTTGGGAATTTATTGTCTACAACGTTGACCATGCCCAGCTATTGGCGCATTTGCCTCGCAGTAGTTGGAGCTGGGAAGTTGACAAGAGGACTGATGCGGCTCTGTTCCTGGGTGGATGGATCAGCTGATACAACAAAACCAAAAAACCTGACTTGGTGTAGTGCGATGGAAACTTTCTGTGATAAGACTACACGACCGAATTGCTTCAAGTAATTCAGAACAGGGACAACATCAGATTGATTTGATTCTTCATCAACGTTGTCTAAAAGGAGGTCGTCCACATATTGAACTAATGTAGACCCACTTGCTATGTTTAGACATTTCAATTGTTTCTGCAAGATCTGAGAAAAAAGAGTTGGAGAATGAAGAACGCACGTTGGTAGTCGAGTCCACCGTTAGCTGTTGTCCATTAAAGGTGAAGCCAAATAAGTTCTGGCTATTCTTTTGAAGTGGTAGTGAGAAAAATACACGCTGAAGTCAACAACAGCAGAACATTTAGCATCCACAGGGATAGTTGATAAAATATGAGCTGGGTTTGGAACTAAGGCATGAAATGGCTGAACAGTGGCATTGATATCTCTCAAATCTTGAACCATGCTGTATTGATTTGGTTTTCCAGGTTTTTGGACAGCAATATTTGGAGGGTTACAAGGTGATTGGAATGGGACTAAGATGTGTTGATGGTGAAAGCTTTCTAGCAAACAAGTAATACTTGGAATAGCTTGCTGTTTCAGTGGATACTGGCGAATGGATGACAAAAAATTGGTTTTAAAGCGATGGAAATAGATTCACAGTCTGTAAGTCCATTATGGGTCAATGTCTCAGACCATACATTCGGATTGACTAAGTTAAAGCTGTCCCGACTCTCATGATGCTGAAGTGTAGCATTGCAAGAGGAAGGAGCTGTGTAATTTTGAACAGTCATAACTTCTTGTATTGTCTGCAACACGTAACAATTTGGGTCAACTTGATAATTGCACAGTGAACCATCGGGCCAAGTTCTTTAGCATGGTGAGGTGGGTTAATTTTTCCAATATTATGAGGTGCTGATAAGTCCCCTGACATCCATAGATGAGGATGTATTTCAACGAAATCTGCCTCTCCTTCTGGACCAGTGACATGGGCCAAAATGTGAACAGTCCATTTGATTCTCATTAAATCTGTGAAAAAATTTTCAAGAGTTTTATCCTGGCCTTCTCGATAATAAGCAAGAATAATGTGATCTGCTAATTTTGGAGGATCAATATCATGTTGCCACCATTGCAGTTAGTGGATAAAGAAAATGGACGTTCGGATGAGTCAGTATCGAGCTGGACACCATCAGGGGAACATGCAAGATTAACGTAAAAGTCGCAAAGCAAGTCTCATTCCATCAAGTTGCAAGATATTTTCTTTCTAATCACAAAATGTTGAAACAGGGAATAACCTCAAAAATAAACAGGAACTGGTTCGCAAATTGGATATTCTTTGCTCTCCCATTGCAGACCAGACAAACTCTTTATTCGTTTTGTAATTGGCACGTCCATGACAGATTTTACAGAAGACATTGAAGCTCCTGTGTCAATTAGAAAAGGATACCACCTGTTGGTTACTCTAAGTAGGACTGTGGGTTCACGTAATGGACAATTATGTAGCCGTTGAGAAAAAGGAGTATTCTGAGAAACATTGGTAAATTGTCTTCTTTGTTCTTTCTTTAATACCTTTTTAGAGCAAACAGCACCCCAATCGTAACTATTGCCACAGACAGAGCAGCATTGGATCGGGCAGTCACGGACCTAATGATATCGCCCCTTACAATTAAAACAGCCAATAGGCATATTTCTGGATTGAGGGTAAAGTGCCCTGTGATTATGCCCGCGATTGTTGTATTGGTAGTTACAAAACCTGTATTGATACGCAGGCATGTTTGATTGGAATAATTCATTCTCGAAAAACAAATACCGATTTCCCACGGACTTGAGGCTTTTCTTCACTTTGATGTTTTCATAAAACGCTCAAAGAACGATGGATTTGATTAGGAGTGGCTTTAACCCATTCCAAGTTATTTTTCTTGACTGTTGTGGTAACAGAAGTCAGCAAACCGTTCAATAAGACAAAGGTAAACAGTGTATTAACAGCATTAAAATTTCGGTCTTGATCTCCAGAATAAGATTCATACCATTCTCTAAAACGTTCCAAAAAATCCTCAGCAGTCTGTTTATATTTCGGTCGATGTTCCAGAACACGAGCAAAGTCATTTTTTTTTGTCAATACATCAGATGCATCAGCTAAAATGAAATCTTGTCTTTGTTGCTCCTGAATTATAGCATTAGCAAAATCAGTAAAATTGTTATGATTAATGTGTCCAATACAACGTGCATATTCAGAGTGGGTAAAAAAATTCTGTAAAAGTGACCAAAGTTTCTTTGCACTACCATCATAAAAAGTATTTGTTCTATTTAAGAAATCAACAAAAGGCTGAGGTGTCTTGTGAGGTTCTGGTGCTTTACTAATGACAGATATAATTTCATGGGGCTTCCATGGGCAATAAATGTGGAGAGTGGCGTTAGGAGCAGCAGCTTGAGGGTTCGGTAGTTCCGTTACAGGGAACATGCTTAATGTGGGTGTCTCATCTTCAGAAGAGGAATTTGAGAAATTTTCTGATTGTTGCAGATGACGCTTAGTAGTAGATCTGGACTGATGTTTAATCTGAGTATTATAAGGAATGTGATCTCCATTCTGAAAAGGGTTAGGAGGATCAAGGGTCTTTGTACCTTCAGTAGTGCATGCTTCGGATCGGGGTATAACGGCTGAACTTCCAACAGTTTGAGATTTCGAAGTACAAGGATCATTTACAGGCCTGAACTGGGAAGACAGAGAAATGGGCTGTGGGGGAGTGACGGGAATTTGAGAATTTTCAGTCAATTCAACCCCCAATGTGAAGGTAGTATCCTATCACGACCGGCAAATTGATTCTTTGTGCCTCTCATCACAAAACTGTCGCCATAGTCCAATTAACTCTTTCCTTCCCACTCCCATGTTATGGCGCCAAATCAATTGCTGAGCACATAAAACCAATTGAACAGCTTTATGGCCACATAACAGTCATTCTTCATCAATCAATATTTGTTTATAGCTCAAGACAGTTTTCTAAAGGCCTCAGAATTTTCCTGAAATTTCTCTAATGTTGATGAAAGATCATCTGTTCTGGTATGTAATTGCCCATTTCAAAAAAAATACTCCAGTCAATACTTAAGTTTATTTTTATACAAGAAATATTGCAAGTTTTTCATAATAGTTAATTATTTATTTACTTATTATTATGTATTTTTAATTATATTTACAATAACCTATTTTAAACCTGGAGGCCGTTTGTCTTCCCTAAAAAACATCAAATATCGGGAGCCAACTGCTTCCCTGATTACTTCAAATATCGGGAGCCTCTTGCCTCCTAGAAACTTCTCATATCGGGAGTCACCTTACTCACTACTGACTTGAACGATTGGTGCCCTCTTAATCAACTGCCCATATTGAAACTGTTCAGGGCAACAGCCTCCGAAAACTGCTGAAAATACAAGCATCCGAATTTTAAGAACCTGGAAATTTACAAGGTTCGGGAATCCAAAGTGTTCTTTTTTAACCCTGAAATTAACCAAGTCCGCGAGATCAAAGTATTTTTTTTAAACGTGGAAGTTAACGAAGTTCAAGAGATTGAATTTCTTTTATTCCAGAAATTAACGAAATTCCAGAGATCGAAGATTTTTTTTTAAATTCGAAAATGAATCAAGTTCTAGAGATCGAAGTTTTTTTTAACCTGAAAAGTAACGAACTTCAAGTGATCTAAGCTTTTTAAAAAAAAATCCGGAAAGTAACGAAGTTCAAGAGATGATTTTTTTTAAAAAAAAACGAAAATTAACATAAGTTGAAATATCGAAGTTCTTTTCTAAAACTCAAAAATTGACGAAGTTCAAGACATTATTTTTTAAAAACCTTAAAATTAACGAAGTTCAAGAGATCGAAGGTTTTTTTAAACTCGGAGATTAATGAAGTTCAAGCGATCAATTATTTTCAAACCCGAAAATTAACGAATTTTGAGAGATCGAAGTTTTTTTAACACCAAAAAAATGAAGCTAAAACATTCCGAAAACGAAAGGAAATGAAGTTTAAGCAATCGACTTTTCTGAGATCCGAAAATAAAAGTCCGAGACCGAAAATTAACGAAGTTTAAGAAATCGAATATTTTTAGAAAACGAAAAAAAAGTTAGAACAGTCCAAATCCGAAAATAAACAAAGTTTTTTTTTCAAAATTAGAAACTGGAAATTACAAACCTCGAGAGATCTTTGGAAGTCAAGATAAATCGGGAGTTTGTTTTTGAAAGAACAGAAATTTACGAATTCAGTTTTTAACCCTCCCCTCAGAATTCAGCCATTTTCGAGGACCATTCTCCAAGTACCAAAACACCCTAAACTTCAATTAATCTCTTTTAAATGTTTTAAAGCATTCTTTTTTAAAAGTCCCCCA
This sequence comes from Chiloscyllium punctatum, assembly GCF_047496795.1. Lineage (NCBI taxonomy): Eukaryota > Metazoa > Chordata > Chondrichthyes > Orectolobiformes > Hemiscylliidae > Chiloscyllium > Chiloscyllium punctatum. The sequence continues at coordinate 44,184,748 of NC_092781.1, forward strand.
AACCCTATCTTACTCTGACTGATCCTTTCAGGCTGGACTGGAAAATTAACAGCAAGGGGTCACATCAAACACAATTTGAATGAGAAGAAAACTAAACACTGTCAAAATACTCACACATGGCAGACCGAATTCCTTAACACTCAGTCGTGAATGATATTTAACTCTTACACCGCTGTTAACAATCTGTCTGAGCTGAACCGTGTCAAAGCACCAAAATGAAGATGTTGAAGCCTCAATAGGGGTCTCTTGGTTCGAGATCAGCCGAAACATTCGACAAATGCGGTCCGTTGAAAGAGCAAGGATCATTAGTTTATTGAATTAAGTTACTTTGATACAATTCTATCCAGCAACACAGAGATGAAAGCGACTGTGTTCTGTGATGAAGTTGCACAATTACATTTGAATATTACGCAATATTTATGTATGTTTGAAAAATAATACAACTTTAATCACAAGAAAGACGGATCACATACAATAAGGTGACATTAATAAGCAATGACCAATGATATTTCCTGGGAAAGGGGTCTTCATTATAAAAGAAATCAATTGAACTGTAATATGGTGATATGAATGAAGACAGGGTAATCCAATGATATTTGTTTATGAAGGATATCTTATTTACGTCAATTTTCAAGTCATGTATCACTTCAAGGTTAGTTCAAATGGTCAATTAATGTGTCCGCATTCACCTTATGAAAAATCTATTTTCCCCTTATCATTGAACTGCAAGTTTATTCTGCAATCAGTAATATGTTTCACAGGCCATTTTATGTTATTCTTTTAAATCAAGAAATAATTTTTAAATAGTAGAAATCTACTTTTTTTGCCTAAATTCAAAATTTTAAATCCTCTACCAATGTTAGGCTTTGACACTCCCGGTCACTCCATCTGGATCTCTCACTCTCCACACCCTCCCTCCGTCTGCCTATTTCTCTATCTCTCTCCCTCCTGCACTGTCTGAATCTCATTCTCCTCTCCCTCTGTATGTATATCTCTGTGTTTTCTACCCTGTCACCACCGCTCTGACTCCCTGTCCCTCTCCCACTGTATAAATCTAGCTCTCTCTCTCTCTCACTGACTCTGACTCTCTCTCTCCCACTTGCGGACTCTCTCCTTCACACCATCCCAATCTGTCAAACTCCCACTCTATCTCCCTCTGTCTGACTCTCTGTATCTCTTTCCCTGTGTCTGACTGTCTTTCTTTCCTTCTCCCCTGTCTGACTCTTTCCCTTCCTCTTTCTAAAATTTACTCCTTTCCACTGTCCCTCTGACTGACATTCGCTCTCTCCTCCCTCCATCTGATTCACTCGCATACTCTACCGCTGTCTGACGTTGTCACACTGCGTAACTCTCGCTCTGAATCTGTCTCTCCTTCCCTATATCTCTCTGACGCTCTCACTTCCTCTAACTCCTCTCTCCCTGTGTCCTAATCTCTCTTCCTGCACCTTCTCACTGACTTCCTCTCATTGTTTCTCACCCACCCCCTCTGTCCAACGTCCTCTCCATCTCTGCCCCTCTGGCTGACTCTTCTTCTCTCGCCTTCTGACTGACTCTTTTTCTTCCTCTCCCTTTGTCTGACTCTATCTCTTACCTCTCCCTTTGTCCGAATCTCTGTCTCCCGCACCCGTCTGTCTGTCTCTCTCTCTCTTACTCGCTCTCTCTGTCTTTCTTTCTCTCTCCTCTGCCTCTGTCTGACGCTTTTTTTTCTCAGTCTCTCTCTATCTGACACTCTGTCCCTCTCTCCTCGGTCTGACACAGAGAAACTCTCTCTTTCTCCTGGTCTCACTCTCCTGTCTGACTCATTCTCTCTCTCTCTCTGCCACTCTCTCTGTTTGACTATCTCTCTCTCTCTTTCGCTCTTCCACTCTCTCCCTCTCTCCTCCCGCCTCTTCAGGGGTCTGACAATCTCTCATCCCTCCCTGTCTCTCGCTGTCTGGCATTCACTTTCTTCTTATGTTTGTCTGATTCTTCCTCTCTCACCCCCCTCACCCTCTGCCTCACTCACTGTATTCCTCCTCTCCCTCTCCCTGACTCTCTCTCCCTCCCTGTCTTAGTTGGTCATTGTCCCTCTCACTCTGCCTGACACACCCTCCCACCCCTCCCTCTAACTGAATATTATTCCCTCAATATCCCTCTGCATGAGTCGATCACACTCCCTCTATTTCCTTCTGACACACTCTCCCTCTTCTTGACCTTCTGTCAGACGTTGTCTCTCTCCCTCTCCCTCTCCCTTTCTCCGACTTTCTCTTCCCCATTTATCCTCTGTCTGACGCTCTTACGGTGTCTCCGTCTGCCTCTGTCTGACACTTTCTGACTCTCTGCCTCTGTCTGACTCTTTCTGTCTATCTCTGCCTCCCTGAATCTCTGTTTCACTCTCTGATTCTGCCTGTCTCTCCATTTTCCTATCCCTTCCCCTCTCTCTCCCCCTTATTGCCCCTCCCACTCTCTGATCGATGGATATTTGGTTTGGATGGATACGGGCCGGATGCTGGGAAGTGGGACTAGACTGGTTGCGATATTTGATCGGGTTGGACTGAAGGCTCTCTTTCCATGCTGTTCATCTCTATCACTTGGTCTTCCACAAACTATTTACAATTCTCTTTCCTCTGGCAATCCCCCCTCTCTCTGACTCTCTCTCCATCCCTCTCCCTCAGTCTGATGCTCAATCCCTGTCTGCCTGACATCTCTCCGCACCCTCCGTTTTAAGCTGTCTCCCTCTCCAGCTCTCTCTCACAATCTTCCCCTTTGCAATTTCTGTGCATGTATCTCTCTCTATCTCCCTTTATCTGACTCTATCCGTCGCACCCCTCTCCCTGTGACTGACACATTCTCTCTCTCCCTCTGCCTCACTCTCTCCCGATCCCTCTCCTTCTCTCACTGTATGACTCTCACTTTCCTCTCCTTATGTCTGTTTATCAACTTCTCATCCCACCCCTGTCTGACTCACACTCTCTCCATCAACCCTCTCCCTGACACACTCACTCTCTCTCCCTCTGTCTCTTTCTGCCTCTCCCACTGTCTGACTCTCACTTTCCTCTGCCTCTGTTTGCCTGAAATCTGTCTCTCTTTCTCCCCATCCTCAACCTCTGTCTGACTCTCTCCCTTCCTTTCCTTCTGTTAGATTCTCACTCTCTCCTTAGGTATGACTCTGTCTCTCATTTTCCCTCTGCCTGACTATCTCCCCGCCCCTCGCACTCCATCTGTCCAACTCGGTTTGTCGCTCTTTCTCTGTCCAACTCTTCTCTCACTCTCCCTCTGTTTGAAACGCTGTCTTTCACTCTCTCCCTCTCTGACTCTCTCTCCTCTCCCTCTGTCAGACTTACTCTCCCGCTTTCCCCTTCCCTGTTTCTGACACTCTCTCTATTTCTCTCACAGCCCAATTCTTTCTCTCACCCATCCCACTGCCTGACACTCCATCTCTTCCAACTCACAGTTTCTCTCTCTCCCGCAATCTCCATCGCTGTCTCACTCCATCTCTCATAATCCCTCTCTCCAAATTCTCTTTCTCCGTCTCTCTGTTTTGCTTTCTCTCCGACTTCCTTCCTCCCTCTCTTTCTCTCTGGAACTCTCTAACTGCATCGATCGGAATGTATCTGACTCTCTCTCCCTGTAACTCTCTGTCCTCTCCCTCTGTCTGACTCTTTCTCCTGCTTTCCCTCTCTCTCTGACTCTCTATCTTTCCCTCTTCCTCTCCTTCCGTCTGAGTCTCACTTTCCTCTACCATTTACTGTCTCTACCGTTGTCTGCCCCTTACCCTCTGCCTACTCTCTCTCTTCTTCTTCCGCTCTCTCACTGCCTAACTCTCTCTCCTTCTGACTGACTCTCACTCTCTCTCTCTCTACTCCGTCTGACTCTTCCTCGTTCTAACACACACTGGCACTCTCTCTCCCTCTCCTCTGCCAGACTCTTCCCACCTCTCTCTCAGACTCACTCAGCCTGTAACACTCCATCTGTCTGACGCTCCCCCTCTCCCTCAGTCTGAAACTCTCTCGCCGTCTCACTCTATCTGAAATCCTCTTGCCGTCTCTGACTCTTTGTCTCGCCCCCACCATCTGTCTGCCTCTCTCTCTCCCTCTCAGTCTGGCCTACTCTCTCTTTCTTATCCCTCCTATTGCTCGACTCCCCCTTGAACCCCCTCCTTCTCCGTTTGTCTCTTACTCTTTCACTCACCTCCTCCATCTGATTCGTTGTCTCCACCTCTCCCTTTATCTGACACTCTCTCTCTGTCTCGCCCTCTCTCTCCCACCCTCTCTCTCTCTTTCCAACGCCCCCGCCAGTCTGGGTCTCGATCTCTCTCTTTCCACACCCCGTCTGACACTCTCTTTCCCTCTGTCTCCCCCTCTGTCTGACTCTCTGTTGTCTCTTTCTCTCCTTCTGTCAGAATATCTCTCCCTCCCTCTCCCTGATTGTCTCTCTAAACAATTCCCTTTGTCCGACTCTCTCTCCCTCATCGTCTGCCTGACTCTCTCCATCTCTCGGTTCCCCCTCACTCTGTCTGAATTCCGTCTCTCCTTCTCGTTGTCTGTCTCTCTCTCTGTCTCTCCATCCATTCCATCTGTCTGATGCTCTGTCCCTTACTCTCCCCCTCTGACTCTGCCACACCTACTCTTCCACTTTCTGACTCTCTCCCCCTTGGTCTCAAACTCTCACTATCTCTCTGTGACTGTCTCTCCCACTCGTTTCATCTGACTCACCCTCTTCCTACCAGCTGTCGGATTCTCTCTTTCTAGCCCCTTCCGTCTGAATCTCTCACCCGTCCCACCCGATGTCCGATACCTCTCTCTCTCTCTCTATCGGTCAGGCTCTCTCTATCCCATTCCTTCCTCCTGGCTCTCTCGCTCTCCCACATTCTGACTCTTTCTCTCCGTCTCCCTCTCCCCCCGTCTGACTCTCAATGTCCTATTTCTCTGTCTGTCTCCCTCTTTCTCCCCATCCTATATCTGATTCTTTCTCTTCCCCGTCCCTTTGTCTCACTCTCCCTCTCATTCTTCCTCGGCCTGAATCACTCTCTCACTCCCTCCGTCTGACTCCCTCTCCTTCTCCCTGTCTGTCGTTGCATCCCTCTCCCACTGTCTGTCTCTCTCTCTCTCACCTCCGTCTTTCGACCGTCTCTCTTCATTTGTTTTATTCTCCTTCATTCTCCCTTTCCCTCTGCCTGACTCTCTCTCCAGCTCTCCCTGTCAATCTGTCTGACATTCAACCCGTCTCTCCCTTTCCCTCTGTCTGACGTGCTCTCACGCTCTCCCTCTGGCTGACGTTCTCAAATCTTCTCCCGCTGTCCGAATCTCTACTTACCCTGTCCATCTGTCTGATTCTGTCTTCCCTCCCTCTGTCTGACTCTCCCTCTCCCTCTGTCCGACTGTCTTTCTTTCCCTTTACCTCTGTCTGAATGTGTCTCTTCTCCCTCTCCCCTTCTCTCTGCCTAAGTATCTACCTCTCCCTTTCCATCTGTCTGGCTCTCCTTCCAACTCTCTCCCATTCTCTCTCTCTCTCTCCGAATCTCTCTCTCACCCTGACACGACGACCTGACTCTTTCTCTGTATCACTCCCGTCTGACACACACACACACAATCTCTCCCCTCCCCCTCTGATTGAATCCGTCTCGCTCTCCCTCTGTATCACTCTCTTTCTCTCTCTGTTCCTCTCTCCCCATTGTCTCTGACGTAGTATCTCCGATTCCCTCGCCCTCTGCCTGCTTATCGAATTCTCTCTCTTCAACTCTCCATTTTCCTTTGCCTGACTCTGCCTCACTATGTCTCTCGTGCCTTCTGCCTGACATACTCTCTGCGTCAGCCCCTCACCCAGTGTCTGTCTGACACTCCCTCTCCCTCTCTCTCTGACTCTCTCCCTTTTCAGATCTTTGAATTAGTCAATCTCCCTGTCTATTTGTCTAACTCTCTCACTCCCTCAGTCTGTCTGACATTGCCTTTCCCTCTGTCTGACTCGCTCTATCCTTTTCACTCTGCATTTACCTGACTCTCTCTCTGTCTCCCTCTAACTCTGTCCAGCTCTCTCTGTCTCCCTCTCCCTCTGACGCTCTGTCCGTCTCTCCATCTCTCGGTTGGACTCTTTCTCTCATTCTCGCCATCGCTTTCTCTCCCTGTGTCTTAAACTCTCTCTCCCTGCTCCCACTGTCAGACTCTCTTTCTTTCCACTCTCTGTCTGTGACGCTCTCTCTCCCTTTCCATCTCTCTATCTCTCTCTCCCCCCCAATCTGTCTGACTCTTCCTCTCCCTCTCCCTGTGTGTGACACTCTCTCTACCTCTTTCGCTAGCTGACTCTCTCTCACCCCCCCTCCCCCCCGACAATGTCTGAGTCTTCCATTTTCCCTCTCCCTATACCTGACTCTGTCACTTCCTCTTTCTATCTTCCTCTGTCTGACTCTCTAACTCTCCATTCCCCTTCTCTGGGCCGAAGTCTCTCACTCTCCCTCTCCACCTGCCTGCCTCACTGCCAGAATCTTTCACACAATCCCTTCCCCGAATTTCTCTCTCTCCCTCTCCCTTTGTCTGAATCTCTCTCTGCCTCTCTTCTGACTCCCTATTTCCCTCTCCCTGTCTGGCTCTGTCAGTCTCCGTCTCTGTATGTGTGACTCCGTCTCCCTCACACTCTGACTGACTCTGCCGTCCTCACTCCCTCTATCTGATGCTGTCTCCTCATCTCCGTCTGTCTGACTCTCCCAATAAATGCAGGTATCTCTTTCCTTCTCCCTTACAGACCCTCTCTCTGTCTCCCTCTCCATGCTTGAATCTCTCTCCCTCTCTCTCCATCTTGTTTGATCTCTCTCTCTGCCTCACTCCCTTTATCTGATGGTCGCTTTTTCTCGCACTCTCTGTCTCGGTACATACCTGTCATTCTCTCTCTCTCCTGTCACAATCTCTTTCTATCTCACTCTACCTCTCTCTCTACACCTGTCCCCCAATCTCCCTCTGCCTCCTTCTCACTCTCTCTCCAACTGCCTCGCACTCACTGCCTTTGAAGCTCCCACCCTCTCTCTGTAACCCCACCTTCTCGTCTTCGACATATATCCAACTCTATCTCACCAAACAGCTCCAAATCTGTGCCTCTCTAGTCCGCTCCCCACTCTCTTTCTCTCTATCTATGATACTCGCACCCCCCTCTCTACATCCCTCCCACTCTCTCTGTATATGCTGATGACTCTCTCTACCTCCCGCCAACCCTTCCCCTCGCCACTCTCGCGCATTGTCTCTCTCACCCTCCCCTCATCAAACTCTCTCTCTCACTTTCTAACCCACCAACGTTTTTTCTCTCAACACCCATCTTCCTCTGTCACTCCATCCACATCCCTTTTCATCTGACTCTGTATCCTGCTCGCACTCTCTCTTTTCCCTGTCACTCTCTCTCTGTATTCTCCTTTCCTCCCTCTCCATCCCTTACTCTCTCTCTCGCTCTACCTACCATCCACTGTTTGTCTCTATATACCTGGTCCACCCTCCCTCGGCGCCCCTACCCTCTCCCTCTCTCTCTCTCCCGCCGACTTCTACGTATCTGTGTCTCCCCTCCCACTATTTCTCCCTCTCTGAACGACTTCCAAATCGCACGTTCTCTCGACACCCCTCCTCTCCAAGTCAGTCTCTCTCTGCTCCAATTCCCTCTCTCTGACCCTCTGCCTCTCTCTCTCTCCATCTCTCCCCCACTCTGTCTGTCTGCCTGCCTCCCACTGTGTTTCTCTGCCTCGCCGACACCTCACCCAGTATCTCCCTCTCTAGTCCCTCCATTATCTCCCTCGCTACCACCACCCACTTCCTTGCTCTCTCTGTAAGCATCTCTCGCACTCTTTCAATCCCCTCCTCTCCCTCCAGCTCCGTCTCTGTTTCACTCTCCTCCTTCCTCCAACTCTGTCTGTCTCTGCAACCCTCCCATTCTCCCTGTCTCTACATTCCTCCCGCGCTCTCTATTCCACACACCCCACAATCTCTTCCTCCCACGAACATCCTTGTCACTCTCACTCTCTGTAACAGTCCCAAGCTCTCTTTCTCGACACTCCCATCTCTCTGCCTGCCCTCTCCCACACTCACTCGCTACCCCCTCCCTGTCTCTCTCTCTCTCCCTCTCTCTGTCTCTGTCTCGAAACACCGACTCCATCTCTCTCTCTCTCACCACCCTCTCACACACGGCCTCTCCATACCCTGCCCAGCCTCTCGAGCACGCTCTCAGTCTCTCTCCCTGGTCCCTCACTCTCTTTCTATCTCTCTCTCTCTCTACCACCCCAAGGCCAGACATGCTCAACCTCTCTCTATCCCCCGTCCCAATCTTCCTCCCTATCCAACTCCAACACACTCTATTCGCCTGGCCCACTGTTTCTTCCTCTCTCGCGAATGCTCACCCCATCCTCTCTCCAAACCCGCACTCACACTACCCGCCTGCCTATCTCTCTCGATCGTCAGTCCTCCCTATCCCTGTGATCTCTCCTTGCCACCTGACATACGCTCTCTTTCTTTAGCGCCGTCCCTCACTCTCCATATCTCCCGACCACAAGCATACTCTCGTTTCACTCCCCTACTCTCGCTCTGGACTGCTCCGCCATTCTTGCTCTTCCTATATCTCTATGCCCTCCTCACCCTGTCTCTCTCATCAACCCTCCAATACATTCACACTATTCCTACCACCCTCTGATTCTCTTTACCTCTTTCTAACCCGCTCTCAATCTCTCACTCTAAGACACTCCTACTCTCTATGATCTTGTTCCACTCGCTCACTCTCCATATTCTCCTCGCATTCTCACCACACACCTCTCACTCTCTCTCTGTGTACACACTTTCCACTCTCAACATCTTCACCCCACCACTGTCTCTCGACAGTCCGCTCCCGCTGCCTCTCTCCCTTTATCCCAGTCACTGATCTTCACTCTATCCCACTCCCCACGCTTCCTCTCTCTCCACCCCCACTCTGTGTGTTCCTCGTCAACCTCCCAATTTCGCTTTCTCTCTCTCAACACCCCTACCTCTCTGTGTCTCTCCGTCCCCCTTTCAACTATCTCTCTAATGGCCCCATTATCTCTGTCTCTCCTCAGTTCGCCCCACTCTCTCTACCGGCCTCCCACTCTCTTTCGTTCTCTCCAACACCTTCCCCAATATTTCTCTCTGTTCTCCATTACCACTCTCCTCTTCCTACCACCACAGCTCTTTCTCCCACTCTCTTTGTAAACCTCCTTTTCTCGAGACACCTTCCTTTCTGTATCTCATTTTTGCCGAAATCCAACTGTCTCTATATATCCTCTGCCTCTCTATCTCTCTCGACACCCCATAACTCTCCCTCATTCTCTCTCATCGCCTCCAACACTCTGTCTGTGCATCCCTCACTCTCTATATCTTCCTCACAGTCTTCCTCTATTCCCGTCCCATTCTCTCTCTCTCTCTACTCTGCCCTGACTCCCTCTCAGGCTACCCTTTTCCCCCTCTCTCTGTAACACTCGCACTCATCGAATATAGAACATACAACGTTACTGCGTAGCACAGGCACTTCAGCCCTCGATGTTGCGCAGACCTATCAAAATTATCTGATGCCCATCTAACCTACACAATCCGATAACTCACAATATGCATGCCCAATGTCCATTAAAATTCACTTAACGTCGGTGAGTCTGCAATTTCTGCAGGAAGGCCGTTCCACGCCCCGACTACACACTGAGTAAAGAATCTACCGCTAATATCTGTTCTACATCTATCAGCCCTCTATTTAAAGCGATGTCTCGTCGTGTTAGCCTTCACCATTGGAGGAAAATGGCTGTGATTGTCCAGCCAGTCGAACGGTCTGAGTACCTTATGTGTCTCGAATAAATCCTTTCAACTTTGGTTTCTCCAACGAAGAAAGCCTCAGACGTCCCTCAGAGGACCTTCTGCCAAACCAGACAACATCCTAGTAAATCGCCTCTGCACTATTTCCAAAGTCTCCACACCCTTCCTCTAATGCGGTGACCAGAACTGCATTCAATACTGCAAGCGCAAACTTTACAGTGTCTTGTACAGCTGAAGCATAACCTCCTGGCTCCGAAAGTAAGTCGCTCTGCAAACAAACGTCAACCAAACCTATGCCTTCTTAACAACCCTACCAACACGTGGAGAAACGTTTAGTGAGTTATACGCCTGGACACCGTGATCTCTCCGTTCTGCAAAGGATTTTACCATGATTCCAGTACTGTGCATTCCTGTTACTCCTTCCAAAGTGAACTACCTCACACTTATCTGTTTTAAACTTTACTTGCCACTGCTGAAAAAAGCTGTGCATCTTATCGGTGTTCCTCTGTAACCCACGACATCCTTCAGCTCTATCCACAACTCTGCCCATCTTCATGTCATTCGCAATAATCCATCCTTCTCCGCCCATATCCAGATCATTTATAAAAATAACAAAGAGCAGTGGTTCCTAAACAGATCCTTACGGAACACCACTGACAACAGAGCTCCAGGATAAACATTTCCCATCAACCACGACCCTGTACCTTATTTCAGCGAGCAAATTTCTGATCGAAACCGCTATGACATTCAATGCAAAAACACCGTATTATACGCAATAGCCTATTGCGTGGTAACGAATCAAACGCTTTACGGAAGTCCATGTACACGGCTTGACCTTCATCCACCTGTTTTTTGTCACCTTCTCAAAGAACGCAATAATCAATTGTGGCACGACCTATCCTTCACAAAACTGTGTTGGCTACCCCTAATCAATTTATTCCTTTGCAGAATAAGAATACATCCTATTTCTTCAAATCCCTTCACAACTTACCCACAATCGAAGGATGTCTAAATGACCTATAATTAGAAGCGTTGCCCTGATTCCCCTTCTGACACAAAAGAACAACGTTTCTTATCCTCCAGTCTTCTGGCAATACTCCTGACGACAATGACGACATAAAGATCGAAGCCAAAGTATTTGCAATCTCCTCCCTGGCTTCCCAGAGAATCTGAGGATAAATCTCATCCGGCCCAGGGATCTTACCTAAATTCGGATCTTCTCGACTTATGAAAATATCCTCTTTGACAACCCCAATCCCAGTTAAATTTGTCGCCTGTATCTCTGCTTTATCAAAAGCATTGCGGTTTTCCAATATGGAAATTGACGAAAAGTATTTATGAATGCTTTCCCCATGTGCTCAGATTCCACACACAAATTACCACTACTGTCATTGATTGGCCCTCATCGTAATCCAGTCATTCTTTTATAAATGATTTCATTGTAAAACGTCTTGGGTTTTACCTTGATCATATCCAACAACAACTTCTCGTGCACCCTACTGTCTCTTCTGAGCCCTCTCTGTGGACATTTTCTGTCTAACTTATCAGTCTTATGCCCGCTAACCTGGACGTCTTGCCTTACCGTCGCATAAGCATTCTTCCTCTTAACAAGAGTTTTATATTCTTTGATAACTGCCTTCACCACTAATAGATATATTCTTCTCAGGAACCTGCACGAGCTGTTCCTTGATTAAGCTCCATAGGTCAGGTGTGCCAGTCCCCTGCAGTTTCCTTCCCCATCCTGTCCATCCTAAATCTTAACCGATCACATCATAATTGCTTTCCCCGATATCCTACCACTTTCCTTACAATATATACCTATCGCTACTATTGTAAACATAACCGAATTATGTTCACTATTGCCAAAGAGCTCACCTACCGACAAATCTAACTCGTTTCCGGGTTCATTCCCCAATACCAACTCCAATATGGCATCTTCCCTTGTTGGCCATTAAACATATTGTGTCAAAAACCATTCTGAACAAATGCTGACCCACCTAAACTGCTTGTAACTATAGTATTCCCAGCTTATGTTGGGGAAGTCAAAGTTCCCCATTAAAATCATCCTGTTAGTCTCTTTCCAATCGGGTATCATCTTAGCCATCCCTTCCTCTACATCCTTGGAATATTTCGGAGGCGTACAGAACACTCCTAGTAGAGTGAACTCTCCTTTTCTGTTTCTAACCACATCAAAAGTTACTCAGTGGATGAGTCCTCAAACTCAATATGAGTTATCTCATCTGCAGTATTACAACCCTTGTTTAAAAATACGACATATGCTTGGCTCTTTTAACATCTTCTCTGTTCTTGCAGAAGTATCTCTATCCTGGAATCGGGAACAACCATTCCTTTCCCTCCTCTAGCCACATTAATATGGAAACTCTTGACCTCTCCGACCGCCTCCTACTCGAAGCTCTCACACTTCCTGCTAGAACAACAAAGACTGGGTCCGACGCTCAGAGGAGTGGTTAGGAATATTTTGCTTACCTTCCCGACACCCACTTGCTCGACGCTCGCGAACACCCTACTGCTCGAAAAGCAATGGCGGGCACCGATGCTAAGGGTGAGTTTTGAAACTTTTTGCTCACCTTCCTGTCAGTCTCCTGCACGATGCTCTATCGACTCTTTCTCTAGCTCACACTCCCACTCTCTCTCCCTTACCTTTCAGTCTCAATGAATCTCTCGCTCTCACTCTCCTTCCATCTTTATCGGAGACACACACACGCTCGTCTTTCTCTCTCCCTCTGACCCAGTGACGGGAAAGATGTGGAGAGTTTGATGGAGGCGTGGAAGGTAAGACAGCTGTAGGGTTGGTGGGAGGAGGGAGAAAATTAGGGAGAGATGCAAATGAGGGAGACAGAGACAGCCGGGGTGTGAGACAGAAAGGGAGGGTGATAAATAAGAATGACGGAGAAGAAATCGGTGGGGGTGAGAGAGGGAGGGTGGCGGTGCTGTAGGATGAGTGAGAGTGAAAGGCAGAAGGGGAGAGATATAGAGTGTGTGCAGAGAGACAGAGGGAAAGAAATGACGAGAGGGGGAGAGCATCTGGCGAAATGGTGCAAGAGAGGGGGTCAAAGGGGAAAGAGGAACGGAAGGATAGAGAGAGATAGACGGATGCGATTGAGTGGAAATTGTATGAACAGGGTAGAGAGATGAATTATGCCCATGGCCTGCTTGCGGTGGGTGACCCACAGGTGAAAACATGCACAGGATGATTTAAACACAACTCTTGAGCACAGTCCCGTTCGCCTCCACTTCCCTAAGGAGCAGGGCGTGGGGCTGAGTCTGTCTATCTCAGCTCAGCTTTTTCAACACAATGACAAACACCAATATCGTTGATTCTGCTGCATGGAACTTCACAATGAACATTTTTATTGCTGACAAATTGAAGTATTTGGTACAGCCAATGGGATGGTGCCTTATCTTGTTGATCATTGAGTTGAGAGAAACCTTGAAATACGTCCCTGTAATCCACTGTGGGACAAGATTGAACAAACCAGCACTAACTTCAGTCTGTTAACATAGCGACCAGCTGCTTCATTGTTGAAACATTGAACTGAAATGAGAAACGCACGGATAGATTGATTAATGAGTGCATTTGATTGTTGGATGAATTTGTGAAAAGGGGAATTTCAGCACTTGCTTGAGCTGCTGTCTGAACTTAGTCTGGGTGACTGCATAAATCACGGTGTTTGTGCAGCAGCTGAGGAGCTGCAGCATAATGCCCAAATCCAGCACAAAGAAATCTAGTTGCAAACTGCTATGCACAAACCATCGCATCCGGTTCCAAATAGAATACAGCATTAACGTTGACCAAAACAGGATGAAATTGGCCGAGATCACACACAATAAAATGATGGATTTTTTTCGATTTCTCATTTCTGTGTCAGACTGAGCGTCTTCATTAGTGTGAGCCCGGAGTCTCCTCCGCGCTCTACTGGTCTTTAAAATGTGTCTTACAGTGAAAACATTGAGCAGCAGAATCAGGAGAAAAGGGAGACCCGGGGTAATAATGTAGTGGAGGAACTCGATGATGGCCCAGGCAAATGTGGAATCACCAACTATTCGCTCATGACAAAACCAGGGTATGTTAAACAGCTGATAGCGACCTCCGAACATAAAATACCAGAAAATGTTCTTTAAACAGCTCAGCACAGTCACTACTCCCAGGACCACAGCTGCCGTTTTCTCACTGCAATATTTAATTTTCAGCTTCTGGCAACAAATGGCCACAAACCGATCAAAGGTGAAAGTGACGGTGAACCAGACAGAACAGTCAGTTGCTGCATAAAGCAGGACGGCGTGGATGTTACACACGCGGATGGAGAACAGGAAATAAAACAGTTTCTGATAAACGATGGGAATTTGTCTCAATATCAGGTCAAGGATAATGACCAGTAGATCCGCCACTGACATCGCCCCCAAGTAACGTCTGACACATGAAGATAATCCACAATCTTTCCAAAGCAGGACGTAGATCGTCACTACGTTAACTATGAGGAAGTAAACAAAGACATTATACATAAGCCTGGAGGCAAATTGTCCAGTTGGATTGACCGCAGAGTGAGGATTTCATACGTGTCACTGTAAGCAGAGATTTATTATAATAATTGAAGGTGAAATAACAAATTGGACGTTCTAAATTAATGTCAAAAATAGTCATATAGTACAAGAACGCCTCCCCCCTTCCCCAAACACACAAAGACCCAGTCATAGTAATAGATGGTTTCTGGAACATTCCTGCACAATCGATCACTCGAGATCAGACACAGGTCCCTTCTTTCCATTTCCTAACACGAAGACTGTAAACGTCGCCGTCCTGAAGGATTCTGTCTCAGTTCCTTGAAGACAAATGGAGGTGAAAACTTCTGTCTTTTGATTTAAATTATGGTTGTTCCTGTGTCGGGAAGAAATGCAAACGCAGGAAAACCATGCTCATCCCGTTAAATGCGTGAGAAGACTTCAGACCAATGTCTCCTTCTCCATGAAACAGCACCTTAACTTGTGGTCTTAGCTGTTGCTCAATTAACTTACGTTCGGTCAGTCACAAAAAATATTCAGTGATTGAGTGTTTCAGGAAATGTCAGGTGCGAAATATTTCAAAGAATGATGGAGACAGAGTGTTCTGTAGAATGTCCGTTAGAGATTGTTCCAGGGAATATCGGTTTAACGATGTTCTGACGAATATCAGTTATAGAATATTCCAGGGAAAGTTGGGTTTCGAATGTTATAGGGAATATCAGGAATAGAATATCTCAGAGCATATCGGATATGGAATGTTCTCGGTAATGTCAGGTACAGTTTTCCGGGGAATGTAAGTTATAGAGTATTCTGGAGAATGTTAGTTTTGGAACTTCAGTGTAGAAAGTTCCATGAATGTTGGTAAGGTAATGCCCCAGGGAATGTGAGGCATACAATGCACTGAGGAATAGTCGTTACAGAAAACCGGGTGTAGAACATTCCGGGGATTGTCAGTAATAGAAAGTTTCCAGCAATTTCAGTTCTCGAATGTTCCAGGCAATGTTGGGTTTCGTATGTTCAGGTGAATCTTAGTTATATAATGTTCAAGAAAGTTGCGTGTAGATTGTTCCAGAGAATGTTAGGTACAGAATGTCCTGGGCAATGTCTGTGTGAGGAATGTTCCAGGTAAAATTAGGTGTAGTATTTTCCGGAGAATGTCAGTTGTAAATAGTTCTGGAGAATGGTAATTAAAGAATGATCCAGAGAATACCAGTCTTATAATGTTCTGAGACATGTTTGGTGTAGATTGTTCTTGGAAATGTGGGTTATAGAATGTTCTGAGCAATGCTGTGTTCAGAACGGTCCGGAGAATGACCACTGTAGAATGTGAGTACAGACTTGTCTGCAGAATGTCAGATGAGGAATGGCCTGGAAAAGGACAGTTATAGAATATTCTGGGGAATGTCGTATATAAAATGCTGCGGGAATGTCGAATGCGGAATGATCCCGGGAATGTCGGGTATGAAATGTGGCAGAGCCACAGAGACTCACATCACAAAGGCACGTCTTCCCATTGAGTTTGCTGAGACCCACTCAGCCTCATGGTGAGAATCTCGCCCCAGGCTCAATTCAACTGGCACTTTGCAGCAAAAACAACATTCTTCAGACAATACATCAATCCTGATTTGTACCATCGTCTTTTGTGATCGTCCAGATACCATTCATTATTCCGAGAAATCTCTCACTTCCTTTTCATTTCTGTATATTTGAGACGTTACGGGGGTAAACGCTCCTGTTAAATTTAAAACCAGGAACACAGAAAAGATTTATTCCATGCAGTATTCTGTAAATATTCGAGTCGCCAAGAACTTTCAAAGTAAATATTAACAAATTAATTTCCTAAAGTAAAACAGAGCATAATTACTTAACCTTTATTTACAATTGCAGTCTCTTAGCTATCTTTACATGCCTTTCTTTAATACAATGTTGACAAAGCGCTCAATTAAGAACGTCATTATGAAAAAAAAACAACACTTTGTATCTTAAAACATTAGAGCTTTCGGTTCCAAAAATCTTCCTGCGTCTTTTTTTTCCTTCTGGTTCGGAATTCCTGCTTAATTGCTCGAAATGGTGCCTTTTTAGAAGAGCAATTTTTTAGGCAGTCTGCTTAAATGCTGGTCGTGGCTGTTCACCTCCCACTTGCTCAATTTTCCCTGCTCTTATACTCGAGAGCATAGAAATGTGTCATCAGCCCTCAAGATTGTCAATATACTCCATTCAAATTGATTGAAGTTTGATACGTTTCGGTTTTAATTTAAACTGATTGGCCTAAATCCAATTTTTTTTGTCTTCAAGCAAAAAACCAATCGAGATTTTCAGCCCAGTGTTACATTGTTGCCTTTCTGAGAACACTTGGTGCTGTGTCCGTGAGTCTTCTGCTGTTAACTCTGTGAAATTGCACCCACACCTTCATAACATTTGCACTCCAAAATCGAAACAGCTCTGGATATTGAGTTTCCAATCTCGGTTACTCTACAGCCATGTCCGTCTAATATCATTGAATGTTCGGCATTCACTCAATGTATGCAGTGAATTCCTTAGTCTGTTTTGAGAATAGAAAACACAATCTGATAGCGTGCGTTTCATTCTGCATTTTAACCCGTTATTTCCTGCTCCATTTTCGCCTTTATTTCTCATATTGATCCTGTCATGAAACTGTCAGACACCGTCATAATCACAGAATCAGGACTGATGAGCAATGTTTCATGAATCCCCAGTCACGATCCCTGGGTATATCCTGCCCCACTGTCAGGGCAGATCCATCAGTGCTGAGTTCATCGTGGGATGCAGTGAAGACACGGGTTTCCCTGAAATTCCTCAACATTGATTCCAGAACCCGGGAAATCTCATTTTTAGATTAGATTAGATTACTTACAGTGTGGAAACAGGCCCTTCGGCCCAAGATGTCCACACCGACCTGCCGAAGCGCAACCCACCCATTCCCCTACATTTACCCCTTTTACCTAACACTACGGGCAATTTAGCATGGCCAATTCACCTGAACTGGACATCTTTGGACTCTTGTAACACGTCAGAGATGATCAAGGAAATAACCTGATGATGGACATCTGTTGACCTCCACGCTAGCTTTCAGTGCTAACTCAGTTCACCAGGATGTGGTAAACAAATCGATTGCAGCACTGTCAGTGTCTCCACAGGCCCAACACTCATCGAGTCGGGCGAGTCTTCCAATACTCAGTGGCCCGACTGTGAGAAGTGATGGGTCAACCAACAAGAGTGAAACATTCTCACCAATCTATTTGTCACAGATGGAACTGCCCCTAAAACCTTCTGTCGGAGCATTACGCAAACTGCCCTGGCGGAGGGAATGTCTCAGCGTCATATTGAAGGTATTGCAAACTGGCTTATGTAGCACTGTCCCCTGCAAAGTCGGACATAATTATAAATGAGTGAGCAAATGGAAGCTGGGCATCCATGAGGGCACTGTGAGCCATCAGCAGCTGCGACATCAATAACCTTCCACTCATCAGAAAGTCAGAAGTGGGCTGTTCACTGATGGTTCCAATACTTTCAGCATAATTCACAACTATATCTCTGCTGAAGCAGGCTACTCAGCCCATCAAGAGATTTAGACAGGAACAGAATGGGGTATTTCAGCCATTTGAGGCGGTTCTCAGCAATTGGAGTCGATTTTTTTCATCTCTCATGTATGTTGCATAGGAAATGGACGGGAATACTACGCTTTCCAAAACTGCTGCACAGTAATACGGGGAGGACTGGCAACTGAGCGGGAAGCAGTGATGAATGAGAGAAATTAGTTTCTTTATCAGGTTAACAGAAACTAAGCACTGCAATGACACAGCGACCAGTACTATTTGCAATGTCCATCTATGATTTTTTTTTCATAAATGGAACAAATAACTATGTTTCTGGATGACACGAAGTAGTTAGGAAACTAAGTTATCAAGGATGTAGACAATCGGCAGGTATAGAATCATTAAATGCATCAGCAACGGACAACAGTTTGACAGGTGGAATGCAAATTGGATAATGGCGAACCTGTGAATATTTCTTGAAGAATAAAAGACTGTACATTATATAAATGGAGACAGAATGCAGGACGTAGCGATATTCAGTGTACACTGAATTGTTCTCTCTAGCCCGTTCAGACATGAGAAGTGTTGCTCCATCTCCCTGCTACCTTGCACCTAAGATGTTCGCTGATGTTCCCGGTTCCCACATTGCTCTCAGTACACGCGATATATTGTGATGTGGTTATTTGGCGATGGGAGCAGCAAGCGGGAGGGTGTTTTGAGCTGTGTACCAAATGGACAACGTTTAACCGAGAGGCCATCCTTTATTTCTGTGTGGATACCTAGAGATGAAGAGAATGATGACTGCTTCTGATTGAAGAGGCTGTGGTTGCTGCCAGGACAGTGAATATTCACAAACATGATGTACTGTGAATGATCACACTGCATCATACATGGAGTGAGAGACAGATGATCCAATCACAAGAATAAGAAGTGAAGGCATTGTCAGATCAGCTGAAATGATTATTTGTCTCACATTCTGATTTCACCTTTCCGAATCAGCCCAGACATCATACGCCAGAGGAATTAAATATTTAACACAGTGCACTGTGTCGATCAAGATCTGCTCGTTCCAAACTAGCAATCTGCCGAGTGTGGAATACGCTCCAGATCACAGCAGCACATCCGTAAACCAGGACCAGATATCTGTTCAGCACCGGTTGCTATACTGACCACGGCAGTGTATTTATCTGTCAACCTGAGTGGATATCTGGTCAGCACGAAGAGATTGGGCCTGGTGCGGTCTGGAAACTGAGCCTGGTTTGGTTTGGAGACAAGGCCTGGTGCAGTCTGCAGAGTGGGACCAGTGCAGTCTGGAGTATTGTCCCAGAGTGATCTGGACAATGGACCCGTCGTGGAGTGGAGACTTGGGCAAATGTGGTCTGGGGGACTGAACAGGTGCGGTGTGGAGATTCTTCACGGTGTTGTCAGGACTCTAGGTCTGGTAATCTATACAGACTAGACGCAGTGCAGTGAGGAGACTGTGCCTAGTGCGGTATGTCGCATGGGCCCAGTGCATTCTGAAGACTGAGCCTGCGACATTTTGGAGACTGGATCCAGTGCAGTCAGTCGACTCGGTTCTGACGCAGACTATCATGAAGCGACTTTAAATCGTGCATGCTCTTTGATTTTCATATTGTTCTTCAGCTGTAATTTCATTTATTATTCTTTTCATTTTGTATCAAATACTTAAGATATTGTACCTAGCTACCTTGCACCTAAGATGTTGCCAGATGTGAAGACATTGCAAAACTCCCACTCCATTCATTGCAGTGCATGTGACAGTGAAGCAAATTCAATTTATTTGTGAGAGATTCAATGTCTTTGATATATTTTCCAAACAAAGCTGCTTCTCGTGCAGAGGCACGGGTCTGCATGCAGAAGGTCATATGACAGCACTTTAAACTCCAGAAGGAGAGGGAGTTGCAGAGAGAGTGAGACATTGAAGAGGGACGTTCTGATCCTCATGTCAATGGATTCACTCCCAAAACAACAGAAGCCCAAATACTCAGAGATGCCGATGCAGAGATACACACATTGATACGCTGAAGGACACATTGAAACACAAAGACAAAAGCACACAAACACACAACTATGAACATTCAGGGAAATGCAAATAATAGTCCAATCATCCCTACCTTGCCATACAATGTGATCATGGCAGATCTGATATAGGCCTCACCTTTATTTCCTCTTGGGAAATAAGGCAGAGCAAGTGACTGATCTGTTCGATTGGGAGCATTTTGGGAGCAGTGACTAAAATTCCATTAATTTGAAAATAGTTCTGGAGAAGGAGCGGTCTGGTCCACAAGTTAATATTATAAATTGGAGCACGGTTACTTCTGATAGATTCAGCAGGATCTTTCAAAATAACTATTGGGGTCAGCTATACATATTTAGACGGACGTCAGGCAAGTGGAAGTCTTTCCAAAGCCAGTTAATTAGAGTTCAGGGACAGCATGTTCTTCTTAATGTGAAAGGCAATGCTCGCAGTAATAGGGAACAGTCCATGAATAGGGATTTTGAGGCTCTGGTCAAGACAATCGAACGAGGTATACGTCAGGTGTATGTTTCTGGGAAGCAGTGAGTCCTTTGAGGAGCATAAGGGTTACAGCAGTGCACTTCCAAGGCAAATCTGGAAGGAAAGCAGGGAACATGAGATAGACTTGATGAACAAGGTTAAAGACAATCGAAAGGGACTCTTCAAGGATATTAAGGGCAAAAGAGCAATTAAGAACAGAATAGGGCCCCTGAAAAACGGAAATCAATCTACGTTTGGACCCACATAGGGACGAATTCGGCTTGTTAGGTTTAATGTCAAATGTAATCACATGAGGAGAGCGAAGATTTTACAAGTCATCACATATGATTTGGCATTAGAGTAAAAGGTATCCCTCCCAACCCACGCCTGGGACATAATCCTCTTGCTAAGCAGAAAAATAAAGAAAACCAAGTTAAAATATAAAACATTCTGAAGATGCCTATAAAAACGAAAAAAAAGCACAATGAAGCACATTTATCTGTTCAACAACACAGTTTATAAGTGCCTGGCATGTTGGGTTCACATTCCGATGCATGACAGCCTGTTCCTGATATATGTCTGATATCCTACAGGAATATATCATGTCAGTACTTACTGTGAAGAAAGTCATGGAAGCGACGGAACTCAAGACAATAAATCCATTTCATGATGTTTTGAATAGAGGCCGCATGACAGAGGAGGAAGTGCTTGCGTTTTTGAAATGCATAACCACAGATAAATACCCAGGACCCATTCAAATGTATCCAAGGTCATTGTTGGATGCTGGGGAAGAAATTGCAGGACCACGAGCTCAGAAACTTGTATGATTCTTAAGAGTTCAGAGAAAGTGTCACTGGATCTGAAATGTTAGCTCTGATTTCTCTGCACAGATTCTGCCCGCCTGCTGAGCTTTTCCAGCAACTTCTATCTTTGCGATTAATACCATCCTCAGGTCTTTTAAATGTATTTGTATGATTTACAGCCACCGGTGAGGTACCAGAGGACTGGAAGACAGATGATGTTTTGACTTTAAGTTTACAAAGATTGCCAGGAAAGCGGAGTAATTGCAATCATTTGAGTCTGATGTCAGGGTTGGGAAATTGTTTGCAGGCGATTCGGAAATGCAAGGATTGCTTTTGGATAGTCAGTACATGTTTGTATTTGGTAAAACTGATCTCACGAACTTGATTAAAATTATTCAAGAGATGTCCAAGGAGATAGATGACACTAAAAGAGCAGACGTTGTCGTCAACCAACAAGGTTCCAGGTAGTACACTGGTTGATAAGTTTAGATCACAGGGGATCTGTGACAGCTAGCCAATTAGATATAAAATTGGCTTGACAGTAGGAGACAGTGGGTGTTCGGAGTGAATTATTGTTCTGCCTGGAGGCCTGTGATCAGCGGTATACCAGAAGACATTTTGCTGGGACCAGTATTGTTTACGAGTTTCATAAATGATTTGGATGAGAAAACAGGAAAAATAGTAGACCGTTTATAGACGACACTAAAGTCGTGGGCAATGAATATCGTCATTTAAGAGAATAATGAGATCTTGATCAACTGGGCCAGTAGGCCGAGGAATGATGGATCGAGATTGAAGCAGACAACTGTGAGGGGTTGCATTTCGTAATCAAACCAGGGCACGATTTAGAGTTAACAATAGGGCTCTGGGGAGAGTTGTGAGACACAGACATCCAGCGATGCAGTTAGGTAGTTCCTTCAAAGACAATCGCAGGTAAACAGGGTAGTTTAGAATGAATTAGACGCACTTACCCTCATCGGACAAAATATTGAATACAGGAGTTAGAACATCATGTTGCGGCTGTACAAGAATGATGAGGCCACGTTTGGAGGACTGAGGACAATTCCTGTCGACCTACTACCGGAATGATGTTATAAATATTTCAAATGATGTAATTAAGACTGGAAAATTTGAGATATAAGGATACTCTGGACAATGCGTGATTCCGTTATTGCAATTATATTTTTCTTTATTAGGTAAGGAGACCAAAACTGCACGCAATACTTCACAGTGATCGAGAGAGGATGTCACTGAGGCCTGTAAAGCTGCAGGGAGCATAAGACCTTTCACAGAATAATATTTCTAATCAATCCGTTTTCAAATGGTAGTCTGCCGTTCTATATTGTCCTCAAAGTGCACAACGTAACATCTGTCTACATCGCTCTTCATCTGCCACGTATTTGCCCATTCATTCCATTTGTCTCAATCACCTTGGAGAATTTTCACGTCTTCAGCCACTCACAATATGGCATCGTTTAGTGCTGTCAGAATACTTCAGATATTGCATTTGATTGTCGCAACCAAATATTTGATGTGTATTGGGAACAACTGGGTCACAAGGCCCTATTCCTCTGATAGTCTCCGAGCCTTCGTCTCTCATAACACTCTCCTTCATTTTGGTGGTTGAGTTCCAATGTCTCTTTTGTTGGACTTTGTCCGCTCTGACATGTTTTCTTTTTCTAACTTTCTCCCGCTCTCCATTCTCTCTGTAACTTAATGACCTTGTAGCTTTGATAGCATCTACAGTGGCAAGAGCCTAACACACGGATTTTGAACACACAGATCAGGTCGTGGACATTAAGTGCTTTGAACCAGGGACCAGGGAACGGACATCGATTTGGACCCAATGCATAGGAGATTGATTCCCTCCTTACATTCCCAGAGCAAGCACACGACCTGGAAGCTGCAGCAACTACATCGGCGGAGAGGAAATGCGCGAGATTGGGTCCAGGAGAAGATGATGATGCCTGAGGATCGGAGAGTTCGTTTTTGCTTGCATCCTGCGCTGGCGGTGATGAGGCTGATGGTGGAAGGGCATCATAGAAATGTCGATGTGGTGGGCCCAGTGTAAGTGACATGTCTCTGACATTGGAGTCTCAGGCACAGGGGAGATGACGCATTGATGAAGGAGTAGTGATTCAGCGGCAAAGATGGCACTGTGGATCAGCACGTACGATATTGGGAAGGTCCGGTGTAGATGGTGGTGAAGCTGTTATGGAGGGATGGCGGTGCAGGTGTCATCGACGTGGAGGAGCTGCCTCAGCGCCCATGGACTTTCCTAACTCTATATCTGTTGTTTGTTCCATTTTTTAAAATTATGCAAAACAGTGGGGTTTTGTAAAATCTTTTCACTGACTTTTTTCCTGAAAACATTCACGTGGTAAGAAAGTCAAAATCGAAAACTTTGACTAACTGTTTCCTGCCACCTGTCCCATTCAAAGACTATATCCATAAGTGAGCCACAATCCAACAAGATTTTATTTTGCATACGCGGCTTCAGGATTCATGAAAAATCTTTCTGAACATCCCAACAACTTGCACAGGTTGCCTGTCATTTTCTCAAATATAATTCCCATTTCGTTATTGTATTTTGACCATGTCTCTGTCCAATACCTTCAGTCCCAATAATTTCTCCAAAACCATTCACTTACTAATTTCATTCTCTTCCCTTTTCCCACCAGCTTAAAACATAGAACATGGAACATCGATCATAGGACGTTACAACGCATTCAGACTTCGATGTTACACTGATCAGTGAATATAATCTGATGCCCATCTATCCTACTCAGTTCCATTAAGCTCCGTATGAATGTCCAATGCCCATTTTAATGCCCTTATCGTCGATGACTGTATTACTGTAGCGGGCAGGGCGTTCCATTCTCTACTACTCTCAGAGAAGAAACTACCCATAACATCTGTCAAAAACCTATCAACCCTCAATTAATGTTTGTCCCCTATTTTAGCCTTCAGCATCCAAGGAAAAGTGCTCACGGTCCACCTACCTAACCCTTTGGTCTGCCAGTTTACTTGGAAGAGTTTTTAAAAAAATCTTCTGGAAGGCAGAACTGAAGGCAGAGTTTCTTCGTGGTTCTGCCACTTACTTGTTCTCCATTCTCTGCTTTCAGACTACAGACGCTGCACTTGTTTTATATTTCCATTTACATCGACATACTGTTTATAAGGCATGAGAGTTAATTTCATCAACCATTATTAATATGGTCTCCGGAAACACAGCACATTCTGTCATGAGCTGCTCAATGATTGAACTTGCTCAATCAGAGTAGCATCGACTCTGCACCGTCAGTGATCCGACATGATCTACATTCGTCCCATTTTCAATCACGAGGCCCGTAGCCGGGAATGTTAGGACACTTGAAGTGCTTATGAAACTAATTCTTAACGGTTGTGAGGTTACACTTGTCAACTACCCTCTCAGAAAATACAGTTCAGATTCCAACAACCTCTGCGTGAAAACAAATTATCAAATCGTCTTCAAATCTGGAAGCGTTCACTTTCAAAGTGTGTTCCCTTATTATTGGCCCTCTGACGAAATAAACAACTCCTGTATATCTACACTCTCCATGCGGTTCGTAATCTTATTTTTCTGAAACACATCCCCCTCCGCCTTACCTACTCCACAGCAGAAAATCAGAACTTATCCAACTTGTCTTCATAGCTGTTAGGCTCCAGCCTAGGAAACAAACTGGTGAATCTACTCTGCAGCCCCACCCATGCAATCAAATTCTTCCTGTAATGTGGCACTTAGGACTTCACACCGTATCCCATCTGTGGCCGAAACAAAGATCTGTCGAGCTTTTTTAATCTACGTCTCACTGAATGAATCGCTATCACTGCGGTCGCTGCTGGCTTCTCAACTCATCTTTTACCCTGCCCAGTTGCATTGAGGCACCTGTGGAGATTCACCCCTGAACTTCCCAGTTTGCTGCCATTCATTGAGTTCTCCCCTATCCGATTCCTTTTACCAAAATACACCACCTCATATTTATCAGGGTTCCATTCCTTCTGCCATTGATCTGCCCAGCTTACTATTCCATCAATGTCTTCCTGTAACGTCAGACCTTCCTCTTCATTGGCAACCACTCGGCAAATGTTTGTGTCCAACAGAAACTTAGTCTTCACATTGGCCACACACCGCTCGGACGCCCTCCAACATGTACATCTGCATCAGTTATGAATATCACCAAAAATAAGTGACACAGCACTGATTCCACTGGTGGAGGAGGGGATACGGTTCTCCAGTCACACAAACAGCTTTCTACAACCACCCTCTGTCTCCTGCCACGAACTTGAATTTCGATGCAACATGGCAAGTCATTAATGAGTCCTTGCTTATTGTGTTAAACTTTATAGGCGTGTAGAATATCTGGGGATTCTCGTTAATCTTGTCTGCGAGTAGGTTTCTATTCTTCTCTTCGGCAGTTTTCTCAAAGTGAAGAATATCTTCTTTATTGCAATCTTATATAGACTATCCATAGCCTTGAATTTTGTTCCTCGCATAAAGAATAGACAGCGAGAGAAACATTCTATTTATTTCCATCATGTCATATGCTTTGTGACTTTCCTAATTTTCGCTTGTTCTTCGAAATTCTATAGGTTACAAGCGAGTATCTTTATCAGATAATCTCGCCATCTGAGGGTCGAACGTGAGGAATATGCATTAGAGTTTCTTTGTGGTCAGTATTCATTTTCTGATACTGGGACATGAAAACTGTCCATAATTTTACAGGTAGTCTCACCAAATACAAGTGCTTCATGATATATTCATTTCTACATTTCCATTTCATTCAGTGAAGGCAAAGCTAACTTTAACTTTCCATTTACATGTATGTCTCCAAACACCCTTTACCTTTATTGCATTTCTGAAATCACCATGTACGATCTTATACAAAGTCTCCTGGAAATCCAAATATTCCACTTCCACTGTGTCGACACTGTCCAAGCTGCAAGAAATAACTTCAATCATTTCTTAACTTTGTCAAGGATGATTTCTCTGCCAGAAAGACAGACTGATTCTCTCCAACGTTGCCGTTAATTTCTAAATATCCTATATCTCATCCTTAATGATGGATTCCAACAGGTTTCACACAGAGAGTAGAAAGGATATGGAATAGTGTAGGTTAGATGGGCTTCAGATTGGTTTGACAGGTCGGTGCAACATCGAGAGCCAAAGGGCCTGTACTGCTCTGTAATGTTCGATGTAGATGTCAAGTTCATTGGTCAACAGTTCTCCACATTATCTTTTCTTATTTTTGTAAACGTTTGGATCGCGTTTACTATCGTCCAGTTATCTGCAGTGGCTTCTAGATTTGCAGGATGTACAGAAAAAGAAAACACCATCATCGACAGTGCGATTAATATGTTTATCGCCCTTCTTTTCTGATGTTCCGATATGAAGGAAATCTGGTCTGTCAAACTTATAAAAGCTCAACCCAGCTGCCTGTTTAAAATATTACCTTATTACAAATATGAATTGATTTTGCATCTTTAGTTCCAAAAGTTCTTCTGATCGAATGGCATCTCTGGGAGATTTGCTGGATTTTCCTCCATGCAGGCTCATGCAAACCATTTGGTTCGTTTCTCTACTATTTCCACGTTCTCCACGATATGTTGTCACGTCCCTATTCCAAACTTCCACGGTTGATCTTGCTTTTATTTTGTCCTTTTTGAATTATAGACAGTATACTTTGTCAGTGTTTGTGTTTCCTGGTCGTTTGTAATAATGTTCGCATTTTGATTTCTTTATGAGTTTCATGACCGTCCTTTTATGGATTTTTTATTCAGAATTCTGACGTTTCCACAAAGTCTGGGATTCATCTGAAGCCACTTCCTTTGTGTTACCACAATCTTTAGTTTCTACATTTAACCATATTTGAATCACCACCTTTTTTATTGCCGTTCGTATCTTGGAAAACTATTTGCATATTTCAGAAGTAGCAGTATTTATGCAAGTTATTGCTTGTCTATCACTCAATGTTATATTGTACTTTCACTCAAACTAACTCGCCCATCTTGTCTCCAGGATTCCATGATGTTTGACCGTAATGCTCAAAAAGTCCACACTGTATGCAGATGCTGCGTAAAATACAATATTTTCTTGTCAGATTTTCTTCGAGCAAGTTTACGATTTAGTCCTTCTGACCACACAACACCAAATCTGAAAAGCCTGGGATAGAGCTCGATTCACAACACTATCTTCAAACTACCTCATATACACTTATGAAATTTATTTTTCACAAAATTCGCAGTCACTTGGTTGAGGCCGTTCAGATTCAACTTGACATCATCCATTAAAATTGCAGCACTCAAGATATGTACATATCAATTTCCTATAACGTAAAATGCACACAATGTGTGCAAATGTTTGCGGTAAGATATATAATACACCAATGCTGGCTTCTCTATGCTATTTGTAAGCTCCACTCAAACAGATTCTATGGAATCTGAGGAACGTGGTCTGTGGCGTTATTAGAGATAGACTTGGAGAAAACATTCGGGGATGCTCACCTCGACGCAGAGATAATCTGAAGAAATACCGAGCAATACTGGGCAAGCAACAGTCCTCCTTCACAGCTTTGCCAGGATAAGTCTTCCCGTATTCTCTCTGTTCCCTGACAGTCCCTGTATATCCGTTACAGCACCGAACCCCGAACGAGTCAAATGCTCCAAGAATCTCAGTAATGCAATGCAATCCTCCAATTGTCTCTGTCTCTCTGTCTCTCTCTCTCTCTCTCTGTCTCACTCTGTCGCCTGCACTATAGTCCCCAAACTAATAACACTGCATGATTCCAACACTGTTGACTAACTCCCCCTGGGCACCTCACCATCCAACCTACCCCCAACGTCTATACCAGCACTAATACTTACAACATGAACATGCCCACCTTCACGACGTCCCTCCCTTTCTCTCATCCCCGCAGAAACAGCCTGGAAAAGGAAAGAAGGATACAAGTCGGGTGGTGGATTCTCCAATATACGTTCGGCACACTTCCCCATCTTCTCCCCCACAAACCAAATGTGTATTGAACCCTGGGAAAAGCCAGAGATGACCACAAAGAATCGTATGGATATTGTACAGCATCCACGTCCCACCAACAATGTTCAGTGACGAAACATTTTCACTTGAAACTCTCTGTCGGTTCCAACGGTTCTCTCCCTCCTGTTGCAGCGACAGAAATACACAGAGACATATGGAAACACCCTAACATACTAGTACTCACAGTACATACACGGAGACAGACACGCACACATGTAGAGGCAGAGAGACATGCATAGTATCAACATACAATAATCACATACAAAGATACACAGCTCCGGCAATGATATAGATGGGCAGATGTAGACACTTAATGGACAGAAACGTCATCTTATCGACACATTGTGTCACACACAGACTCAGACACTGGTATCTTTAAGACAAGTAGGTCCTTTTATTATTCATAACAGGACAATGGCTTATAGAGTGAAAGCAAAAGAATGATTTTCAGAATCATATAAGTCATTGTTAATCAGACTCGATGGGCCGACTGTCCTAATTTTGTTTCAATTTTATGCTTGAGTGGAGTCATGCTATCTTGTCTTTATTTGCGAGACACGAGCTGAGGCTGGGTTTGATACATGTTTGATTGGAAAGAGTCAGTGGTAACAGGCTTGGAAAATTGAACAGTTTAGATCTATTCCTAATTATTGTGCTCTTATGCTTCAAAACAGGTGACGATTTGATGTTAGAGTAACACAAGTTTTATAATGACGTCCTTTGGATCTTTATGGTTATATTATCTGTAATGTCCTCATCGCCAGGGAGCAGTGAAGATCCGGTTAATGAAGGTATTCATGGCTGCGCTCGACCAATCTTTACTGGGCTGGAGAGTTGGTGTTTATTGAGTTTCGATTGGAGAGGCATGTTCAGACATAAGTGGATGGTGAGACAACCCTCGGATGGTCAGACGCAGTCGAATGATCAGACAAAATCGAATGGTCAGACAAGTCGGATAGTTCAACATCATGATCGTGACACACAACTGGACGGTCGGACACACTGGGATCAGCCATGCACATTCCGAATGGTACAGCCTATTGCCCCATTGAGACTGTTGCCCCAACTCCGTGTATTTGTCTCCCTATGCAGTCCTCGAGGTCGCGACCGAAGTAGATGACGAACCCATTCACACAGACAGGATCGTTGCAATGAGACATGAGGAGACCATTCTGCCCCTCGAACGACTTTCGTAGGAATAGAGAGTGAAGTTGTTTACCTCGTTGAGTACATTCCACAGCCCAGAAGGATGCTATTCAACGCGGCTGCGTTGCTGAAAAGGACGCTGTCAATAACAGGAAACAGAGAGTAGTGAGACTGCAATTTTGACTTTGACTGGGAAGGTTTGTGAGCGAAGCTGTAGCAGAAATGACATATGTGAGAGGCCTATTTTGGCAGACCGGATACAACAATGGTGAACAAATGAAATGGAGAGGGTTTGCAGACATCTGTGACAAAGATGGTTTCCGTGTTCCTGGTTCATGTTCCATGTGAAGCCGCTCTTCAATGCAGCAAGTGATTTGTAAGGTAAGTGAAATGATGCTGTTTCATGCAAAGGTTATCAGGTTCAATCCTCGGAATGTTTTATTGCATGTGCACAGGGAGAAACGGAGGACTGCAGATGCTGGAGATCAGAGTCGAAACATATGGCCCTGGATAAAAAATGTAGCATCCGAGGAACAGGACAGTCGACTTTCCAGCATAAGCCCTTCATCAGGAAACTGACAAAAACGTTCAACCCTCTGCTCCTCAGATGCTGCCTGACATTCTGTGCTTTTTCAGGAGCACACGTTTCGACTCTGCACTCGAGCAAGGCAGTTCTGATTCCCAAAAATAAAATAAAGTGAAAAAAAACCCTTTCAATTGTAAGATTTCCAAAGCTGTTTGGCTTTACATGTTACTAGAATGAAGGCTTTTTGATATGAAAGATTATCAGTTTGGGTTTTAGAATAGAAATGAACGACACACGAATTTGAGAAAAGTATAATAGATGGATAGAAATTTTCTCTTGTCAGGGAGACTAAAACGAGGGAATCTTTATTTAGGAATCAAACGTTTTGTTTTTGCGCAGATATTATGAAAACATCAAACGATTTTGAAAAACAATTCGTGCATAATCAACATAACATCAAATTATGAAGCGGATTTTTAAAATCACTAATGAAAGCTACTTGGTATGAAAACAGCAATGAAGTACAAGCATGTAGTCAATATCAGACACTCCATAGAATGTTCATGAAGCGTGGACATGGTCCAGTTCAGTATTCAGTTGACGTTATTGTCTGTTTTAACACACAGTAAGGAACAGCAGCCTAGTGCTCCCTAACTCTTTCTTTGTTCCAGCTGACAGCAAACTTTTTTAGCAGAAAATTCCTGAGTCACGTTTTCCACTCGTGGAGGATTCCTGATGAGGATTCATTGGAATCTGCACACTGCTGAAGCAAGGGAATACAGCCAAATCCCACCGTTCTAGGAACAAATCCCATAATCAGCAGCTGATGTGAGAAGAAGAACCTGAGAGGGCAGAATAACAGTTGGGGCTTTCTGTCATGATCCCATTTGTTATGATTTAAAGGATTAGGAAACTCTGGAAGGCTTTCATTTTTCTGTTTGTCTTAAGATATGTGTGTGTGTGTGTGTGTGTGTGTTTGTGTGTTTGTGCACATGTGTGTGTGTGTGTGTGTGTGTGTGCATGTGTGTGTGTGTGTGTGTGTGTTTATGTGTGCATACACCTGACGGATTATAAGTAAAAGGCCCCAAACTGTACTTATATCATTGACCTTATGACTAAACTTTGAATTTTAATATTGCCAGTGAAGGACTGGATCTGCAAAATCGACCGGTGGACCTGCAGCATGGATCAGAACACACACAAGAAATTCTGAAAAGGCGTACAAGTGGGAATTCCCTTCCCCAGAAGTTTGTGGTGCCTGGGCGTTTACATTCCCTGAATGTTGAGTTCGTTGAACATTTGAAAGACCAGTGAATGAAGGCAAATAGAAAGCAGGCAGAAAAGGGCTGCTGAGACTCACAATCAGATCAGCTCCAACCTTCAGCTACAACACGTTTTGGTGTTTGTTGGAACTTGTTATTGGAAAATACAGTCTGGTTGCAGAAGACGCCAACTATCTCTTTACAGGGCGTTTCCTCTCATTGTGCTTCTATTATTGGTCATGTTGCACATCCAGATTCACTTTGAATACAGCCCCCATACTTCTCCCAGATATTGCTCCCAAAATACTTGCCTCTCTGTGACTATAGCATTCGATATCTGAACGTCCTGCAAAACAGTAATCATTACATTTTCAATGCCTGAATGTAATTTGGATGCTGAGTCTTGCTGTGTCGTTGTGTAATATCATGGCTGAACAACTTTGACATCAGGTCCTGTTGAATACACAATTCTTCACACGCTTCATCTCTCCAACAGGCCAAACTTATATCTCCATCCTCATTCAATATTTCCTGTGAACCAGCTGAACTTACTCTTGACGAGAGAATACCTGACATTCACGACCCTCTGTGAGAAGAAATTTCCTCCAAACATGTATAAAAACCTATTCCTATGTTGAAAAGACGTGGTCATAGGGGTTCAAATAAGAGTAAAGAATAACGGGAACCAAGACAATAGTTGATCAGGATGATATCAGAGATCGCTGACTAAATTGAGTAAAAGGGCATCAGGCGCAATCTCTCCACTGGCTGGAGTCATTCAGAGGACAAAGGAAGATATTCGTGGTTGGTGGACATGAATCCTCTCTGTTCCATCACATCTCCGCAGGAGATCCTCAGCGTAGCTTCCTTGCCAGGAACATCCTCATCTGCTTCATGAATGTCTTTCCCCAACCATAAGATAATAAGTGTGCGAAACAACTGAAGATTACACCATGTTCAGAACAATTTACTCTCCCCAATCCCTCAGTTCCAGAAACAATCTGTGTCCGTATGCAGCAAGACACGGACAACATTCAGGCTTGTGCTGTCAAATTGTCGGGAACATACATATAACAGCGCTGCCAGTCACTTCCACAATTAAAAGTGGAGCTCATTCGGCATCTTAAGCTGGTTGTACACAAATATAAGGAAGCCATTCAGCCCATCGAAACTACTGAACAAGATTATTGACAGTCCATTCAATACTCCCTGTTGTTACACAGGGAGAGAACGAGTCTATTCAGTGTCTTGATCTGTTAAACCGGGACAGGCATAGCCTGGTCATGCTCTTGAACCTGTTCTATGAGACGGAGAGAAGGTCATGTCGCCCTGTGAGACACTTATCCAAGAGAAGGGCATGACATTGAATATCCAACATGACAAACCTATGAAGGAGACACTGCACAGGTTGACTGCTCCATGATGTTTTTCGTGTGTCCTTAGCCCGTCGAACACAGGATACTTTAACGTGGATTGCTGGTAAGGAAGAGGGAAGCCAAATGATTTGCGCCAAGTCTGAAGGAGACATCTTCCATCTCCGAGAAGGTAGACCCATTGAGGTCAGAAGCTGGTGTGAATAATTAATCCTCTTACATTAAAAAAATTGTGGAAGCTGCCGGCATTTAATATTACATGATGTTCAGTGCAGGGGCACAAACCAACTGCAATGTATTAAGATGGGAAGAGTTTATTCAAAGAATGGAATCCTTGTCTCTCCATCGAAATGGGGAGTGCGTGTGAGTTAGGGGAACGTTGTCAGAGGCACATAACTTTCCAGAATCATTTTACCCAAATGAAAAAAAAGCCATGGATTTTTTGGCTTATCCATATCTGTTTATGATTTAATGAGTGAATGCACATCACCCTCAAGGGTCAATGCAATCACCTCGTATTCTCTCACAACGCTACAGAGGAACCTTCACTATCTCTTCATTGTTCTATCATCCCAGTGGCTAGATTGGTGAAGCTCCTTTGCACTTTGTGGCAAGGGGTATATTTCTAATACAGGAGAGAAAATCTATCCACAATACCCCAAATACACCGTCAACCACGCTTTCAGCGTCGATCACCATAATTTTATCCCTCACCTTGCCATCTCCCTTGCTTTGTCATGACATAAAATGCCATTCATTCTCTGTGCACTCCGACTGACGTGAAATTTAAACTGTACTTCAGCAACAATAAAGCCAGCACCTGAGATGTCTATGGAAATAAACATCAGTCTCTGGAAGAATTTGAATGGGACAGAATGCATCTGAATTCGGGAATGGCCGCCTCCTTGAATGCAAATGTAAGGAAGTGGGAAAAACTTAGGGGCAGGGAGCTAAGCTATCTTTCCTTTTCGTCTTCTCTCACCGGATGTGAGTCACCCTTATCAGGACAGTGTGTTATGCCTGTCTTGAACTGAGATTCTGGTTCAGCTCTTCCCGGATCAGTCAAAAGGAAAACTCATTACCGTGTGTCTGCAGTCATCTGGAGACCTGACCAAGGGAAGAATGATCCATTGCCTTCCCTAAAGAAAATAAGGCAAGCAGATGGGCTTATACAAACAGATTATTATTCTGTGGTTGCAGCTTATGAGTCAATGACTTGATCACCATGTCCTTTCTTCCTGCCTGTCAGATTCTGTGGATAGAACAAGTTAATATTTCAAGTCCAATCATTTGTTAACGGAAGTGGGGGGGTAGAATGGACTTGAAACAGCTGTATCCGAATTTTACAAAGATACAAAGGATGGTTTATTCAGCATTTCAACAGAAGGTAATATGGAGACTGAGACATCTTGATGTTGGCTCTGGACAGGGTTTCTGAGATTAGAGAACATGGACATGTAAATCTGTGCAGGAGAATAAAGGAGTTTCACAACAGTCTGTTTTCTCTTTGCATTCCAGTGACTAAATTGAAAATATTGAGTTGTTAGCTATGATTTAAAATTTAAGGAAATCTTGATTTGAATTGAAAACGTTGACTACCACCTTTCCAAACTTTACGTATCAGGAGCAGAAAATCAGTTCAACCTGTTTCAATATATAGATAAAGGGACTTACCAGGAACACCGACTACAGCAAGGATGGGATAGTAACCACCTTGAATGATCCAAACAATATCCTGGATCCGCGATGCTAATGATATCCAAGGCTGAGAAAGATAATAAAGTCCTTCAAATAAAGTCCTGCCCGTTGTTGGAACATTCCAGTCTATTGTTCTCAGATTCTTGTCCATTATCATAATATTCCAGTCTAAAGTTCTCCGATTCCAATCTCTCCTACCCGTCTCAGTCTGCTGATGCTTGTTTGTGCAGGCGGTGATGCTCCCACTCAAACTGTGGAACAATGAATCGAAATGTGTGCCTTATGTATAGAAGGAGCTAATCCTCGACTGACACATTTAGATTCCACGGGGACTAACATTAATCACATTCGCTAAACAAATAAATCCAGTTAACCGCTTCTAATTCAATACGGTATTACTATAATTCAAAATAACTTTTAAAATGTAGGCGTTCTGAATGGCATATATGAGGGTATCTGAGAGAAGAGATTTTTGAGATGTTATATCGATTGAGTGAAATCATTCAATCTGTTATGGACATTGGCGCAATGCAAGAAAATTATCAGAATTCAAACATGCTTCTCTGTCCTCTGATAGATGTATACATTCTGTAAATGCTGATCTGTCATTACAATATCATTAAAATGTTTTGAGAACCTTTATCGTCTATAATCTAACTGAAAAATGCTCCGAAAGCAACATGCGTTTATGACAGGCAGATGTCAATATATATGTTAACATCGAGTTGTACCTGAAAAACGCAATTCTGATTGGTATTCCAGGATCATTGAAGGCAGGTGAGGTGATGCTATTGATTTTATCGATGCCAGTGAACTGTGATATAGTCTCATTTCCTGGACTTTTTGACAGCGTGATTAAGGCATTGAACAAGAGAGAGAAAACGGTACAAACTGGGGGAAATGGCTCCTGAGCCTGGAGTTAGGGAGATATTGTCGAGTCATCATTATTGGAACATTGCTGTTTATAAATCATATGTAAAACAAATTCAGGAACTCAGACAATAGACAATAGACAATAGACAATAGATGCAGGAGTAGGCCATTCTGCCCTTCGAGCCTGCACCGCCATTCAATATGATCATGGCTGATCATTCCTAATCAGTATCCTGTTCCAGCCTTATCTCCATACCCCTTGACTCCACTATCTTTAAGAGCTCTATCCAATTCTTTCTTAAAAGAATCCAGAGACTGGGCCTCCACTGCCCTCTGGGGCAGAGCATTCCACACAGCCACCACTCTCTGGGTGAAGTAGTTTCTCCTCATCTCTGTCCTAAATGGTCTACCCCGTATTTTTAAGTTGTGTCCTCTGGTTCGGCACTCCCCCATCAACGGAAATATGTTCCCTCCTGCCAGAGTGTCCAGTCCTTTCATAAGCCTATATGTTTCAATCAGATCCCCTCTCAGTCTTCTAAACTCAAGGGTATACAAGCCCAGTCGCTTCAGTCTTTCCGTGTAAGGCAATCCTGCTATTCCAGGAATTGACCTCGTGAACCTACGCTGCACTCCCTCAATAGCCAGAATGTCTTTCCTCAAATTTGGAGACCAGAACTGTACACAGTACTCCAGGTGTGGTCTCACCAGGGCCCTGTACAGCTGCAGAAGCACCTCTTTGCTTCTATACTCAATCCCTCTTGTTATGAAGGCCAGCATGCTATTAGCCTTCTTCACGACCTGCTGTACCTGCATGCTTGCCTTCATTGACTGGTGGACAAGAACACTCAGATCTCTCTGAACAGCCCCTTTACCTATTTTGATACCATTGAGGTAGTAATCTGCCTTCCTGTTCTTGCCACCAAAGTGGATAACCAGACATTTATCCACATTAAACTGCATCTGCCATGCATCTGCCCACTCACCTAACTTGTCCAGGTCACCCTGTAATCCCCTAACATCCTCATCACATTTCACCCTATTACCTAGCTTTGTGTCATCAGCAAATTTGCTAATGTTATTGCTGATACCATCTTCTATATCATTTACATATATTGTAAAAAGCTGCGGTCCCAGCACGGATCCCTGCGGTACCCCACTGGTCACTGCCTGCCATTTCGAAATGGAGCCGTTAATCACTACCCTTTGTTTCCTATGAGCCAACCAATTCTCTATCCAATCTAGTACTTTGCCCCCAATCCCGTGCGCCCTAATTTTACTCACTAACCTCTTGTGTGGGACTTTATCAAAAGCTTTCTGAAAGTCCAGGTACACTACATCCACTGGATCTCCCTCGTCCATCTTCCGAGTTACATCCTCAAAAAATTCCAGAAGATTAGTCAAGCATGATTTCCCCTTCATAAATCCATGCTGACTCTGTCCTATCCTGTTACTATTATCCAGATGTGCCGTAATTTCATCCTTTATAATAGACTCCAGCATCTTTCCCACCACTGAGAGTGGGCTTAATCTTTACTGTGGTTTCCTCAAAGGTTGGGGAGATTCCATCGTTGAGTTTATTGAAGATTAAGCTTGATAGAATTCTGCAAAACATCAAAGTGACAATGAGATTGCAAGGTATTGTTGAAATATCTCTCTCCACATCAGTGCTGTTTAACAATGGTTATGTCACCAAAATCCTCAGAAAACAAGTAACATCTTCTGTGCAATATCAAAAAATGCCAGTTCACAGATAGGAATCAGACATACTAAGTGGCACAGCACCGAAAATCGAACTGAAACCGGGGTGTGGATGAGCGGGCAGATGTGGCTGCAGTGATGAAATCGCTGAGAGCGAGAGATTTACCTCATGGTTTCGAGGCGCGTGAAATGCCGAGGCTGGGAGCACCCACCTCACTGAGAGCAGACTCTATTGACATGAATTAGGGAGCTTTGGGGCCTCAGGTTTGGGGGCAAGAAAAATCAGCCCCTTTGTTCTGACATGAAAATTTTTCAGCAGGCCAAATATTTGTGGATTGAGGGAGTATCTGTCCCAGGGAAAGGTCTGTCATATAGAGAACTCCTGCAAAGTTTTACCTCGTGGAGGAGTACGTGAACAGAGAAGAACAGAGGTAATGTTTTATTCCTAGAGTCATCGGTGTGTACAACATGGAGACAGACCCTTCTGTCCAAACCGCCCATGCCTACCAGATGTCCCAACTCAATCTCGACTCTCTTTCGTTTGGCCCCTTCCACTGACACTCTCATTCGTTTGGCCCCTTCCACTGACACTCTCATTCGTTTGGCCGAACTGGTCCTCACCCTTAACAATTTCTCCTTTGAATCCTCCCACTTCCTCCAGACCAAAGGCGTAGCCATGGGCACACGTATGGGACCCAGCTATGCCTGTCTCTTTGTTGGCTATGTAGAAAAGTTGATATTCCGTAATTACACCGGCACCACTCCCCACCTATGCCTCTGCTCATTGATGACTGCGTTGGCGCCACCTCGTGCTCCCGCGAGGAGGTTGAGCAATTCATCAACTTCACCAACACATTCCACCTTGACCTTAAATTTACCTGGACTATCTCTGACACCTCGCTCCTCTTCCTGGACCTCTCCATCTCCATTAGTGACGACCGACTTGACACTGACATTTTTTACAAACCCACCGACTCCCATAGCAACCTGGATTACACCTCTTCCCACCCTATCTCTTTCAAAAATGCCATCCCGTATTCCCAATTTCTCCGCCTCCGCCGTATCTGCTCCCAGGACGACCAGCTCCACCATAGGACACACCAGATGGCCTCCTTCTTTAGAGACCGCAATTTCCCTTCCCACGTGGTGAAAGATGCCCTCCAACGCATCACGTCCACATCCCGCACCTCCGCCCTCAGACCCCACCCCTCCAACCGTAACTAGGACAGAACGCCCCTGGTGCTCACCTTCCACCCTACAAACCTTCGCATCAACCAAATCATACACCGACATTTCCGCCACCTCCAAAAAGACCGCACCACCAGGGACATATTTGCCTCCCCACCCCTTTTCCGCCTTCCGCAAAACTGTTCCCTCCGTGACTACCTGGTCAGGTCCACAACCCCCGACGACCCACCCTCCCATTCTGGCACTTTCCACTGCCACCGCAGGAACTGTAAAACCTGTGCCCACACCTCCTCCCTCACCTCTATCCAAGGCCCTAAAGGAGCCTTCCACATCCATCAAAGTTTCACCTGCACATCCACCAATATCATTTATTGTATCCGTTGCTCCCGATGTGGTCTCCTCTACATTGGGGAGACTGGGCGCCTCCTAGCAGAGCGCTTTAGGGAACATCTCCGAGACACCCGCACCAATCAACCAAACCGCCCCGTGGCCCAACATTTCAACTCCCCCTCCCACTCTGCCGAGGACATGTAGGTGCTGGGCCTCCTTCACCGCCGATCCCTCACCACCAGACGCCTGGAGGAAGAACGCCTCATCTTCCGCCTCGAAACACTTCAACCCCAGGGCATCAATGTGGACTTCAACAGCTTCCTCATTTCCCCTTCCCCCCACCTCATCCTAGTTTCAAACTTCCAGCTCAGTTACTGTCTCCTTGACTTGTCCGACCTGCCTATCTTCTTTTCCACCTATCCACTCCACCCTCTCCTCCTTGACCTATCACCTTCATCTCCTCCCCCACTCACCCATTGTACTCTATGCTACTCTCTCCCCACCGCCACCCTCCTCTAGCTTATCTCTCCATGCTGCAGGCTCACTGCCTTTATTCCTGATGAAGGGCTTTTGCCCGAAACATTGATTTCGCTGCTCGTTGGATGCTGCCTGAACTGCTGTGCTCTTCCAGCACCACTAATCCAGTTCTGAACAACCCTGTCAACCTGGATGGCAATTTTGATGTATCTATGAACATGGACACCAAGATCCCTGTGATTCTCCACAATGCAAACAATCCTGCTTATAACACTGTATTCTGCATTTAAATTTGTCCTTCCAAAGTGAATGACTTTACAATTTTCCAGTTTGAACTCCATCTGCCACTTCTCAGCTTAGCTCTGCTAAGTGTCTTGTTGCAACCTATAACAGACTTTCGCACTATCCACAGCTCCAGCAACTTCGTGTCATCGGCAAAATGACTAGCCCACTCTTCCTCTTCCTAATTTTTCCAAGTAATCATAAATCCTGTCTCTCGGAATCCTCTCCAATACGTTGGTCACCAGTGACGTGAGACTCACTGGTCTGCAATTCCCACGATTATACATATTCCCTCTCTTGAACACAAGAATAACGTTTCCAAACCTCCAATCATTGGCACTACTCGGGTCTATGGAGAGAACGCAAATATCAGTGCTAAAGACGCAGGAAGCTCTTCCCACTCTTCCTGTAGTAATGTAGGGTATAATCCGCCTGTCCAGGGCATTAACCTATCCTTGTGTTTTTCAAATTTTTCAGCACATCCTCCTTCATAACCTGAACCTGTTCTGCCATGTCAGCCTGTTTCACGTTGCCCTCACAAACGACGAGGTCACCCCCACCCCCCACCCCAACACTAGTAAATATTAAAGCAAAATATTCATCAAGGACCTCTCCTACCTCCTCTGACTTGGGTGCAAGTTCCCTCCAATATCCCTCATATTCCCTACTCTCACTTAGGTCATTTTCTTGTTTCTTGCGTCCTTCTCGCAGTTTGTTGCGTCCTTCTCGCTCTTCTATTCCATTCTTCTGTTCCTTCCTTGTAGCCACGTAAAGTCCTCGATGATGTAATGCCTCCTCACGTGTATCCCAGCTTCCCTACTCCTCTTGGCAACATGTTCCACGTTCTTTGGCACAATGGAGAGAAAGACCTGTAAGTAGATGGAAGCTGGATATCCTGTCACTTTCAGCATGTACTGCAAGTTTCCACACACTGGACAATGATCTACCAGAGTGTTACAAAACATTGCAACGGGCTGGTTTATGTGCATCTATATGGTGGGGGTAAACCTCTCTGAGTTTTCCAAGACCATCTTCCCAATCTACACTAACCGAGGAGCAGAGTGTGATGGGACTCTGATTAAACAAGGAGCTTGACACAGAGTGTGTCATCTTATTCAACATGACCTGCAGCTTCACACCACGGGCGGAGGGCGCTGCCAGTGGCGGTTAGGCTCACAGTTCCATTCAGTTTCTATGAACCAGGACTTTCCAGGACGGAGCGGGTGACATATCCATCACATCCCAGTGTGACGACTCCAACGTCACCATTCGTTGATGGAGGATATATATGATGGAGAAGTGAATGCAATGCTTTCTCCCTCATCAAGGAGCTGCGGGTGCATACTTGTTTTGCCAGTATAGCGTTATGCCCGTTGGTGGATATTTCTCTGTGTTGTCCCCATGTTAATCAGGAGAGGTTGATGAAGTTAAGGAACTCTCACTTAATTAATGTTGCAATGTGGTCATGCACAGAACACCATTTTGGTGAATACCCACTGTCTTACCAGCAGCCACAGCTTCTTCTTTCAGAAGTGGTCAGCCATTCCCATCTTCTTCGGGTCTCCACTTCGAGCGAAAGTATGGCATCTCCGATAAAGGTTGGCCTCTTGACACAAGTTTCAAAACACCGTCGCTCTCTTCAGTCCCCACTGGTAACGAACCACATCAAAATATCCCGCGTGTACTGAGAGGTATGTGGTCACTGGGAGCATTCGGTAGGAACGCATCAGGGCGAAGCCGCAACACTTCTGATGCCGAAACGGCTCAGAAGACACATTGTATCATGAAGTCGTGTCATCTCTCTCCATTTATATACTGCCGTTTATTCTTCCTGAAAAAGAAATTCACAGGTTCACAGTTACCCACGTTATATTCCTGCTGTCACGTTATTGTGTATTGATATCCAATATGAGGTTCTCCACATCTTCTTGATAACTTAAATTCCTGCCTATCTTAGTAAGAAGGTGTTTCTTCCACTTATCTAAACCGGTGATATTGGCTGCAAATAGTTGTGGACCGAACACCGGTCACTGTGCCACTATAGTCGTCAATTTGTGTCGAACTGATAAAGACGGATTTATCCCACATTCCGACCTGCTCACGTCTCAGTAACCAGTCCTCCCCGTATTCCTGTGCTGTAGATTTCAAAACCTGAATGTTCCCTTCCATTTCCTGTGTATCAGTCATGAGAGATGAGAAGATTTGCTCAAATGTCTGAGTAGAATTCTCGAATGGCTGAATGGCCTCTTTCTGTTCGTGTTTAAAACTCTTGAGAGGCTGCATCGGCTGCTTCAGTCCGTGTGTTGTTGGGAATGGTGCTGAACATTTGGTACCGTCAGTGACAGCGTCCTTCTAACTTAATGATGGAGGGAAGTCCATTGCTGCTGCATTTGCTGATTGCCCACTGTGACTCATGGATGCCCGGTTTCCATTTTCTCGATCCTTCAGAAATATGTCATATCTCACAGGGGGTAGTGCTACAGAGCACAGTGGGCAGTACCTTCAATAGGAGAGTTAGAATTTCCCTCCGATAGGACTGTGTACCTGCTGCTCCTGGAGATAATTTTAGGATCAGATCCATCAGTGAGAAGGAGTTTGGTGAAAATGTTTCCCTCTTCTTGGTACCCCTATCATTTCACACAGTCTGCCTGCTGTATATTTGAGGCCTAGCTGGTCAGTCAGTGGTGGGCATGTGGACACATGCTTAGTGATAGACTATGAAGTCCCACACCAAGAGTACGTTGTGTGTTCTTGTTAGCCTCAGTGCTTACTCTGATTTGTTTTTAACGTTTTGAGGAACAGAGTTTTCACCGAGGCGTAGTATGGAGGGTAGTAGATGTCTGTCATCAGGTGGTTTCCTTGACGATCGTGACCTGTTACTGTTAGATTTCCAGGGTTCTAGAATCATTGTTGGGGCATTCCACTGTTAACTAATTTCCTGACTGTATCCCACGCTGCCACCATCACTGGTGGGTCTGTCCTGCCAGTGAGACAGGATATATCCAGAGGTGCTGATGGAGTTCCATGCAATATTGCCAATTCGGCCTGAATCTATGAGTATGAATGTGTCAGACTGTTTCCTAACTGGGTCAATATGAGGGATAAAGGTGACAATGGGCAGGGACTCATAGGCTAAAAAGGTGAATGAATGGCACTCTATCAGAATGTGCATTTTACTCTCAAAACAGCCTGAGAAGATCAATGTTTACATTGAGGGAAATTGATATTATTTTATGCCATTATAGTGACATGAGTACAGTGTTACTGATATTGGCAACTGAATATCCAGGACATTTTACAGCTGTGTTTGCCAGATCAAACTGAAAAGAGTGTTCGGAGGAAATAGCTGATTAAGGGATGACATCTACATTGTTATTAAAGAGGATCTTATGTCAATATTTTGAGCTATTACCTTTGTCTTATTCATTTTGCGTACAAAGTTACAGGTCAGTTGAGTTGAGTTTGGGTAGAGATTCCCAGAGTGAGGCTGATTTGGTCTAACCAAACCTCAGTGGGCGGAAGTTTCTTTGTGATTTGGGTCTTTATGACTCCATCACATACTGCACCCAACATTCCCCGGAACATTCCATACCCGACATTCCTGGGAACCCTCTTTATCTGACATTCTCTGGAACATTCTATTCCTGACATTTATGAACGGCCGTCCGTCAGTGATTTGAACAAATGACAATATCCCAAGGAAGGATATCACGTTCCAGGAGAAGGAGACACACTTCCGAAGATCCCTCAGGCGTTCAAGGGGGTGAATATGTTTTCCCTGCGTTTACGTTTCTTCGCGACATAGGATAAGCCATAATTAAGTCTGAAAGACAGAAATTTCCAGACTCTGCTTCTCTTCAAGGAACTAGGAAAAAATCCTTCAGAACAGAATCATTTTCACCCTTCGTTTGAGGAATTGGAAAGACGTTACCTGTCTCTGTTCTCGAATGATCTCTTATGGGGAATGTTCGAGAAACCATCTATTCTTATGGATGTTTTTCTGTGTGTTTGAGGAGGGACGCTTGCTTGCGTTTATGACATTTATTTTCAATGATTCAGAGATTTCCATTTGTTATTTCAGCTTCAATTATTTAAACAAATCTCTGAATACAGTGACACATTTAAACTCTCACTGCGTCCTCAATCAAACTGGTCATTTGACCTCCAGACTGATGCATAATCTGTTTGTTTACCTTTTTCGAAGTAAACGTAGTGACGATCTACGTCCTGCTTCTTCAAGATTGGGGATTGTCTCCAAGTGTCAGACGTTACCTGGGGCCATGGCACTGGCGGTTCTACGGGCCATTATCCTCGAGCTGATATGGAGACAGATTCTCATTGTTTATAACGAACCGTTTAATTTCCTGAGGTCAATCCCCGTGCGTAATATCCTCGCTGTCCTGCTTTGTGCAGCCACTGATTGTTCGGTCTGGTTCACTATCACTTTTAAATTTGATCGGTTTGTGGCCATTTGTTGCCAAAAGCTGAAAAGTAAATATTGTAGTGAGAAAGCGGCAGTTGTGATTCTTGGAACAGTGACTGTGCTGAACTGTTTAAAGAACTTTACCTGGTATTTTTTGCTCACAGCTCATTATCAGCTGGGGAACGAGCCCTTGTTTTGTTGGGAACAAACCTTGTTCAATTTTCCCGTGTCTGGGTCACAACCGAGTTCCTCCACCACATTCTGACCACAACATTCCCTTTTCTCCTGATTCTTCTGCTCAATGTATTCACCGTCAGACACGTTTTAATGACCAGCAGAGCCCGCAGGAGACTCCGCGCTCACACCAAGGTGGACATTCAGTCTGACACAGAAATGGGATATCGAAAAAATCCATCATTTTACTGTGTGCGATCTCGGCCAATTTCATCCTGTTATGGTCAACGTTAATGGTATTTTCTATATCGAGACGGGCGTGGTATATTGTGGATAACATTGCGTCTTTAAGAATTCTTCGTGCGGGAACTTGGCATTATGTTGCAGCTCCTCCGTCGCTGCACAAACACCTAGATTTAAGTCGTGATCCAGACTAAGTTCAGACAGCAGCTGAAGAGTGTACTGAAATATCCCTTTATCCAAATTCAATCAATCGAATTCATTCATTCATTAAAACATTCAGGTTTTTCACATTTCATTTCACTGTTTCAGCAATATAATTCTCTAGCAATATGAGGGTAGTTCTGATTTATTTTGGGCTTATCCAACAGAGGTTTGCAGGGAGACATTTCAATGTTTCTGTCAACTCAGTGCCAGTCTCTAAAAGCACCCTCCCACTGACTGAATCGAACAGATTTATTTGTAACAATAAAAATGGTCACTAAAAAGCACTGAGCAGCGGAGTGAATGTTGTTGTTGCTTGGCTTTGTTTTGAAGAAGCTCAGCTGGTGAGAGACAGATTCAGTACCAAGTCCAGGTCCTCAGGGAAGAGGAGGATACCGGTGCCTGAGCTCATGAGTTACGTTTATGTCACTCTGTCCTTGCTTTCACCACTGGGACTCCCACT
This sequence comes from Chiloscyllium punctatum, assembly GCF_047496795.1. Classification (NCBI taxonomy): domain Eukaryota; kingdom Metazoa; phylum Chordata; class Chondrichthyes; order Orectolobiformes; family Hemiscylliidae; genus Chiloscyllium; species Chiloscyllium punctatum. The sequence continues at coordinate 44,229,316 of NC_092781.1, forward strand.
TCGAATTGGCCTTAGGCAAAATTCATTTCTACAGCCCATTCAACCCATCTCAACACAACTGGATCCGTCTTCCTCTCTCTTCATCTCTCTCCCTATCACATGCTCTCTCACCTCCACCCTCAGCTCCTCACTTGCACTCTCTCTTCCTCTTTCTCCTCATTTCACTCCCTCCCTCCCTCCACATACTCACTTTCTCACGCCGTCTCCCTTTCACTCACTCTCTTCCCAAATCTCTCTCTGTCTCTCAACACCTGTCGCTCCACCTGCTACCACTCTTCTTTCACACACTAACTTTCTGTCTCAGTCTCCTGATATCGCTGTCTCTCTCCCGCCTTTCTATCTCTCCACCAACCCGACCATATCTGTCTATCCTCTACTCCACTCCCCAGCATCTTAACCCACCCCCATCAATGGGTCAGAGGGAGACGGTAGGGGAAGCAAAAGAGAGTGTGTCGGAAAGAGATTGAGGGAGGGAATGGAATGAGATTCAGTTCGAGGAAAAGGAAGGATGAGAGAGAGAGAGAATGGGCATGGAGGGAGGGGGAGAGAGAGACTGGGGTATAGAAAGAGCGAGTGGAGAAAAGAGAGTGGGAGTGAGGAGAGAGAGAAAGTATCGGAGGGTGCAGTGGTAAAGAGAAATACAGCTGGAAGCGGGTAGAGCGATTGAGTGGGAGCGGGTAGATATATAGAGTGGTTAGGGCGGAGAGAGAGTGTGGAGGGAGTGGAGTGCGAATGGGAGGGGAGAGAGAGGAGACAGAGATTGGGGAAGAGAGAGAATCGGAGGGGTAGAGAGACAGTGGGAGTTGGATGGAGACGGAGAGGGAATGGACAAGAGAGTAGGAGGGGAAGGGAGAGACAGAGAGAGATGGACTGTGGGAGGGAAGCAGAGACAGAGAATGTTGGGTGGGCACTGGGAGAGGGAGAGATTGTCGGATGAGTGTTGAGAGAGTAAGGGAGGAATAAAACACAACATGAGAGAAAGAGTGGCGTTAGAGAGGCAAAATAGAAGAGGGGAGAAATATATCGAGAGAAATAGGGAGAGGGGAGTGTGGGTGGTTTGTACAGACAGTGATTTGGGGATATAGAGTGACAGAAAGTGATGTTGAGAAAGTGAGAATGGGGGGAAGGTAGAGTATGAGAGAGAGAGAATGAGGTAGAGACAGCGGGCGAGCGGGACGGAGAAGGCAGAGAGAGAGAAAAAGAGGGTGAACGGGTTAGAGCGAGAGAGAGTGTGGGATGGTGGTACTGAGAAAGAGAGAGGGACAGAGTGGGGTCGGGAGAGAGGGAGAGCCAGAGATGTGCAGACAGGAAAAGGGAGATGTTTGGAGAGAGGGATAGCGCGGGTGGGAGAGGGTGGAGAGACAGAGTAAGGGGTAGATCGAGAGAGAGGAGTGAGTTGCAGAGAGAGAAAGTTAAAGGGGCAGAGGGTAGGAGATGTGGGAGGGGTGTAAAGATAGGAAAAATGTGAGCAGGGTAGAGGGAGAGAGACAGAGTGTGTGGGAGGGAATAGACATGGAGAGTAGAAGTTGGGGAAGAGAGAGGGAGCGGGTGGTTTGTACATGAAGCGAAAGAGAGTGAGGGAGGTTTGTGGAGAGATAGAGTTGAAGCGGGTGGAGGATAAGGGAGAGTCGGACCGGTGTGGAGAGGGAAATATCAAGAGAGTGGTGGGAGTTGAGAAGAGAGAGTTGCCGGGGTAAAGAGAGTTGAAGAGGGGCAGAGATGTTGGGAGAAGTAGAGAGAGTGTGAGAGGCGATAGAGAGAGAGAGGGACACGGGAGAGTGTGGGTGGGCGTTGGGGAGAGAAAGTGGGAGGGTTCTAAGAGTGAGCGAGTGGGATCATGGTAGAGAGTGGGAGAGAGGTAGAGAGAGAGGGAGAAGGGAGAGACAGAAAGGATGGGGATGGAGAGAAAGAAATGGGAGTGCTTAGAGAGGGAGAAAGTGGGAGAAGTGTAGAATGTGACTGATAGAGCGAACTAGAGAGAGAGAGAAAGACAGACAGCGACAGGGAGTGGAAGGGGTGTGCAAAGAGAGACAGAGAGAGTGGGAGGCTGTAGAGAGGGAGAAACAGTGCAGAGAGAAAGAGAGCGAGATTGGAAGTGGAGTAGAGAGAGTGAGAGTGAGAATGTAAGTGGTGTAGACACTGGTAGGGTGTGTTGAGAGAGAGATAGAGTGGAGGGTGTATATTGCGCGAGTGGGAGGAATTCGAGACAGAGAGAAAGAAGGGGCAGATAGAGAGAGAAGGAGAGGAAGACAGAGTGTGGGAGAGGGAGAGACAAAAAGAGAGACAGACAGAGAGAGAGAGCAAGAGAGAGTGGGAGGGAGGTAGCGAGAAAGAGAGACAGACAGAGAGAGTGGACGCGGATGGAGAGCGTGAGAAGCGAAGGGGGAGAGTGAGTGATGGTGGTGAGTACAATGAACCAGGGGGAGGTGGTTAGAAATAGAGTGGGGGTGGTTTAGAGAGAGCACGGAAGGGGTAGAGAGACAGTGTGTGGAAGTGGGTAGAGAGAGTATGGGAGTGGTGCAGAGAAAGAGATTGGTAAGGAGTAAAGAGAGAAAGGGAGAGAGGGATGATATTAGACGGAAACAGAGTTGGGAGAGAGAGGGAGTGTGAATAGGAATGGAGACAGAGAGAGAGGGATTTGAGAGACAGAGAGTGTTACGAGGGTAGAGAGAGACTGACAGAGATGAAGAGGGGGAGGCGAGAGGGAAAGAGTGTGGGGGGTATAGAGGGACAGAGGGGGACGGTGTGGAGAGAGACTGTTGGAGAGCGGCAGAATGGCAGTGGATAGAGAGCGAGAGCGGGGTTAGAGAAAGAATGGGAAGGTGTTCGAGAGAGAGAGAGAGATAACGACCGATTCTTGGGTTATGACGAGTAAGAGTGGATTCGAAAGGAGTAGGGAGGAACTGTTGGAGGGGAGTAAGAGAGAGAAGGAAGGGAGTAGATAAAGATTGTAGAGGCTGGTAGAGACACAGAGTGGGAGATGGATAGAGAGAGAGTGGGATGAGGTTAGACAGAGTGGGAAGAGTAGACAGAGGGAGTTTAGAGAGAGAGAGAGTGGGGAGCAGGGGTAGAGAGAAAGGTACAGCGCGGAAAGAGTGTAGAGAGAGATTGCGGGAGGGCTGAGAGACACTGAGTGAGGGGGAAGAGAAAGATAAGGAAGTGGGTAAGGAGAGATTTGGAGGGTGGTAGAGAGAGTGGAAGGAGGTGAGAGTGAGAAAGGGTGGGAGGTATTTGAGAGCTTGAGTGCGAGGGCATAGGGAAATTACGTGGGAATATATTAGAGAGAGAGAGCGAGGGAGATTGGGGTAGACCAAAAGTGAGGGGAAAGAAAAATGAGGTAGCGAGTAGAGAGAGAGGGAGATAACTTTGGAAAGTGTGGAGAGAGAGTGAAAGAAAGTGGGAGGGGGTAACTAGAGACAGTGGGAGGAGTGCAGAAAGAGAATGGGAGGGGCAGAAGAGAAAGAGATTGGTGGGGTAGAGTGAGCGTTTGGGAGGAGCTATAGAGAGACAGACAGAGAGAAACAGAATCAGAGAGCAGCAGAGAGGGGGAGGGGTCTGGAGACAGAGAGAAAGACAGTGAGGGTTAGAGACTGAAGGGTGCGTGGAAGTGAGAGAAAGTTGAATGAGGGGAGAGATAGAGGGGAGAGGTAGAGAGAGAGAGACAGAGAAAGAGAATGTGTGACGCTGTTGTAGTGAATGAGAAATGGAGGGGAAAAGAGTGATTAGGAAGGGGGCATATCGAGAGAGAAAGTGGGACGGTGTTAGAGAAAGAGACTGTGAGACTTGAGAAGGGAGTGAGGTAGAATGGGAGGTGGGAGAGTGTGTGTGAGGCGGGTAGAGGGAGAATGGGTGGAGTAGAAAGCGGAAAAGAGTAGTGGAAATTGGTTCAAGAGAGAGTGGCCCCGGATGGAGAGAAGAGTGTTTGGGGAAGAGAGAGATGGGAAGGGGTAGAGAGACATTGTGTGTTGTTTAGGGAGAAAGTGGAAGTCGTGTTAAGCGACAAAGTGGTTGGGGGTTCGGGAGAGAAGAAATGGAGGCCAGAGAGAAAGAGAGAGAGTGGGAGATTCTTGAGAGAGTGAAGGAGAGAGTTACGGAGGAGTGTAGAGAAACAGTGACTGACAGAACGAGAGAGAGAGAGAGAGAGACATGCAGCGAGAGAGTGTGGAAGGGGTTTGCAGAGAGTGCGAGACAGATAGAAAGAGAGTGACAGGGAGAGGAGAGAGATAGAGATAGAGAATGAGTGACAATGTTTGGGGTGTGAGGAGCAAGTGAGAAAGTGGGAGGTGAGTAGAGAAACTGAGAATGAGAGTGGGAGTGAGGTAGAACTTTTGGGAAGGGGAGTAAAGAGGGTGGGAGTGTTTAAAGAGAGAGTGGGTAAGAGTGTAGTGAGAAAGAATCGGAGTGGTTAGAGAGAGGGGTAGAGGGTAGATAGAGAGAGGGAATAGGTAGAGAGAGGAAGGGTTGGAGGTTGTTAGAGAGACACTGAGTGGGAGGAAGGAGAGAGAGGGACAAGGAGAGAGAGATAGACAAAGAGAGAGCAGCAGTGAGTGGGCGGAACCTAGAGAGAGTAGGAGAGGGAAAAGAGAGTGCGTGTGGGAGGAGTTATAGAGACAGAGACAGAGAGAAACAGAAACAGAGACCGAGAGAGAGTCGGATGTGTGCAGATAGAGACAGAGTGGGGGATGTAGAGTCTGAGTGAGAGTGGGGTAGGGAGACAGAGTGGTCGGAGTGGAAAGCAGAGTGGGACAGGTAGAGTGCGAGACAGTAAGACAGACTGGGACACGATTGGAGTGAGTGAGAAAGCGAGTGGGATGAGAGAGAGTCCGAAGGGGGAATAGAGAGAGGGAGGGAAGGTGTCGAAGAAAGAGAGGGTGTGAGTGCAATACAGAGAGAGGGAGAGTGGGAGGAGGGAGAGAATGGGAGGCGGGTAGAGAGAGAAAATGGGAGGACTGTAAAGAGAGGGACAAAAAGGCAATGGAAGGCTGTTCGAGAGAGAGTGGCGCGGAATAGAGAGACAGTGTCGTCTGGGACAGAGAGAGTTTGAAAGTTGTAGAGAGACAGTGGGATTCTGGATTAGTGGTGCTGGAAGAGCACAGCAGTTCAGGCAGCATCCAAGTAGCTTCGAAATCGACGTTTCTGGCAAAAGCCCTTCATCAGGAATAAAGGCAGTGAGCCTGAAGCGTGGAGAGATAAGCTAGAGTAGGGTGGGGGTGGGAGAAAGTAGCATAGAGTACAAAGGGTGAGTGGGGGAGGGGATGAAGTTGATAGGTCAAGGAGGAGAGGGTGGAGTGGATAGGTGGAAAAGGAGATAGGCAGGTACGACAGATCCGGACATGTTATGGGGACAGTTACTGAGCTGGAAGTTTAGAACTCGGGTGAGGTGGGGGAAGGGGAAATGAGGAAACTGTTGAATTCCACATTGATGCCCTGGGATTGAAGTGTTCCGAGGCGGAAGATGAGGCGTTCTTCCTCCAGGCGTCTGGTAGTGAGGGAGCGCCGGTGAAGGAGGCCCAGGACCTCCATGTCCTCGGCAGAGTGGGAGGGGGAGTTGAAATGTTGGGCCACGGTGCGGTGTGGTTGACTGGTGCGGGTGTTCCGGAGATGTTCGCTAAGGCGCTCAGCTAGGAAACGCACAGTCTCCCCAATGTCGAGGAAACCACGTCGGGAACAACGGATACAATAAATGATATTAGTGGACGTGCAAGTAAAACTTTGATGGATGTGGAAGGCTCCTTTAGGGCCTTGGATAGAGGTGAGGGAGGAGGTGTGGGCGCAGGTTTTACAGTTCCTGCGGTGGCAGGGGAAAGTGCCAGGACTGGAGGGTGGGTTGTTTGGGGGCGTGGACCTGATCAGGTAGTCGCAGAGGGAACGGTCTTTGCAGTCGTCGGAAAGGGGTGGGGAGGGAAATATATCCCTGTTGTGGGGTCTGTTTGGAGGTGGCGGAAATGTCGGCGGATGATTTGGTTTATGCGAAGTTTGGTAGGGTGGAAGGTGAGCACCAGAGGCGTTCTGTCCTTGTTACGGTTGGAGGGGTGGGGTCTGAGGGGGGTGGAGGTGCGGGATGTAGACAAGATGTTCTGGAGGGCATCTTTAACCACGTGGGAAGGGAAATTGCGGTCTCCAAAGAAGGAGGCCATCTGGTGTGTTCTGTGGTGGAACTGGTCCTCCTGGGAGCAGATCGGGCAGAGACGGAGCAATTGGGAATACGGGATGACATTTTTGCAAGGGGTAGGGTGGGATGTGGTGTACTCCAGGTATCTGTGGTTCACCTCGACACACCGCGCTGGCCTATTACCTGCCCTCGACCTCTTCATTTCCAACTGCCGCCAGGACATTAACCACCTCAACCTGTCTTACCCCCTCCCCCACTCCAACCTGTCACCCTCAAAATGCGCAGCCCTCCAATCCCTCTGCTCCAATCCAAACCTCACCATCAAGCCAGCGGATAAAGGGGGCGCAATGGTAGTCTGGCGCACTGATGTCAACACCGCTGAAGCCAAACATCAACTCGAGGACTCCTCTTCGTACTGCCCCCTCGACTATGACCCCACCCCCATCACCAAACCATCATCTCCCAGACCATATAGAACCTCATCACCTCTGGAGATCTCCCACCCACAGCTTCCAACCTCGTAGTCCGGGAACCCTCCCACTCTGCCGAGGCCATGGAGGTCCTGGGCCTCCTTCACCGCCGCTCCCTCACAACCAGACGCCTGAAGGAAGAACGCCTCATCTTCCGCCTCGGTACACTTCAACCCCAGGGCATCAGTGTGGACTTCAACAGTTTCCTTATTTCCCCTTTTCCACCTCACCCTAGTTCCAGACTTCCAGCTCAGTAACTATCCACATATCTTGTCCGGAATTTTCCGACCTGCCTATCTTCTTTTCCACCTCTCCACTCCACTCTCTCCTCCTTGACATATCAATTCATCCCCTCCCCCACCCAACTATTGTACTCTATGCTACTTTCTGCCCACCCACACCCTCCTCTAGCTTATCTCTCCACGCTTCAGGCTCACTGCCTTTATTCCTGAAGAAGGGCTTTTGCCCAAAACGTCGATTTCGAAGGTACTTGGATGCTGCCTGAAATGCTGTGCTCTTCCAGCAACACTAATCCAGAATCTGGTTTCCAGCATCTGCAGTCATTGTTTTTACCTCTGAGAGACAGTGGGTGTTGGTTAAAGAGAGAATAGACGTGCTGTAGAGAGAGAAAATGGATGGGGATTCGGGAAAGAGAAAGGAGGCGAGAGAGAGAGTGTGTGGGTGATGGAGAGAGAGTGAGGTTTTCTTGAGAGAGAGAGAGACGGAGGAGGGTGGCTAGAGAGTGACTGACAGAGAGACAGGCTGCCGGAGAGACAGAGAAAGACAGCGGGAGAAAGTGGAAAGGGTTCGCAGAGAGCGTGAGACTAAGCGAGCGTGGGAGGCAGCAGAAGGAGATATGAAAACAGAGAATGATAGAGAGTGGTTGGGGTGTAGAGAGAAAAAGAGAGAGCGAGAGGTCAGTAGAAAGGCTGACAGTGAGAGCGGGAGTGAGGTAGAGATAGTTGTAAGTGGTGTAGTGCATGTGGGACTGTGTTGAGAGAAAATGGTGACAAGTGTAGTGAGAGAGAATGGGAGTGGTTAGGGAAAGGGGTTAGAGGGTAGAGAGAGAGGAAATGGTAGAGAGGGAGACACAGTCGGAGATGTTAGGGGAGGTAGAGAGAGAGCGACAAAGAGAGAGATATACAAAGAGAGAGCAAAAGAGAATGGGAGGGAGGTAGCGAGAGGAGGAGTGAGAGAGAAAGAGAGTGGGACATGGACGAAGAGAGAGAAGGGAGATCAAGAGAGAGTGTGGTGATTAGAGAGAGTGGGTGTGTCTTAGACAGAGAGTGGAAGGGGGTTGGAGAGTGAGGGAGAATGGTTTGGGGTTGGAGAGAGAGAGGCAGGAGAGAGAGTGTGCGCGGGTAAGGGGTGGAGAGAGAGTGTGTGAGGGTTTTGAGAGAATGGGACGAGGGCAGAGAAAGTGTGACCAAGAGAAATACAGACAGAGAGAGAGACTGCAAGGGGTTTGCAAAGAGAGAGACCGAGAGAGAGTGTGGGAGCGAGTAGAATGAGTGAGAGACCGTGAGAGAGAGTAGTTCAGGTTCAGAGAGAAAGAGAGAGGGAGGAGATAGAGGCAGGAAGAGGAAGAGCAGGAGTGGAGTACAGAGACAGAGTGGGAGAAGAGAGAGACAGAGGGGGTAGAAAGAGAGCACGATTGACAGCGAGGGAACAGACAAAGGCAGTGGGAGGGGAGAAGAGAGGGAGAGTGCGATGGAGGAGAGATAGTGTGAGGTTTAGCGACAGAAAATGGGAGGTGATAGAGATTGGGACGTGGTATAGAGGATATAGAGTGGGAGGGGGTAGAGAGAAAGTGGGTGTAGAAAGAGCGTGGTAGTTTTGTATAGAATGTGAGAGTGGGAGGGTAGAAACATAGAGAGACGGACCGAGTGAGAGAGACTGGGAGAGCATTGAGCGAAACACAGAGAGTGAGAAGGGAGTAGAGAGAGACTGTGGGAGGTTGGAGAGAGAGAGGGAGGGGGAATGAGTGAGAAGGAGCTTAGTAAGAATTGGGAGGGTGGTAGACGGGAGTGGGATGGAAAGAGAGCGAGGGTAGCAGGGGACGAGAGATAGAGAGGGGGAGGGGAGAAAAATACAGAAGTGGAGGGCGGAAAGAGAGAGTAAGTGGGTGGAGATAGAGTCGAGGGTAGCGACAGAGTGGAAGGGGTGGACAGAAAGTGAGAGAGGGAGGGTGTTTGAGAGAGTGTGGGAGGGTGATGAAATAGAGGGCTGGAGAGAACGAGAGAGACTGGGAGTGGGTAGACAGACAGACCGAGAGTTCGAAGGGATCAGAGAGAGAGAGTGCGGGAAAGAAAAGAGAAATCAACATAATCCAACTGTTCCAGGATGATACCGTATTTCCAGCAGCTTCTGTGAGCAGAATAACTTCAGCGGTACGATAATATTGGAGACAATCTTAATTTTCTTTTGTTATGGAATCAGCTGCTATTGGGTAAATAAGCTCTTTCGAATTAATATTCTGCAGTGTTTTTATTATTTCATTTGTCTTCATTTGTGTTAGTGTGTGTATATGTCTGTGTGTGTGTGTGTCTTGGTCTGTGTGTGTGTGTATCTTGGCCTGTTCGTGTCTGTGTGTGTGCATGTTTCAATATGTCTCCGTTTGTAAAGAAAGACAAATAGTGATTCATATATTTACAATGTCCAAACTGTTTGTCATTTACCTTTCCATCCTTGCTGGAGAAAATTTGCGTTGATTTTAAATACGTTTTAACAAATTTATGATATCTACCTGATTTTCCATCACATTGCACCAAACGCAATCTAAGACTGATGTTATGGAGTCGGCTAGTTACCCACATAAAATTTTATGATAGTACCAAGAGTTTAACTTTTTTCATATTTAAAAGGCGGATATGAAGTAGATAATCTCGGTGCAATGCAGCTGGTCAAACCACTCGCTGGAAGCAAAGCAGTGTTCTTAAAATCACTGCATTTGAAACAAGAATAAGAAGTTTAGAATAACTTAACGATTTAAAACACTACAACCAGTCAGGAATCATCTGCTTAAGAATGGAGCCTTTTTCCCACTGCAGCAACTTCTGTTACAGCTGCCAGTTTCTCTGCTACAACTAAAGTAAACCGGATAAACATTCTAACTGAGAGAACTGGTCACTCCACTGCCATTGTTAAACGAGGATTCTCTGAGACACTTCTGCACATCTGCCTTTACAAACTCTTTTGGAAAAAAAACGAGCCACGAACAAAATAATCTTGTCAAAGCGGGAGTAGAAAATGAAACCATCACCTTCGAACCTTTGTAGATACAAGGATAAAGATGTATTTTCAAACAACAATTTAAGTGTGAATTCCCTTCCCCACAAGTTTGTGGGTTCTGTATGTTTGCATTAATTCAAAGTTGTCTTACTTAGGTTTTTGATTCAAGGTAATAACCTACAGATGAGGAAGTGTGGCTGAGACCGCAACCAAATCAACCACGCTCTGAGTGCCTGGTGTAGAACGTTCAAAGTGTCCAATGACCCACTCCTGGTCCATCGCACTTTCTTGCTTTGTTATTCTGTCCCATGAATCTGCTAGCCAGGAGCCGTTGGGGGCCACATTCCCCTCGTACGTGGAGCACAGAAGCCGCTAAGACCATTCAGACTCTCAGGCCTGGCACACCCAGCTTGGTATGGGTTGTACAAATGTTCTTAGGAAAAAAAAATGAATATCCATGTGAAGCAACTGGGTCGTCTCTCCTCACACAAGTTCCGATGTCTCCATTTGAAATTCTTGTTGTGGACCCCGATTTTCTGTGAGTACAGCTCCTGCGCCTCCACCCTCCAGGCTTCCATACCTCACCCAGAAATCACTCACACAATCCTCCAGTCTGTCTGACTGAAGCATTCCTCAGCAGAATTTCCTGGAAAATAACAATCACTAACTTTCCAGTAAGATGATGAGAAAACGCTAGAAACAGGAATTGGTCATTCACCCCCCTCACCATAAAACAGCCTTGCCCTACAATAAGACCATGAATGGTCTGCTCTTGGCCTCAACTTCTCTTTCATGCCCAAATTCCTTGTCGCTCTTAATTCCCTGACCGGTCAAAAATCCCTCGAGCACAACCCATGGTAAATATCTCATTGTCCTGGTTCCCCAATTCACTGGAATAGAGGTGTCTCACCAGTTAATCCGTTCTGTTAGAAGGAAACACTCTGCACATAAACAGTGGGTTCTCCTGAATTGGAAGGAAAATACGAACACAAGTTTGGTGTGACTGGTCCGAATGCCAAGGCAGTAATTTGACTGAGTGTCAGGGCACTGACGTCGAAACCATCTGCTAATTAAATTGAACACCCCAGAAAAGCTCGCCTCGCCTCGTAATGACTGAATGAAAACCAATTATTTCCAGTGCGCAAAGAAATGAAATAACAATTTATTATGCTATTCCTGGCAGTGAACGCGAAACAAAACGATCAACAAAACTAATCCCTTTCTCTTAACTAATCACTCTCGAATCCCAAACGATATCAAAGTGTTACTCCAATAACATAATTCCTAAATATTCGTGTAACATAATCACTCAAACTTCATACAGGGTCCTACGTTGTCTTCTTCCGATCACCCGATTCTGCTATTTTCTTCGAGATTCTGATTAAGCTGTCATCTTGTTGGAGCGACTTCTTACTTTTACTGTGAGTATTTGTAGCATTGTTACATTTTTGGAAAGATTAGAATACAAACATTCGAGACTATTTTGATGCAGTCTGAAGTGAGAGGCTTCGAATTCGCAAACGGTCCATATCGCAGATTGAAGAAATAATGTTGCAGATGCGTTGACCTCGGGCTAAAAATTAGAATAATACAGATAACGTAGAACTCTTACTGTCCAAACTTATCGGGTACGCACGCAGAATCAGTAAGGAGTGCGTAACTTTAGATTACATTTTTATGTATTTTGCAAAAATGGTATTAAGGTTCAGAGAAAAAGAAGAAAAATGAAGTCATCTTTTAATTATGGCAGTTCATCTTCTTTAACAGAGAGGTGCCTTTCTGAGCTGAGAGATTCTGAGAGCACGTGTGTGACATGTTGGCAGGTGCAGCGATCACTGCGAATTTATAATATGTAACAATCAGCGTGACATTGGGTTTTGATTTTAATAGCAACCGGATTTGAATGTACCAAATTAATTTAAGTTATGTTCAGTATCACAAAAAAAAAGGTATTTAAATTTGATTGTATTGAAACCATTTGGTCAATTACGGGGTCTTCAGAAACTAAACAAGAATGACATTTTGAAAATTACCCAGAGCTAGCAGGCCACCGAGATCACGTGTAATTTTCAAGGGCTCTCAAAACTGTGAATGACAAATATCAGAATGTGCCATCTTTTAAAACATGGGAGAAACAATTTATCACTAAAAATACTCACAGTAAAAAGAATGAAGGCCGCCCAGGAGAAGACAGCAGAAACAGAAGTACAGGAGAAATCAGCAGAATGCAAAACACACAGGGAAGATTAGAGATTCTGAAAACAGCAAGGAAGAAAGCATAACAGACTGCTTGGACTTTGAGAAATTAAGTTCATTTAATGTTTATGAATCATGTTGTATAAGGTGTATTTTTGTCACAGTTTGGTCATATTGTGCGTATTTAAGAAAGAAGGGGGTAGAGTTTGTTAATTGCTTTGCTTCGTGTTCAGTGTTAGAATTAGCAACATGAATTACATTATATCCATAAACTTTGGAATGGCAGGGTTTTCTTTCTCACTGACGCTATTAGCAGATTCCGTGGCAAGACAAGGTTTTGTGGGTTTTTGTTCAATTTAATTAGCAGACGGTTTTGAAAACAATGCTGACAAGAAAATTATGATTATTTTCCTCCCAACTGGCATCAAGCTATCCACTACTTTTTTTTTCTGTTTTCACTCTCCAACCTGTTTGAAATATTTGCTGTAACAATCGCTACTTTGTCATCTGCGGGATCCTCTCAGGAATCTAAAGAGTATTGAAGAACATTGATCTCTCTCAATAGTTCGAAATGTGGCTCGTAGAACTGATGAATTTACGGGAGAAAAAGATCCATTGTGTGTATACTAGTTTTGGAAAAATAAATCCAGCAATCTCAATCTTCAAGCTGCATGTGTATTTCGCCATTTATCGGGTGCAGAGTTCAACCACTCTTCACCGCAATGATTTTTTTCGAGTAATTCCTCTTCTAATTTCTTTGTCTTTCTCAATTCCTTGGGTCACCCATTTTCCTGATATTTCTGGAAGATTTTCTGTTACATCCTCTGTGGACACAATGCCAACATCTTCATGTCACTGCGCAGGTAGATAGCCTCTGTTACCACCTAAATACACCAGAGAATAACGCTGGAGATAACAGAGGTAAGGAGGTGTGTGCAGGCTGTAGCAATGTACAAAAATCAGGAGGTGTTAAAGGACATAAGGAGTTTACAAAGGTCGAATAGTGTGAATTCTGGAAGAAGTTATATATCGATAAGAAGGCTTTACTCGCAGACGGATGTTGGGGAAAATAAAGATGCGTGTTCATACTGGAGCAGGTAAGAGCGACAGAGGTTTGTAGGCGTTAGAGCAACTGACAAAGATAGTGAGGTGATTCTTGATAATGTGACGGGTAGGGAGTGGGTGCTGGGAAATGTTATAGGAGTAGGGAATGGGTTTACTTGCTGGAGGATATAACAGGGATAGCGATTGATTGTCGGTGCTCGAAAATGTTACATGTTTAGGAGGTGGGTACAGAGGATGGAGAATGTTATAGGGATAGGGAGTGTTTGTAGGTGCTGAAGAAAGTTACAGAGAGCGAGGTGTGTTGTTCCTGGAGAATGATACAGGGATAAGGAGTCTGTGTAGGTGCTGGGGTCTGTTTCAGGTGAAGGGAGTCGGTGTTGTTGCTACAGGATGTTGCAGTGATAGAGAGCGGTTGTAGGTGATGGAGAACTTTACAGGGATAAGGATGGGTGCAGTGCTTGAGAATGTACAGAGATATGGAGCGGATATGTGCTGGAGAATGTAACAGGGATAGGAAATGGGTGCAGTAGCTGGACAATGTCACAATGATAGGGAGTGGCTGTGTTTGCAGGAGACGTTTATAGAGATAGAGAACATTGAAGCAGGCGGAGGAGGCACAAAGTGGAGAGGAAGCTGGATGGATTTACTCAGACAGCGAAAGGAAAACGAAAGAGGTGATTACAGAGTTTTGGAGAACTGCTGATGGAGGAGGTGGTTGCAGAAATACAGAAGATTGAAATCGCGAGAAGATAACATTAGCTTTACGGCATTGTAGCTGAAACAAATAGGAAATCAAGGCTGGAGATATCTTAGGTATATGAAAGCAAGGCTAGAGAATTTATAGAAATAGAAACACAAGTCTGGAGTTGTTACATAAGTAGGAAAGCAAGGCTGGAAATGTGAAAGGGATCAAGGCTGGAGATGCCACATAGATTAGTAAGTACGGCTGGAAATGTTACAGAGACAGGAAAGCAAGGCTGGAGAATTTACACAGATTTGAAAAAAAGAATGGGAATGTTACAGAGGTAGGAAATGAAGGCAGAGATGTCACACAGTTAGGAAAACAAAGATGGAGATGTTACTGGGATTGGAAGTACAGGCAGAATATGTAACAGACATAGCAAAGCAAGTCTGGAGATGTTACAGAGACAGGAAAACAAGGCTGGATATGTTACAGAGATAGGAAAGTAAGGATAGAGATCTTTCACAGACAGGAACGCAAGGCTGGAGATGTAGGAGATACAAGGAAAGCAAGGCTGGAGATGTTACACGGATTGGAAAGCAAGACCAGAAGTATTACAGAGAGAGGAAAGCATGCCTGGAGATGTTTATGAGACAGAAGAGCAAGTCTGGAAATGTTATAGCGATATGAAACCAGGGCTGGAGTTATTACAGAGTTAGGGAAACAAGGCTGGAGATGTAAATGTTAAGGAAAGCGAGCTGGATATGTTATGGAGATAGGAAAACAAGGCTGGAGATGTGATAAAGTTAGTAATGCAAGGCTGGGGATGTTATAGAGATAAGAATACAAGGGTCTAGGTTATGCAGACGTAGGAGAGCATGGCTGGAAATGTTATAGTGATAGCAAGTCGGGACTGGCCATGTTATAAAGACAGGGAAGCAATGATAGAGAATATACAGAGATAGGCAAGTAAGGCTGGCGATAATACAGCAATATGAAATCAAGGTCTCAGCCATGGCAGAAAGAGGAAAGTAGGGCTGGAGACGTTGCAGAGATAGCAGAGCAATGCTGGAGGCATTTTACCCATAGGAAAACAAGGCTGAAGACGCTTTTGTGTTTGGAAAACAAGACGTGCCATGTTTTGGCAGTAAGAAATCAAAGATAGAGATAGGAAATGAAGCCTGGAAATGTTACAGAGTTAGGATTTCAAGCCTGGAGTTGACACCACAAGGCTGGAGATGTTAGGAAACATGAAAGCAATGCGGGAGTTGTTTGGATATTGGAAAGCACGGCGAGAGATGTTACAGAGATAGAAAAGGAAGGCTGTAGACGTTATAATGATAGAAATGCAATGTTGGAAATTATACAGAGAAAGGAGTGCAAGACTGGAGATATTATAGAGTTGGGAATACAAGGCTGGGGATGACACAAGGATAGGAAAGGAAGGCTGGTGATGCTACTTCGACAGGAAAGCAGGTCTGGAGCTGTTCCAGAGATATGAAAACAAGGCTTGAGATATTACACGGACAGGAAAGCAGCACTGGCGATGTCAGAGAGATAGGAAAGCAGGGCTGAACACATTACGTGGATTGGAAACCAACGCTGGAGATGTTACACAGATATGAAAGCAACGTTGGATATGTTACAGAGTGATGAAAGCATGGTTAGAGCGGTTACATTGATAGAAAAACAAGGTTGGAGATGTTATTGAGATAGAACAGCAGGGCTGCAGTTGTGACATGGATAGGAACGCATCGCTGGTGATGTTATAGAATGGGAAAGTAAGGCTGGTGCTATTACAGGGATAGGGAAACAAGATGGAGATGGTACTTACATAGGAAAGCAATTCTGGAGATGTTACATGGATAGGAAAGCAAGGCAGGAGATTTTACAGAAATAAGAAACCAAGTCTGGAGATGATGCAGAGATCGGAAAGCAAAGATGGAGATTATACATGGAGATGAAAACAAGGTTGGAGGCATTACAGCGAAAGGAAAGCAAGGATGGAGATGTTAAATAGATACGATAGTATGGCCGAAGATGTTACAGAGATAAGGCTTCGGGGCTGCAGATGTTATTGAGTTAGGGCAGGAAGGGTGGGGATATTACACTGAAAGAAAAGCAAGGCTGGAGATGATACAGAGATAGGAAAGTTAGTTTGCAGATTATACAGAGATAGGAAAGCAAGGCTTGAGAAGTTACATAGATAGGAATGCAACACCAGAGGGCTTAATAGAAATAGGAGATCCAAGCTGCTGATGTTATAGAAATAGGAAAACAACATTACTGATTTTGCAGAGATAGTAACACAAAGCTGGAAGTGTTACATCCATCGAAATGCAATGTTAGAAGTCTTACAGTGATAGGAAAGCAAGACTGGAGATATTTTAAAAAATAGGAAAGCAAATCTTGAGATGTTACACAAATAGGAAAGCAATGCCTAAGATTTTGTAGAGATGGGAAATCAAGGTTGTAGATAATGCGAAGGAAGGGAAGGAAGGCTGGAGATAACAAATAGACCGGAAAAGAAGGCTAGAAGTATTAACCAGATCAGAACACAAGCTTGGAGATGTTACAGAGTTCGAAAAGCAAGGCTGGGAATGGCCCACATACAGAAACGCAAAGCTGGAGATGTTGCAGAGATAGGAAAAGAATGCTGGAGACTTTACATAGGCAGGAAAGCAAGGCTGGGGATTTTTCAGAGACAGGAAAACAAGGCTGGTGATGTTACTCATTCAGCAAAGCAAGCCCAGAGATTTTGTAGAGATCAGCTGGCTGGGCAGATTCTTTTACAGAGATAGAAAAACAACGGTAGAGATGTTACATCGTAACGAAAGATAGAACTGGAGATGTTACAGAGAGAGGAAAGGACGGATGGAGAAGTGACACAGGTAGGAAAAAAAGTCTAGAAATGTTACAGAGAGAGGAAACCAAGAGACTGGAGATGATGTAGACATAGAAAAACAACACTGGATGTGCTACAGCGATAGGAAAGCCAGATTGGAGATGTTTCCGACATAGAAAAAAACATGGTTCGAGATGTTACAGAGATAGGAAAGGAAAACTGGATATGTTACAGAGATAAGGAAGCAAGGCTGGAGATGTTGCCGAAATTGAAAAACAATTCTGGTGATGTTACAAAAGTAGGAGAGAAAGGCTGGAGATGTTATGGATATCGGAAAGCTGAACAGGAGATGTAACATAGAAAGGAAAGCAACGCTGAAGATGTTAAAGAGACAGGAAAGCAAGGCTGTTCATGTTACAGGCATAGGAAAGAACAGCGAGTTTTCAAAAGATTTGTTGCTCAGGTTGAGGTTGTGGATGTCGCCTTGCTCTCTGAGCTGGACTGTTCGTTTTCAGACGCTATGCCACCATACTAGATAACATCAACAGCGAGCCTCCGGATGTAGCACTGGTGCAGGGCACACTTTCGATTTATATGTTTCGGTTTCCTTGGGTTGCTGATGTCATTTCACCAAAGGAATAGAGGTAACAAAGCAAGTCTGGAGATATTACAAAGAAAGGAAAGCAAGACTGGAGATGTTGCACAGACACGAATGCAAGGCTGAAGATAATACAGAGATAGGAATGCACGTCAGGAGATATTCTCGAGATAGAAAAGCATGTCATCAGATGTTACAGAGAATGGAAAAGAAGATTGGAGATATTAGGATATAAGAAAGCAATGATGGCGATTTATAGAGACAGGGCAAACAAAGCTGGAGACTCGACAGAGATAGCAATGTCTGTGCATGCTAGAGCAGGCTCATGAGAACTTTTAATCCATTCACAGGATAACGTGTGTTGGGTGACAACTGAAGTTTAGAGAGATGGGAGGGGTGAGAAGGCTGATGGTGATTACAGGGAAACGAAGCCATGGAGTGGCTGGAGATGCGTACAGACAAAGGGAGATGTCTGGGGGCTGGAGGTGATTTGAGAGATATGGGAGTGGTTTGGAGCTGGAAGTGGTTAGAGGAAAAGGGGGGTGTATGTTCTGTAGGAGGTAAGAGAAATAGGGAGGCATGTAGGAGCTGAAGGAGATTAGAAAGATAGGGAGGATTGTAGGGACAGGAGATGTTTGGAGAGTTAGGGAGGGGTAAAGGAGCTGGAGGTTTTAGCGAGAAATGATACAATGTAGGATGTCGATGTGGTTAGAAAGATCAGGAGGGCTGCAGTTGCTGGACAAGTGTCGAGAGATAGGAAGGGTGAAGGGCTTGGAGGAAGTTAGAAATTTATTTGAGAGGGATTAAGAAGCTGGAGAAGTTTGGAGAGACGGGGATGTTGCAGGGTTTAAAAGAGATGAGAGAAATACGGAGGGGTGCAGGTTTTGGAAGAGGTTCGATAGAAAGGGAGGAGTGTCGGGTTTGGAGGAAGGTAGAGCTGTAGGAAGTGGTGTGCGGTATGGAGGAGGCTAGTAAGACAGGAAGGACTGCTCTGCCTGGAGGAGATTATCGAGATATGGGTGATGTTGAAGCTGGAGGAGTTTAGAGAAATTGGTAGGGGTGTAGTCTTGTGGAGCATCGAGACATAGGAAATTATGCAGAATCGTGGAGATTTGTGAAAGAGCAATATGTGTAGGAGTAGAAGGAGGTTTGTGAAAGAGGGAGGAGTGTGCGGGTTGGAGGAGGGTACAGAAACAGCGACGTTGTAGGATTTGGAGCAGGTTTGAGAGTTCAGGAGGGGTGTTAAGAAAGTAAGGGAGTGAATGGCATGTAGCGTTTGAAGAAGGTTTGATAAATTGGGTGGGGTGTCGTGTTTGGAGAAGGTTAGAGAGATGGTGTTGTTGGGTTTGGAGGATGTTAAAGACGTTGGGTGGATTTAGGGTTAATTGGAGATTAAAGGGACCTGGTGAGGTGGGTGGTTCAGATGAGTTTAAAGAAATGATGTGTAGTAAAGATTCTGCCAGAATTTACTGTTGAAGGTCGGTCGATGAAGGTTACGGAGGAAAGGTGGTCTCTGAGATCGAGATGGATGTAGAGTCTGGAGGCGATGACATGGAAGATTGAGTGGGAGAGGTGAGCAGTTTCAAAACAGAATTGTACAATGACTTAATGGAAGAAATTCATTGTAGAAACCTGTGTAATAGACAAGGCGTTATGAGAACCTTGAAGGAGTGAGGCATTTTGGGGTACAATCACAAAAGACAGAGAATCAGTGTCATATACCACAGGAGAGGGCCTTCGGTTGACAGCAACACAAATAAGATGTGTAGACTCCCCAAAACTCATCATTCATGATGTCAGATTAAGTATTGTCTTTGAAAAGTCCTGCTGACTCGGAAATCTCTGACTGACGCCCCTCCCTCAGGTGACAGATAACTGTCCATCCACATTGAACAACACTTGGGGAAAGTTTTGAGAGTGTTACAAAGATGCAGAATGTACCACTACCGATAACGGCTCAGCAGCAGCGTTGCTGATTGGGTTTGTTGGGTATCAAAGTACATAGCTGCTAGGCTGGGCCTACACTGTGCTGACGACTAAGAAGGAGAAATATACTTGACCTCATCGATGACCGTATTGGTGCCAGTGACACTTTCACAAGGCATTTTTGGAGACAGAGTCCCAAATTTATATTGTGAATCCCCACTTCTGTGTGTGTGTTTAACACTATCACTTGCCTCAACAGGACAGATTTTGAATAGACCTGTCAACTCAATACTGGGATGTGTGAAGAATTCAGATCATTTCCAACAGCAGCAGAATTGTATTCCAGCACAATTTGACTATCACTCCCTGGCATATGGCTCACTTTAGCTGGAAATGTGATGCTGGAAAAGTGCAGCAGGACAGGCAGCATCCAAGGAACTGGAGAATCGTCGTTTCGGGCAACAGCCCTTCTCAGGAATTCACGTTACCCTGACCAACAATCCAGGAAATAAACCCTTGATCAATGAAGCACACAGAAGGGCCTGCCAAGAGCAGCACAATTTACACCTAAAAATAAGGTGAAGTTACCGATCAGGACCACGTACCAAATAAAATAAACTGCAAGTGAGAGACATATCTATACAACAAATCAAAATTATTCTCTGCAATATTGCCACATGCAGATGGTTGAATGGTGTTGGACAATCAAACAACTCACTGGTGGAGGCGGCTCCACACATGTCGCCTTCCTCAAAGATTGAAGAGTCCAGCACAAAAATACAAAAGATACGGCTGAAGCATTCACAACAATATGCAGTTAGAAGGGTCAATGGAATGATCTGTTTACTCTCCTGCAGACGAGAGACTTCAACTAATTTGATTCATTTCCTGTGGTATCCAAAAATGACTGGCGGGATTGGAGAATCCAAAGTTTTGTGGATCCCGATCACATTCCATTCAAGTTGTTCCTGTTGGGCTACAGCACGAGCATTAATCTGACAATATGGGACAATCGCCAAGTATGTCCTGGACACACTCAGCCAAAACATCAGACATTCAATGAATGCCCCACTTTTCTAATATCTTTCCTTAATAATGTTTTGATAGATTTCATTTGCAGTGGTATCATATAGTGATTGCTCAGCACTAACATGCTCACTGAAGCTCAGCCTGGGCTTTGCCTTGGCCACTCATCCAGTGACGTGATTGAAGCCTTGGTTCAAAGATGAACTACAAGAAAGCACACACCTGTTTTCTCGCGGTGAGGCGAGAGGGACTGCAATTAACATCATAATAACTGCATTTTACCAAGTGTGGCTTCAAGGAGTAATAGAAAAACTGTAGAAAATGGGAACCACAGAAACCCCTGCACTGGTTGAAGTTCGACCTGATACAACACAAGATGGTTGTGGTTAGTTGACAGAAGTCACCTCAACTCCAGAACAGCTCCGCAAAATTTCCCAAGTGGAGGTGTTTCCAAATAAGCCTGTAGATCAGAAATGGTAAGGTAAAACATCATCCTCCATCGAAGTGATAACGTTTCTCTCTCGTTCACTGAGACAACTGTGGGTAAATGAATTGGACAGTCATTATTCCTTAAATAAGGGAGAGGATGAGATGGACAGATATTTACAATCACCTCATTCAGTGCAGAAACTGACCCCACACTGTTTGCATTACACTTCATTACAAACAACGAGGACTGACGAACCAAGTGTGGACGTGTTTCGCGCAATGACCTGTCCAAATTATTGATATAACCAAGTCTTCACGCAGCACCTTAGGTTAGATATTTTAATAATATTCGGTTCAGATATGTTGTGACATACCTCTGGAGCAGATGGAATTTGCAGCAAGCTTCCTAGTTCGGAGAGAGGGACAATGTAGGTGAGTTATAGGAGTGTTCTTCCTCCTAGGCCCAGCAGTCTTCAGCTGCTTCATAAATAGCCATCCCGACAATGTAATGTCACAAATGGGGTATTTGTCAATGATGGGACAATGTTCATCACCATTCGTGATTACTAAGATATGCAAACTATGCAGGCGTATGCTTTAATTTGACAAGTTACATTTGCATTGCGCACATGCCTGACAATGATCACCTCGAACACTACAGAATTGAATCACAATCGATAACATTCAATGCCATGATCATTAACGAACGTACAAAATATCAATATCCTCAGGATGAACGTCAAACAGAACTGGACTAAAGATACAGATTTATTACCATTCCTGTAAAGGCTACCGCCTGAAACGTCAACTCATCGGCACCTCAGATGCTGCCTGGCCTGTTGTGCTTTTCCAGAGCGCCTATTTTCGATTCATATATATTTATTAGCGAGAAAGGTATGTCAGGATCTGGGAATCCTGTAAAAATAGGTAAGCTCATGCTTTCTGTAAGTCTGTCCAGCACCTGTAATACACACGTTCAAGGTGCGTGTGATGAAATATTTCACATTAACCTGGATGAGTGCAGTTTCGCCTCTCCTCCACTGACACAGTAGTGTCATCGACACGGTGCTCTGCGGAAATTTACCAAGGCTCCTTAGAAAGTATTCGAGGAGAAAATTAGGAATGCAGATGCTGGAGATCAGAGCTGAAAATGTGTTGCTGGAAAAGCGCAGCAGGTCAGGCAGCATCCAAAGAACAGGAGAATCAACGTTTCGGGCATAAGCCCTTCTTCAGGAATGAGGAAAGTGTGTCCAGCAGGATAAGATAAAAGGTAGGGAGGAGGGACTTGGAGGAAAGGCGTTGGAAATGCAATAGGTGGAAGGAGGTCAAGGTGAGGGTGATAGGCCAGAGTGGGGTGGGGACGGAGAGGTCAGGAAGAAGATTGCAGGTTAGGAAGGCCGTGCTGAGTTCGAGGGATTTGACTGAGACAAGATGGGGGGGAGGAGAAATGAGGAAACTGGAGGAATCTGAGCTCATCCCTTGTGGTTGGAAGGTTCTTAGGCAGAATCCTCTCACTTCCTCCAAACCAAAGGAGTAGCCATGGGCACACGCATGGGCCCCAGCTATGCCTGCCTCGTCGTAGAATATGTGGAACAGTTGATCTTCCGCAGCTACACTGGCACCACCCTCCACCTTTTCCTCCGCGACATCGATGACTGTATCGGCCCTGCCTCGTGCTCCCATGAGGAGGTTGAACAGTTTATCCACTTTACCAACACGTCCCACCCCGACCTCAAATTCACCTGGACCGTCTCAGATTCCTCCCTCCACTTCCTAGACCTTTCCATTTCTATCTCGGGTGACCGAATTAACACGGACATTTACTATAATCCGACCGACTCCCACAGTTACAAAGACTACACCTCCTCCCACCCTGCCCCCTGTAAAAACACCATCCCATATTCCCAATTCCTTCGTCTCCGCCGCATCTGCTCCCGGGGGACCTGTTCCCATACTGTACATCCCAAATGGCCTCTTTCTTCAAAGACAGCAAACTCCCCCCAGACGTGGTCGACGATGCCCTCCACCGCATCTCCTCCACTTGCGGCTTCTCCACCATTGAGCCCCGCCCCTCCAACCGCCACCAGGACAGAACCCCACTGGTTCTCACCTACCACCCCAACAACCTCCATATACAGCTTATCATTCACCGTCATTTCCGCCACCTCCAAACGGACCCCACCACCAGCGATACTTTTCCCTCCCCTCCCCTATCAGCGTTCCAAAAAGACCACTCCCTCCGTGACTCCCTCGTCAGGTCCACAGCCCCCACCAACCCAACCTCCACTCCCAGCACCTTCCCCTGCAACCGCAAGAAATGCCACACCTCCCCCATTATTTCCCTCCAAGGCCCCAAGGAATACTTCCATATCCACCACAAATTCACCCGCACCTCCACACACATCATTTATTGCATCCGCTGCACCCAATGTGGCCTCCTCTATATTGGGGAGACAGGCCGCCTACTGCGGGTACTTTTCAGAGAACACCTCTGGGACACCCGGACCAACAAACCCAACCACCCCGTGGCTCAACACTTCAACTCTCCCTCCCACTCCACCTAGGACATGCAGGTCCTTGGACTCCTCCATCGCCAGACCATAGCAACACGACGGTTGGAGGAAGAGCGCCTCATCTTCTGCCTAGGAACCCTCCAACCACAAGGGATGAACTCAAATTTCTCCAGTTTCCTCATTTCCCCTCCCCACACCTTTTCTCAGTCAAATCCCTCGAACTCAGCACCGCCTTCCTAACCTGCAATCTTCTTCCTGACCTCTCTGCACCCACCCCACTCTGGCCTAT
The DNA here is from genome assembly GCF_047496795.1 of Chiloscyllium punctatum. Taxonomy (NCBI): domain Eukaryota; kingdom Metazoa; phylum Chordata; class Chondrichthyes; order Orectolobiformes; family Hemiscylliidae; genus Chiloscyllium; species Chiloscyllium punctatum. Next base: position 44,252,698 of record NC_092781.1, read on the forward strand.
CACCCTCAGCTTGACCTCATTCCACCTATCGCATTTCCAACGCCCCTCCCCCAAGTCCCTCCTCCCTACCTTTTATCTTATCCTGCTGGACACACTTTCCTCATTCCAGAAGAAGGTTTTATGCCCGAAACGTTGATTCTCCTGTTCCTTGGATGCTGACTGACATGCTGCACTTTTCCAGCAACACATTTTAAGCTCCTTAGAAAATGTCTCTGAAACCACCACCTTGAAAAAGCATCAGGGTAGCAAATACACAGGACCACCACCATGGTTATGTTCAATTCCAAGCCTTCCTCTTTCTTGATTCGGAAACGTATTGCTGTTCCTTCAGTGCCACAGTTGCAAATTGCCTCCATCATGGCAATGTAAGTCTTCCTACAGCACATGGACTGCGGTGGTTCAAAGTGGCAGCCCTGCAGAACCTTCTCGAAGGCAAAAGGGAATGAGCAATATATATTGGGTCAATCACATTGCATGAATAAATTAGAGTGAAACATGTCGCCCAGATACGCCTATTACCGGACACTGAGTTTTGGGTTTTGTGACCTCAGGCTAGTTGGGTCCAGTCAGTTCCTTGTTTGGTATGAACATCTGAAGGGACATGTTGCTCTTTAAAATATGTCAATCTTTCAGAGGCATGGCCTACATACCTAGCATGACACTGACACTGATGTTCATGTATCACTTTAATGAGCTGTAAGATGGGCAGAAGCAATTGAAACGTGGTTGAAAATGTGTTGCTGGAAAAGTGCAGCATGTCAGGCAGCATCCAAGGAGCAGGAGAATCGACGTTTCGGGCATACGCCCTTCTTCAGGAATGAGGAAGATGTCCCAGGCAGGCTAAGATAAAAGGTAGGGAGGTGGGACATGGGGGAGGGGCGTTGGGAATGCGATAGGTGGAACGAGGTTGAGGACAGGGTGATATGCCGAAGAGGTGGTGGGGGCGGAGAACTCGGGAAGAAGATTGCAAGTCAAGAAGGCGGTGCTGAGTCCGAGGGTTGGCCACCTCCAAACCGACCCCACAACCAAGGATATATTTCCCTCCCCTCCGCTATCAGCATTCAGGAAAGACCACTTCCTCTGCAACATCTTCGTCAGGTCCACACCTCTCACCATCCCCATCCCCACTCCCAGCATCTTCCCCTGCAACGCAAGAAATGCAGAACTGCGCCAACACCTTCTTCCTCAATTCACTCCTAGGGCCCAAAGGATCCTTCCATATCCGTCACAAGTTCACCTGCACTTACACGCACATCATTTCCTGCAACCGCTGCACTCGATATGGCCTCCTCTACATTGGGGAGACAGGCCGCCTACTTGTGGAACGTTTCAGAGTACACATTTGGGACTCCCACAACAACCAACCCAACTACCCCGTGGCTGAACACTTTAACTCCCCCTCCCACCCCGCCAAGGACATGCAGGTCCTTGGCCTCCTCCATCGCCAGACAATGGCAACACGACAGCTGGAGGAAGAGCGCCTCATCTTCTGCCGAGGAACACTTCAACCACAAGGGATGAATGCAGATTTTTCCAGCTTCCTCATTTCCCCTCCCCCCACGTTATCTCAGTCCCAACTCTCGGACTCAGCACTGCCTTGTTGACCTGAAATCTATCCCCGACCTCTCAGCCCCCATCCCCTCTCTGGCCTATCACCCGCACCTTAACCTCCTTCCACCTATCGCATTCCTAACGCCCCTTACAAATGTCCCTCCTCCCTATTTTTTATCTTATTCCTGAAGAAGGGCTTATGCCCAAAACGTCGATTCTCCTGCTCCTTTGATGCTGCCAGACCTACTGCGCTTGTACAGCAACACCTTTCTAAGCTCTGATCTCCAACATCGGCGGTCCTCTCTTTTCCCTTTTTTCTTAGCCTGCTTAGCACGCCTTCCCCATTCCTGAAGAAGGGCTTATGTCCGAAACATCGATTCTCCTGCTCATTGGATGCTGCCTGACCTGCTGCGCTTTTCCAGCAACACATTTTTCAGCTATGATCTACAGCATTTGCAGTACTCACTTTCTCGCAATTGAACACATACTCATATTTGACTGCAGAATGGTTAGACATACAGCAATATTGTTGCCATGAAACTGATGTGAGAAAATTAGCAGGGAGGAAGTGAGGACTGCAGAATGCTGGAGATTAAAGTCAAAAAGTGTAGTACTGACAAAACACAGGCGGTCAGGCAATATCTGGCGAGCAGGAGATTCAACGAGTCGCACACAATATTAGTATAAAGGAAAAAAATGTATATGTGCAAATTCCTTGCACTTTATAAGAAGTTGATCTTGGGTGTGGTAACCAAACGCATCATTTCAATGTGATTCGAACCCGAGATTCAACACATTGTTGTTATAAAGGTGGACTGAGTAAATGGGTAAATTTTGTGCTTATTGGACAATTGGAAAGTCTGTATTACCAAAGGATGTTGGACCTTCAGTAAAGTATCTTTGTCGTCAATTGTCAGAACAATGCTGAAAACATTTCCATAGCAATTTCCAGCTCAAGTCACACACAAGGTTTTTGGTTCAGGATCATGCTGACCAACAATGTAACTGCACAATTCTGATTGGATACTGACGTTGTGACGCTGACATGCACTGAATATGGTTTATGAAAGATTCAATGTAAGGAATCATGTGGTCAGGTGTCCAGCACTTATATAAAAGCTTCATTCGGGATCGGTCCAAGGAACTGAATTCCAGTGTTTAGGAGACTCACCAGAAGATATAAACTTGCAAGACATGCTTGTTGCCAGGTGATTTTATTTAATATAAATGATTAAATGTGTTTAGATCGTCAATGAGCCCTGTGCTGGTGCATTGACCAGACTGCCTCACACATTTCCCTGTCGTTCATGTATATCTCTCACTGGTGTATTGTGAGGGGTTCTGTGTATAACTGTCCAGCTCTAGTTTGGAAGCTCTCTAGACAGATTTTGCAGATGACCAGTATTTTGATGTCGTGGGGACGTGCAGTCGCACTGCGGCTGAAATCAGGTATTTCGGCATTCATTTTCAACAAGTTTGCTGCCTGCAAGATGGTGTGTTCACTGATCTGAGCGTGAATCAGATGTTTACTACAGTCATTGAATTGTGTAATAGCTCTCTGTGTACTGTGGGAATTTAGTTATTAGTCACTTCACTTATTTTCAACTGTAAAACAATGATAATTTGCTTATTTTAAAATAAGTAAGAAATAGGAGTATTAACCCTTCATTGTAGAAAATGTACAACAAGTAACAGTAACCTGCTATGTATTTGCCACAGGCTAATCAACTAACAGTCAAAAATTGACTATAAATCAGAATTCTGTAAACAGGAACATGTCCAGGCAACATAACGATCATCTCTGGTAGGTTCTGTCCCACTGATAGGACAGAACCAGATAGAGGTGTGCAGCTACTTGGTATATAGTCAATATGGCGCCTAGCACTGATGCTGGATCCTGTAGCTGCTAGACAACTCTGCGCTATGTTATGAGGGATTTATTAAAAGCAAAATATATAATTCGCCACATCGTCATCAATCCGCCCGCTGCAGGGACTCCTCTCCATAATATAATGGAAAATATGGTCACTGCGTAGTGCTTGTGCGAAAAATGGTCATTTTCACATTTGGTTGAAGCTCCACCATATTATGTAGCAACGCATGTGCTGAATGGGACAGACGTTAATAGATTGAGCAGCTAACGCCGAGGCATCCATGAGGTGCAAAGGGCCATGTGAAACAGTGGAATCATACTGTGAACAACTCAAACAGTCTGCAACCTCACGGCTCGGCATTTCTCTCACTCTACACTTGCCATCAAGCCAGGTATCCACCATGGTTCAATGTAGAGTGCAGAAGGGTATGGTGGGAGCTGCACCAACCAGGTCTAGATAAGAGGGGACAGCCTGGAGAAGCTGTTATTGTCTTCAGCAACATAACAGGACGACTTACAATTGAAACAGCATAATCAACAAGCGATGGACAAAGCTCAGTGATCCCAAAATCGATGGTTCTGGTCTATCTTTCGGCCATGCCTCATGTAGACATAAAAGATTAGTGGACAATGGAAGAGGCCATTGGATGAGTAGGCTACTCCCCAACAACGAGATCCCCATTTATGGTGGAGAGCAGTACATCAGGAAAAAAAATAAAGCTGATGCATTTGCAACAATTTTCAGGCAGAGGTGCTGAGAGACTGATTAAATTCCGCCGCATTTAGTAGGCCCCAACATCACAAAATCCTAACTTCAGACAATTCAATACAATACATACAATATCAGAAATGCTTGGAGACACTGGGAACTGTGGTTTCACTGCAGAGATTGCCGAATGTCGAGTCAAGCTAGTCCATTCCAGCAAGAACATTGACATCGACCAACAATGTGATAAATTGTGTGTCCTATAAATTAAAAGGAGGACACTTGCATTGCAGCCAGTCACTGGCCCATCGATATACTCTCTACCATGTGAATGTGAAGCAAGGTGACATAGATCATGTGATCAATAAGCAGTAACTTACTCAGGGACGCTCAGTTAGTGTCCCATGACCATGATCCCATTGCAAGCTCCGTTGAAATGAGTGGAATACCAAAGGGGCAGGAAGAGTCATTACTCTTAACATCAAGGCACCATTTAAACCAGTGTGAAAATGGGAGCCCGAGTATAATTATAGTACTTCGGAATCTGGGTGAGGTAGTCCACTGGTTGAAATTATCACCAGTAAAAGAAGTGACGTTTGCCAGTGTCAATATTTCGAACTCCAGGACAGCTCTGCAGCCGTTCCTCAGGAAAGAGCGAGTCTGAGGCTCAACCATTTTCAGCGGCTGCAAAAACTTTCTCTCCATCATCAGGTCAGAAGTGGAAATATTGATTGATTATAGCATTCATAAAACAGAACATGTCCAAAAGGAGCAGGACCTGCAAATCATTCAGGTTCAGAATGACAAATACCAAGTCATGCTCACATCAATATTAGACAAACACGGCAATAAAGAATCAGACCATCCATCTTTGATTTTCAAGAGGATTGCTATTTCTGAGTTCTCAACACGGTGTTCATCAGCATTATCGGTGCTATTATTGACCAGGACATGCCTGGGACAGCCACAAAACCAACATTATCTTCAAGAGCAGGTCAGAGGCTCGGAATTCTGCAGTGCATCATACTCCTGCTGACTCCCCAAAGACTCTGAGGGATTACATCTCAGTAATAACCCAGGAAGAAACCAGACCATCTTGTTATTTTCACATCCACGATCATCCAACCCCTCCATCACTGATGCTCATCAGTAGCCGTGTATACTATCGATAAGATCCACAGCACAAAGGGTTATGAAACAGGACCTTCGAAGCGTACTGCTATCTAAAACAATAAAAGCAGCACCTACTTTGGAAAATCAACTATCATCAATTTCGCTTCTTTATACGGTCAGATGTCATGAAGATTGCACATGACTTTACATTTTTCAACTGCTCAGATCTCAAAATCAATCCAAATGTAGCGATAGTTGGACAACAGCCAGACTTGACTGACAAGTGATAAGTAACATTTGTGCCACACCAAGGTCAGACAATGACCATCATAAACCATCTCATAATCGCCATTCGACACCCAAAGACAGTACAATTTCTAGATCCATTGGCACTAACATTCTCAGTTTTTCTCAGGATCATATATCTGCTATGGTTAGAACATCAAACCAGAAGCTATGAATGCTGCAGCACGTAACGTTTCGCCTTACTTGCGACAACCTGTCCGCTATCTCCGAGGTTCAAGTTAGGAAGAGGATGGAATAATCTCCATTAATCTGAATGAGTGTAACTTCAACTCCTCTCAAACAGCTTGGCACAATTAAAGACGCGTCAGCCCATTTGAACAGACTCATGCACAATCACTCTCTCCCTCCACCACTGACACACAGCAGCAGATGTGAGTACCATGGCATTCTTCAGGTAACGCCAGCCACATTCTCTACCAACTGTCGAATCGAAGAAAAAGTGCAGCATTTAGACAATAATGGTCATCATTTATTTGATTCGAGTGTAAGTAGTGTAAAGGACAACGCTAGACTGAGAGCTGGAGTTTTAATATGACTTAGTCTCAATTCATTGAGCTGAAAATATATTTCACTCAAGTGAACAGGAAACAAAACAAGGCGATCAATTAGAATCAGAGCAGTGACAGGTATTGTGAGGAAGTTTAATGTGTGTCTGACAAAATGTTTTCTGGATTTATTGACTGAATGATTACTAATGATCAACAGCCAAATTAATGACGAACACTCCTCATTCATTTGCAGCCTCCCATCCCCATCTGACTGTTGGGAATATCAAAACAGATAATTTGAAATGAAAGTGAGAGCTAGTGACTGGTGAATCCATCTTGCCCCTCTCTCCTGTGGACTTCTATTTTGGACACCGAGGTCTCGGGGTCACTGCATAGACAGAAGCTGCCTGTACTCCACACCCACCAATGCCAGCATCTGTTACCAGCCAGTCTTCCCATGCCATCACCACACTTCTCCGATCCACTGATAGTATGCTTCTGTACTTCAATGCTGCAGCTCAGTGTGCACTGCCAACTGCCAAATCTCATTGCAGTACTGCGGCAAGGATGCTGTGCTCAGTGATTCGCATCTACTGCATGGACTGCACCTCTTGGGCAGATCACTGCGTGTTTGTAAATCATCGCTTTGAGTTTGCTTGAATACTCACAAAATAAATGGCTAATATCACCCAGCATTTAGCAGTATTTCACCTCAGCAAGAGCAATCGAACTCGCAAGACTGCTGAGTTGACTTGTTTTTTGTCGCAGACACAAAACGGGGAAGCTTAATATTATTGTCCACAGTCAGTCAAGGCGCCCGGCACAACGAGCCAAGGGGAGTCTCATATCCCAGTACGGGAGTGTGGACATAGTCAGTCAGCGTCTTGTCGTTGAAGGGACAGGATATTTGCGCTGTTCGGGGGTGGGGAGCAGAACGTTGGGGAGCCCTCTCTCACTTTTAGCTCTTTATGTCCTAATGGGGAAGAGTTCCTCCTGTCCTTCTGGAATGATCGAGGTACCAAGATGCATTAAGGGAGATCTAAATGGTTGTCACAGCTATTAGTGCGGGTACAGCTGTTAGAATGGTAGTGAGTGCGTAGGCAACATAGACAGCGGGCACACTTTGGGAATGTGACAGTAAAGTTGTTAACGAGTTTATGAGAGAAGGTTCTGCGTTCAGTGGTTTACTAGCTACAGGATTCCAAACTTCTTATCTGTCATTATAGCTGGAACTGCTATATTGTGTTGGATACACCTCAGAATGTTACTGCCAATGGTTTCAACAATTCTAATACCTTTGTATGTTGACTGGTGACGTTGAGATGGTTTCCAATTGTCATCATCTGACGTCAGTGTGGCAAAAATGTTCCTTGTCATTTGGCTAGCGAAGCCTTACTGTTATCCAAGTCTTGTTGCGCTTGGACTGATTTTGTGATCTGAGGAGTTGGAAGTTGCTAAACTCAGCAGCAAACTTCATCACATTTGAACGTCTGAAGGAGCGAGCTTGCTGATAACTGGTTTTCCGAAGTACATGCTGACCCTTTTCTTCTAGATAGCGGTGAGGTTCGAAGGTGCTGTCAAATAACCCTTCTGCAGTGCATTTTTTTAATTGAATAAACTGCTACTACTGAGCATCTTTGGTGGATGGTATGATTGTACATGGACGTGATATGAAGGAATTGGTTTGGGTTTGTCCTCGGTTCTCCCTGGGATATAATCCAAGAGGTGCGTTACTCACTGCAGAATTCCTAGTCTCTGACTTGCCCTTGATTACAGTGTCATTTATGTGACTATTCCAGTGCAATATCCAATCAGTAGTATCACCCAGGATGCTGTTAAACACTGTGGTGGAGACACACTGACGGTAATGCTTTTGAAAATCAAAGAAGGACGGTTTGTTTCTTTATTGTCGAAAGTGTCTACTACTTGTGTGTCGTAAATATTACTTGCCAACTGTCAGACTAAACCTGGATGTGTTCCCAGATCTTGTTGCATTTGAGTATGGATTGTTTCAGGAGTGGTATAACAAGTGAACATTCCCACGTCTGAACTTACGATGAAGAGTAGGCCATTGCAGCAGCTGAAAATGGTTGAGCCTCGGGCACTCTCTTTTCTGAGGAACATCTGCAGAGCTGTCTTGGAGTTCAAATTACTGACACGAACAACAACATTTTTTTGCTGGTGATAATTCCAACCAGGAGAGGACTTCCGCAGATTCTGATTTACTGTAATTTTACTCAGGCTCATTTTATCACAGCCTGTTAAATGGTGTTTGATGTTAAGAGTCATTACTCTCACTGCCACTTTGGAATTCCAGTCTTTGGAATTCCAATCTTTGGAACTCTGCTTGGAATTGGGGTAGTAGCTGAGAATGCAGAACAGGGCACGAACTGACCGCCACTGAACAGGTCATTGTTGGAGAGCAGACTCCTCCTCCAATGACCTCTTTTATTGTCCATTTCTTTTTATTGATGCATATGGCTAGACAGCAGACATAGATTAGGTCCACTTGCCACTTCTGCTGTTTAGCATGCAAGTCATCCGGTTTTGCAGCTGAAGACAATATGGGTTTCTCTTGGTTGTCCCCTCATATCTAGGTCGGGCTGGTGCTGTTCTTGGCATGTTGTTCTGCACTCACAATGGCCTTAATTGAACGAGGGTGGACCCCTGAGAATGATTCCTCTCGACTGGGAGATGTGTTGGGCCGTGTGGAGGCATACTGTATACGTTGTACAGAATATTATTGTGCTGCTGATGATGGTCAACTGCACCTCATGGACACCCCGTCATTAATTGTTTGATCTCTTTAACGTATGCCCCACTCAGCATACATGTTGTTCCATAACATGGTGGAGTTTGTACGAAACGTGAAGTTGACCCTTCCTCCTCAAACGGACTGTTCCATATCCACTCCGACTGATATATTAAATTGAGCAGTGTATCTGCAGCAATCTGATTGGTGACGATGAGCTCAACCATATGCTTCCCATTTATTGACTCCCTCATAACAGAACAGTAGGCATCCACAGCATTCAATATTAATGCTGAGCCCTATATTAACTATGTACCAAGGAACTATACCCCTCTTCCTGGCTCTGTCCTGTCAGTGGGACAGAACTTACCAGAGAGGGTGGTGTTGTTGACTGGGACAAAGTTCTGTTCACAGAGTCTTTGCTATACAGGTAATGTCTGACTGTTGCTTGATTAGTATGTGAGAAATATGCAGCAGGTCAATTAAACTTTTACCACAATAAACAGTTAATATCACTTTATTGCTCACATATTTTACAATAAAACCGAACTTCATTGTTTTCAGTTAAAAGCATTTGAAGTGAACAATAATTCCAAGAATATAGACCTAATTATTACATAGTTAAGCAACCACAGTAATCAGCTTAATCATGTTCAGATGAGCGAACATCTTGCAGTCAGCAAGTATGTTGAAAATGGCATGCAAACCCCTTCAATTCAAACACAGCGCTACTCGGCCTGACTACAATCTCCGAAACATTGGCTATGTACAAAATCTGTCCAGACAGCTTCTAAACTGTAGCTGACATTTATTCACACAATCCCTCACAACAGAGTAGTTAGAGACATACCTGAACACCTGGGAAATGCATCAGTAGGCCAGTGGACTAGAATAGGGTTCAGTGCTGATACAAACTCAGTTAAACATTTCTAATCATCATCACTACAAGCATGTTTTACAAGTTTATTACATCTGATGCGCCAGCCTAAGCTCTGTAATTCTGCACCTTGGACAGAAACTTGAATGAATATGTTATAAAGATGATGGACTCCTATGGCACATGGCGCCTGACATTGAATCCCTCACAAACGTTTCCAGCCCATGTCAACTCCACTACGTCAGTATCCAAACAGAATTGTGCATCAACCTTGCTGGTCAGCATGATCCCAGCCCAACGACTTTATTTGTGCTTCAAGACAGAAATATCCATGTAAATGTTTTCTGCATTATTCTCACCATGAACAGCAAAGTCTCTTAACTGAGGGCTCAACATCTTTAGACAATACCTATTTTTCGATTTAGCAGTAAGCACAAAATTTATCAGTTTAATCAATTCACTTTTATGACAACAGTAGGATGAAAATAGCGCATTAATCTCAGAAAGTGCTTTCAAAGTGATAAGTCTCGTTACCACACCAATGATCGAATTATTATTAAGTGCAAGGACTTTGAAAATATACACATATTGTTCCCTGTACTATTATTATGTGCTAATATACACACACAATCATTTTGGTGGCAATAATATCACAGTAAGTTTCAACATTTTAAAGTCCGAAACGAGCACGTTTTGAACAGTTTTTTGTACATCTGACAGCTTACAAATGTGTTATGTGAATGTCAGTGTCTGTGTAATGCGAGGTATGTATATCATGCCTCTGAAATGCTGACAGGTTTATTTAAACAGCATATCCGTACAGCTGTTCACAACAAGCAAGGTACTCACTACAAAAAACCGGCTTGCAGTATCAAAACACACAGAACTCAGTGTCCCGCATTGGTCAGGTTTGGATAATATGTTTCATTTGAAAGTAATTTGGCCGGTATTTCTCGCTTATCCTTGTTGCCCTGAAGAAGGTGGTGGTGAGCCGACACATTGAAACGCTGTAGCTCGACCTACAATACTATAAAGAAAGGAAATTGAAAAAAATGGCATTGACCGTACAGAAATATATTTCCTCAAAGTATGGGGGGTGTTTTGGAACGAAACTTGATGATGGATTGTCTCTCCTTGTCCTTCCTGATGGTCGTAGTTTCAGAGATACTTTGTAAGGAGTCTTGATTGATTTCTGCAGACCACCATGTAAACAACCGGCATTGCTGCTACCGAGAGTCAGAAGTTGAGGAGTGAAGCTGCCCTCAGCCAGGCAAATGGAATGTTTTATCGCACACACATATCGCACGCCTCGTTATCTCTGTCACCTCCACCAGCCAATGCAAGCGTTCCTAACTGTGGACACTCCACTAGCGCCTACACAGCCTCACTATCTCTGTCATCTCTTCCAGCACATTTGCACTCCCTATCTCGCCTCCAGGCCCCACACGCCTCCCTGTTGGATGTTTTGTGTTCTGCTTGTCTGAATTGAACAGCAACATACCATTTGAAAAGGGATTGGCAGAAAAAAATGTTACTCTGTCGAGTGACTTGCGTTCTTTTCTTTTCGTTTCCTTCGGCGCAATCTCCGAGGTCCATGCAGGACAGTGAGTTCTGAAGCCAGAATTAATACATGGAATGGCATTGGCACATTGACCATAGTACACAGCTCGACCAAGTGGGTAGTCATAACATTGAAAAGGATCTGGAACTTCTTGTACAACAGTGACTGAAAGTAATATTGGAGGAACAGAAAACAGTTAGGAAGATAAATGGTGAGTTCACCTTCATTTCCAGGTGATTTGGGTAGAGAAATAAGGATGTCTTACTGCTGCTCTACAGGCCCTTGCTAAGACCTCATCTCGACTATTGTGCAGCTTTTGTCTCTGTCCCTAAACAAGGACAAACCTTAAGCAATGTAACGAAGGATGACCAGATTCATCTCTGGGATAACAGGCTTGTTGTGTGAGCAGAGTTGGCGTCGACAGGGTTTGCAGTCCATGGTGTTTTGGGAAAAAATGGAGATCTCAGTGACATATATAACACACTGATAGCGTGAGACAGATTGGAAGCAGGGATGATAATTTCCCCTGGCTGTTATGTCTAAAACACGGGCCATATTATAAGGTATAGGCAGACCGCTGCATCGAGATGAGAATACATGTCTGTGCTCAGAGGCTGGTGAACCTGTCAATCCGACGTAAGTCTGTGGAACACAATGCACTGAACAGCAATAAAGATTTCCAAACTAGAAAGGGATGGGTGAGAGCAGGAGTAAATGGCAAAGGGAGAGATTTGGACTTCATAATATTGAATGGGGATGAAAAAAAATCTGGACTGAAGGAATACTGCTGTTAATCTGCTGTATTTTTTTTTCCAATTTTTCATCACATTAACGGATATGTATACTTCTTGGGAAAAGTGCATTAAGAAGATACTTAGACCTGTCTAGAATGGGGAAGGCTAATGCAATGAGGGATGGCACGGTGGCCCAGTGATTAGCAATCCTGCATCACAGAGCCAGAGACCCGGGCTCTATGCCGGCCTCGAGTGGCTGTCTCTTTGGGATTTACACACTCCCCCATATCTGCGTGGGATCACACTGGCAGCTCCTGTTTCCTCCCACTAACCAAAGCTATGCGTGTTAGGTGACTGGCTAAATTGCCCATAGTGTTCAAGGATGTGTAGGTTAGTTGCATTAATAAGGGGTATATATAGGGTACAGATATGCATTTGGGTTGGTTTCTCGCCTGAAAGGTCGGGTGGGCCGATACGGCTGCTTCCAAACGGTCGGGAGTCTATGAACGACCTACTCCTTTCCTGATATTCCAATGCAGTCTGCGGGAAAGCTCTGAAATTGTTGCCACAACAAGGTGCCCTCCAGGCTCAATACCAATTCAATAATTTTAGGGCCGGAACTCTCCTATGTCATAGCTCCCTACTCCACGGACCAGGCCTTGCTATCACATACCGTACCAGTTCACCCTTGCTGAAATTTCCTCCTTGTGTACCTCAAGCCCATCTGGTCCAGTAGTCTGTTTCTCAGTATTCTCCACGACAACATTGCCGTTTTCCATTGTGAATACTGACGAAAATATTCATTGAGCGCTTCCCCGATCTCCTCTGAATACTGTACTTGATTGGCCCTAATCATACTCGAGTCATTTTTAAAAAATCTCTTATATCCCTTTGAAAAGCTTTATGATTTTCCCTGATATGATCCGCCATTGCCTTTTCATGTCTCAGCATCAAAGGAGAAAACGTGATGATAAACCTGGTATACCTAATAAACCCAACTCTTCATCTATGTATTCTCACATAGATGGTTATTTGAGTTTTAAGTGGCGCTGTCATCTCCCTTGGTAGTTTTTGCCATTAACATACGTTTGGGCTCTCCTTTAATTCTCTTTTTTTTCTGTCAAAGCTATTTCATGTCGTCTTTTTGCGCTCTAGTCTTACTCATGAGTATACTCTGACAACACCTACACTCCAAGGAATTCACTGACACCACGTTTCTATAACTGACGTATGCCTCCTTCGTTTCTCTTGTCAATAATCTCAACATTACACACAACCAATGGTTTCTATTCCAGCCAGTATTGTCCCTCACACTAACAGGAACAGCCGCCTCTGAACTCTCACTATCTTGTTTCTGAAATTTCCCAGACGTCCCTTTACCCGCAAACATTCTCCTCAGTCAGATTTTGGAAGTTTCTCTAAATGTCATCAATATTGACCTTGTGCCACCTCATAACTTAAACTTGTGGACGCGCCTATCCTTTTACTTAACAATTTTAAAACTAATAGAATTATAATCACGGGTCAAAAAGTTCCCAATTGAACATCTCATTCACGTGCCCTGCCTTATTTCCCAAAACAAATGCGTTTGAGGCCCGGACGAATGGCCTACTCCTCTGTCTTAGCTAATCGTTTTATTTCATTGAAAATCTTCTATTATTATTTTCCTTAAAATTCTGTTAAGAAATGTTGCAGTCGGAGAGACTGGAGGATTCTGTGGACTATCACTGGATTGACAGTGAATTTGGGTCGTTAATATGGCCAATAGATGAAGCATAAATTACAGAGAGTGGACCATCCAGAAAAAGAAAGAAGAGGGGTATTTTGTACCCATGCTCTGCTTTTCACGTGAATTCTCCAAATTATTTCAAATGGTATTTGAGAGAATTGATGGATGAAATGTCTCATCTCTTGCTATGCACCAGGTAAAGGTAGCAAGTAGTCACCAGCTACTCTCGTCTAACAGCTTTAAGGGGATGATTGGAACAGAAGGACAAAGGACTAAGGAGCAGAAACTCTTTGACTCTGTTCCACCAGACACTACGATTAGGGCTAAACTTGTTGTGGTCTCTGCCGAACCTTCCTGCCTGTACCTTATTACACACAGATGCAGACATACAGGCACGCACCTGTATAGATTGTCAATGTCAATGAACCATTTCCAAATAATAGCTAAACTCATGACAAAGAGAAATCGTTGTGAGTTTGCCCATGTATTAATCTGCGGCTGAAAGTTATTCTGTTAATCCAAGCTGTTGGCAATGAGATTTCCTACTGGACCAGTTGGATTTGGCCGAGCAAGCAGCAAGGAGGGGACATGAAAGGTCCTTAGTTGGTAGGATTAGGGAAAACCCTAAGGCTTTCTATAGGTATGTTAGGAATAAAAGAATGACTAGGGAAGGAATAGGTCCAATCAAGGATAGTAATGGGAAGTTGCGTGTGGAGGCTGAAGAGATTGGGGAGGCGCTGAATGAATACTTTTCATCAGTATTCACTCAGGAACAGGACATAGTTGTCGATATGAATACTGAGGCACGAATAAGTAGAATGGATGGCTTTGAGATATGTAGAGAAGAGGTGTTGGAAATTCTGGCAAGGGTGAAAATAGATAAGTCCCCTGGGCCTGATTGCATTTATCCTAGGATTCTCTGGGAAGCAAGGGAGGAGATTGCAGAGCCATTGGCCTTGATTTTTGTGTCCTCTTTGTCTACAGGAGTAGTTCCCGAGGACTGGAGGCTAGCAAACGTGGTTCCCTTGTTCAAGAAGGGGAGTAGGGATAATCCTAGTAACTATAGGCCAGTGAGTCTCACTTCTGTTGTGGGCAAAGTCTTAGAGAGAATTGTAAGGGATAGGATTTATGCACATCTGGATAAGAATGATGTGATCAAGGATAGTCAGCATGGTTTTGTGAAGGGCAGGTCGTGCCTCACAAACCTTATTGAATTCTTTGAGAAGGTGACGAAGGAGGTAGATGAAGGGAAAGCGGTAGATGTGGTATATATGGATTTTAGTAAGGCGTTTGATAAGGTCCCCCATGGTAGGCTACTGCAGAAAATACAGAGATATGGCATTGAGGGTGAGTTGGAGGTTTGGAATAGGAATTGGCTCTCTGGAAGAAGACAGAGGGTAGTAGTTGATGGCAAAGTTTCATCTTGGAGTGCCGTCACTAGTGGTGTTCCGCAAGGATCTGTTTTGGGACCATTGCTGTTTGTCATTTTTATAAATGACCTGGAGGAAGGGTTAGAAGTTTGGGTGAGCAAGTTTGCGGATGATACGAAAGTCGGAGGAGTTGTAGACAGTGAGGAAGGATATGGCAGGTTACAGCGGGATATAGGGAAGCTGCAGAGCTGGGCAAAAAGGTGGCAAATGGAGTTCAATGTAGCTAAGTGTGAAGTGATTCACTTTGGTAAGAGTAATAAAAAGATGGATTACTGGGCTAATGGTAGACTACTTGGTAGTGTGGAAGAGCAGGGGGATCTTGGTGTCCATGTACACAGATCTCTGAAAGTTGCTACCCAGGTAAATAGTGCAGTGAAGAAGGCATATGGCGTACTGGCTTTTATTGGTAGAGGAATTGAGTTCCGGATTCCTGAGGTCATGCTGCAGTTGTATAATACTCTGGTGCGGCCGCATCTGGAATATTGTGTGCAGTTTTGGTCGCCATACTATAGGAAGGATGTGGAGGCACTGGAACGGGTGCAGAGGAAGTTTACCAGGATGTTGCCTGGTATGGTAGGAAGATCCTATGAGGAAAGGCTGAGGCACTTGGGGTTGTTTTCTTTGGAGAAAAGAAGGTTGAGGGGTGATTTGATAGAGGTGTACAAGATGATTAGGGGGTTAGATAGGGTTGACAGTGAGAACCTTTTTCCACGTATGGAGTCAGCTATTACAAGGGGGCATAGCTTTAAATTAAGGGGGGGTAGATATAGGACTGATGTTAGGGGTAGGTTCTTCACTCAGCGAGTCGTAAGATCATGGAATGCCCTGCCAGTAGCAGTAGTGGACTCTCCCTCTTTATGGGTATTGAAGCGGGCATTGGATAGGTATATGGAGGATAGTGGGTTAGTGTAGGTTAGGTGGGCTTTGATCGGCGCAACATCGAGGGCCGAAGGGCCTGTACTGCGCTGTATTGTTCTATGTTCTATGTTCTCTATCCATTGCTTCAGACAATTTGGAAATTCCAATGAATCATCGACAGGAATCCTCCATGAGTGGTAAAGATGAAAGAAGGGTTTTCAGTTTTCACACTTCATTGAGAGGAAGAATAGAGAACGAGAGATCGAATATGGACCATTCATGCTCAGGCAACTTTCATTTTCTTCCTCTCTCAGCTGAAACATACAGAAATGTTATCCAACACCCAAGCTGAATCATGTGAGGTCTCCAGATTGTATGCTCCAGCACAGTTCCCTGACAAATGCAAGTGCATCATTGCTTCCGTTGCACCTAAAGTCTTTCCTTTACCAGAAATACTTCACTTTAAAATTGAAGGCATGTTACTATTTGTACATGTATTTTTGAAAAGAAAATTGCTCATGTTTCATGATAAAAGTTTTAAATTGAATATACTGTATTCTTAGAAGTGACTACCCAATTTTAAGCATTTGTGCAAAAGAAGACAGCAACAGAGTGTGTGCATTTGGAGTCAGCATCAGGTACCTGGAAGTACTCGGGGTCCCCTCGTAAGAACGAGGTATGATACTCAACTCATGGACTGCCAGTTCCGACGTGTAACAGCAAGGAACCGTAAAGACCTCCTCAAGAGACAGACAGGTGTAGCCGACAGGTTACGCTTTTTTGTCCAGTATTTCCCACGATCTGAAAAACTAAACCACGTTCTTCGTGACCTACAACGCATTATCAGTGATGATGAGCCCGTCGTCAAGACATTCCCCACACCTCCTCTGCTTGACATTAAACAACTGCCAAACCCCAAATCGATCATTTTTCAAAGCAAGATGCCCGGCTTTCAGAACAATTCCATCCAACCCTGTCACGGAAAGCGCTGCGAGACGTGAGAGTGTGAACATGGACAACACTTTTACATGTGGGGACACCTCCCACAAGGTACGTGACAGGTGCTCACGTGACTCAGCCAACGTTGTCGATATTATATGTTGCAGGCAAGGATGCCCTGAGACATGGTACATTGGGGAAGCCGTACAAAGGCGACGGCAACAGAAGAATGGGCAACACACTTCAATCAACAGGCAGGGGTGCTCACTCCCAGTTGGGGATCACTTTACCATCCAGGACATTCGACCTCGGACTTTGGGTGACCAACCTCCAAGGCGGACTTCGGGACAAGCAGCAGCGAAAATTGTTCACAGCAAAGGCTGATAGTTAAGGTCCGTACCCATAGGGGGCGCCTCAAGCAGCACCTTGGGCTCATGTGCTGCTACAGGCGATGTTCATTGCATGATACGCACACACACAGACACTCCTACACACACACGTACGCACGCACACATATACATATACGTTTCTGGGGTGAATTTGTACTTGCTGAGTTACATTGTACTTTGCTCAAAACCTGCATGAATCCATGTTGTCTCACTTTATAGATTAGAATAAGTCTAAACATTATGGCACAGAGAACACATGGACGGACACTTTCCACATATTATCTAGCTAACTTCAATTGTTGAAGTTAACCTGAGAATGCAACTTTCAAAACAAATTTTGTGATTTCCACATGAAAGAAGTGTAACTATCATGGCATTCGAACGGATGGCAGACTCAACAAACAATCAAGGTATTTTTCAATGTATAATTTCAGTTACATCACGCCGTAAACCTTTGTTATAAATTCTGTGTTTTACCATTTTGTCCTCCACAACTGCCTGATGAATGAGCGGCATTCCCTGATGATGCACTTCAGTATATCAGGATTTCAGTTGCTCTGAGTGAAATGTGACTCTCGTGTAATATCAATACATGCACACACCAAACCTCTAAGAATTGTAAAGTTTGTATTGGACAGTGTGGAACAACAAGAGATCAGTGACAAGTTGATGTGGACTTCAGGTGTATGGTAGATGAGGACCAATGCAGCGCAGTGTGAGGAGACACACTGTTGTAAGAAGAACATTGAATGACGATGTAAAAGAGGCTGGACGGTGACAAAGTGGATGGAGGACCAGAGTGTTCAGTGTGTACATGAGCACCGATTATTGAAGATGTCAAGAAAATTGGCTGTATTTGCATCGGTGATGAGCAATGCTGCCTTCCTTTGGCATGTACACGTGTTCAATTCCAACCTTTGACGACTGTTTGTGCGTGTTGTCATATTCTCCACGTCTCTGTGTGTGTTCCCTCCCACAATCCAAAGATCTGCAGGTTAGGTGAATTGGTCATGTTAAGTTGCCACAGTTTTCAAAAATGGGTTAGTTGTGTGCATGAGAGATACAATGTAAATTAACGGAAAATGATTGGATTGGGTATTCTTTGGAGGGTCGGCGCGTACTTGTTCGACAGAAGGGCTTGTTTCCAAACTCTAGGGACACAACGAAAAAGTGCGGAGAGCACTAAATATCACAGATTAGTTTCAGTGTCTGCTTAATTTACACAATGATTTTTGGAAGGGAACTTCTGTGCTCCATTTCTCAGAGGTAGACGAGATGTTCAGTTGTGATGCCAACATCTTTGCCCGGAGAAACCGTAGGGATTCCAATTGTGCAGTGTCAACTCAAAAGGGAAATGGCAACAGGGCCACAGCTTCTAAATTGTGCTGGGGAAACGATAGTGAACGTGCTTTTAAAGTGAGAATTAACCTTTACTGAGTGTTGCTTCTTCCTCGGTGGGTGGGACGTTGATGCTTCAGAATCATCACACGAGGGATCCCGGGCCTCTCTGGCTCATCTCATGGTCCACCCTACATGGCCATAAGGGGGAGGATTGAGTGAAAGAATATTGGGCATTCCTCCACCCGTTTTGGCCCTTTCTGTTCTTTTACCGACATTTTCTCCTTGAATGGAAGAAAAAGAGGGAGGGAATGAGTGGCTGTTGGTGCTGGTATAGGTTGCTGGTTCGAGAGAAATGCAGAGGTGTCCTGATGGAGTCAGTCTACAATGTTTTTTCCAGGCAGTGTTCTTATTCTGGGTGCTCTTGTGCATGCAGGACAGAAAGGGAGAGGAGGATCTGCATGCAACAATGAGATTTGTTCGTGTGTATGCGTTGTTAACGGTATACAAGAATTGTGAGTGGGCACAGAGCATACAGGGACATTGTCATGGCAGAGTGAGGAAAATTGTTGATACATGTCCTTTACTGCTGGGTATTTCTTCAGTTCAAAGATACTGCACTGCGCTGAGTGTGATCACACTCCATGCTCGGTGGGTCTGTTGGTGTGGTCCGCTCTGGAAAGAGAATAGCTCTCCTTTTTCGAAAGCATTCACCAGATCCTCCATCCCTGTGTTAATAAATTGTGGTATAATTGTCCCTTCTCTGCTTTTCTAAGGATTAGCTGTGTAGCCAGCTCTGAACTGAAAAAGCTCAACAGCGTGTGTATTTTTGTATATAAATGTGGCACCATTCCTGGGGATCCTGGAATATCCGGGACATCCGGGTGATGGTGAGTACCTCACCGGTGATAGTTGTAAGAATCGGGCAGACATTGAATGGGGTGAACTCCATGTTAGGATTGGTGGTGTGGGCAGTTAGTTAATGAGGTTAATTCGATAAGGAAACACCAGGAAACTAGCCTGGCATCTTGCAGACGATCCTTATGTCACAATCAATGAAAATGAGTCTGAGACAAATTAATGTTCGATTCAGCTCCACGAGGCGAAAGCTCTGCACTACCCATTCCCACTTACAAAGCTGTAGTGGCTTGTCCAATACTCTGCAGCACAGGGATGGAGCTAAACTTGACTTCCTCTTCGATAATAAGGCAGGGCCGGTAACTGAAATCTTATTGGTGGCGGAGGTACTGTGGGGCAAGGAGTCTTAATCAAATTAGTTTTAAATTAGAGATGGAAAAGGATAAACCAGATGTAGAAGTTAAATTTCAGAATCGTAGGAAGGTCAATTTTGATGATATTGGGTTAAGAAATTTCAAAAGTCGATTAGGTCAAATATTCGCAGATAACGGTCCAGCTAAGAAGTGGGGAAACTTCAAAAAAGAGATGTTGAGAGCCCAGAGACAGTATGTTCTTGTTAGGGCGAAGAGCAGGAATGCTGCATGACTAGATAACTGAGCGTCTAGTCACGGGAAAGAGGAAAGCATATGGCAAGTATAGACAGCAGGATTCAAGACTTTTTTCTTCATCCACTGATAGGATGAATGTATCATTGGCGAGGCCAGCATTTATTGCCCATTGCTAACTGCAAGAGTTAAACACATTGCTGTGGGTGTGGACTCACATGTAGCCCAGACGATGTACGGATTGCCAGCTTTTACCTTAATGAATAAATGTGAAGCACATGGGTTGTTCTGAAAAATGAACATGGTCTGAAGATCGTCGTTAGATACTTACTCGCAGATTTTAAAGAAGTAGGTGTGCACGTAAGAGCGGTATTGGGAGGGAAAAAGGTGCACGTGAGATAGCTTTGCCAAGTAGATTTAAGCACGATGGAAAGGGACTCTAAAAATAGTTTACCCACAAAGGAGTAAATAGGGAATGCATAGGTTCTCTTACAGAGCAGCAAGTTCGTCAATCTGTACAACTGCTGGAGATGGGGCGGTTGTAAACAAGGCAGAAGTGTGAACTGCAGATGCTGGAGATCAGGGTCAAGATTAGAGTGATGCTGGAAACGCACCGCAGATCAGCGAGCACCCGAGGAGCAAGGACCTCCACTCTTTTCTCCTGCTTCATAAATGTTGCGTGACATCTTGTGCTTTTCCATCACCACACTAATCTTGACACTGAGAGTCTAAACGAGTATTTTGTTTCAGTATTTACTGTGCAGAAGGATAGTGAAGCGATATAATTTGTATAAACAAATAGTGATAGCTTGAAAAAATGATGGTGTGATGGAGGAGGAGACACTGGAGATGTTAAACCGCGTAAATCCACGGTAACTGATTAGATCTAACCGTGAATTCTGTGGGAAGCCATGACAGTGATTGCTGGGCCTCTTGTCAATGATTTGTATCATCGATCGCCACAGCTGATGTGCTGGAAGACTGGAGGTTGGCTATTGTGGTGACTCTATTTAAAGCATATCTGAAAGATAGTAAGGAAAAGGCAATGTATAACACACCGGGAAGCCTGACGTCACTGGTGGGTAAATTGTTGGAGGGGAATACCACAGATAAAGTTGATATGGGTATTGACAAGCAAGGAGTGCTTAGGGACAGTCAGTGTGGCCTTTGGCGGAGGAAATCGTGTCTTACGAACTTGACTGAGATATTTTGAAGACGTAGAAAAGAGCATAGAGTGATTCAGAGCGGTGAACGTGATCTATATCCATGTCATTAAGCTGTTCAACAACTTTCCACATGGTACACTGGTGAGCAAGGTTAAATGACACTGAATACAGGAAGAAGTAAGCATTTGGACAAAACGATTCTCTCGAAGCCAATCGACAGACGGTGGTGATGGAGGTTTGCCTTTCGGACTGGAGGCATGTGACCAGTGGTTTGCTACGAAAATCGATGCTGGGTCCACGGAGTTTCGACATGTATCTAAATAATTTGGATGTGAACATAGAAGGTATAGTGAGTAAGTTTACAGATAACAACACGATTGGAGGTGCAGTGGACAGCGAAGAAGGTTACCAAAGATTACAAATGTATCTTCATCAGATAGGCTCATGGGTCAAGGACTGGCTGGTGATGTTTAATTTCGATAAATGTGAAGAGTTGCCTTTTGGAAACACAAATCAGGTGAAGATGTATACACTTAAATGCGAGGTCCAATGTTTGCCGAAAGAAGAGAATTTGGAGTGCAGGTTCATAGTTCTTTGAAACTGAAGTTGCAGGTGGACAGGATACAGAAAAAGGCGTTTGATATGCTTGCCTATATTGGCCAGTGCATTCAGTACAGAAGTTGGTCACTTTTGGCATACTGTTTTAAAGTCTAGTGCCTCTGCCCCAGGAAGGATGCTGCGAAACCTGAAGGAAAGAGAAAAGATTTACAAGGATGTTGCCAAGTCTTGTGCCACAGGGGGATTCTGAATAGGTTGGGGCTATTTTCCTTGGAGGGTGAAGCTCATGGATCAACTGAATAGACAAAATCTATTGGCAAAGGCTAGAGAACATAGATCTAATATCCGAGGGAAATGTTTGAAAAGGGACAAAAGGGGTATTTTTTCTACACAGAGGGTGTCACGTGTATGAAATGAGCTGCCAGAGTAGGTGGTAGAAGACGGTACGATAACAGCATTTAAACGATAACAGGACGGGTATATGAATGGGAACAGTTCAAAGTGATATGGGCGAAATGCTGAAAAAATAGTGGATTAGTGGTGCTGGAAGAGCACAGCAGTTCAGGCAGCTTCCAAGTCTGAAATGCTGTGCTCTTCCAGCACCACTAATCCAGTATCTGGTTTCCAGCATCTGCAGTCATTGTTTTTACCTTGCTGAAAAAAAGGCCTAGATTATTTAAGTATATCTTGTCGAAGTAGATGAGTTGGACTGAAGGGTTTGTTTCCGTGCTGTATATCTCTGTGACTCTATCTAAACTCCCAACAATATCCCGTGAACCTATCATTCCTGGAAATTCCTGCCTATGTTGCAACATGAATTCGAAAGTCTCCATTTCAGCATTCTGAAACCTGTGAATTTAGCCTTCCAGTACACTGTTTCTCAATCTTCCCCTCTCTGTCTATTTCCCAAACCCCTCTTATTTGTTCACATTTGAACTGATTCCACCGCCATCTCTCTCTGGCAGTGATTTTCACACCCACAGCACGCTTTGTCATGCCACAATGGAGATATGGAGTTGTAAATGGATAGGAGCTGTGTATTCTGTCAATTCGAACATTGTTTCAAGTTTGCCCATGCTGGGAAGCAATCTAACAAAGTCTTAACGAGTAATGCATTGGGATGATGTACACAAATCTACAAACTGGGAGGTTAGCCATGCCAAGTTTACAGATCAATTCACTGGTATTTATGTGCACAGCTCCCAATGATGTACAGATACCTTGTCTTGCTTTATAAATCATTGTCTGCCCAGTGTTTTGTGCTGGCTCTGTGAGATGGACCAAAATTGTGATGTCATTACCCATTACTGCTAATATTGCAATTATTTCAGTTTATGATCTCATTCCTTTGATTAGATCCTCCAATGTCTGATTGCTCTTGTTATTCCCATTCCAGTGCCTTATTTTTGTGACTTGTTGACTTTTAAGCACTTGTCCAGATTTAATATGTATAACTGCCATGTATATTTCCCAAGCCATTTGTTTTGTTCACCTTGGAGCTTTGTTTTCCCCAGTGAAGAAGCTCCGAAACAATATTTTTAAAAGCATATGCTTGTTTTCACTTTTTCGTGAGCTGCGTGATGGTCCATTTTCGAAAATGGGGTTTTCGAAGCTTTTGGGCACTTCATTAGAACGTTTTCTTTTGCCTATCCACTGAACCCCTAGGTTCGTCACTGCCTTTGGATCATGTACTCAGTACCATAAAGAATGTCCTCAACTGTCACTAATTCGGACCAGGATTCTTATTTAAAGTTGACCTAATTCTGTTAGGAACATTTGTGTAAATGCGGGGGATCGTTTCCTGGAGTTCAGAGGATTTGGTAACCCATTCTCGGTGAGTCATGGGCGCTATCGTTAAACCATCTTGGTCTGCAACACGACCAACAATTGATCAAGAGGCTGAATAGAGGGGTTTCCCTGTAAAATGGAATGAGCACTCACAATCAGATCAGCCATGATCTTATGGAATAGTAGGACAGGATTGAATGACTCACTCATGGAACTCATTCATATGTTTCTGATTGTATCAAGCCAATTGTCCTTCTTTCCATTCTACCATACTGGTTGGGAAGCGAATCAAATCTTCATGTATAATCTTTGGGGATCTCTGAACTCTCGGTTCTCTTGTGTCTCAGTCTCAAGCAGTTGAATAACTGTTTCCTGTTCCTGTGTACCAGATTTGTTAAAATGGATGTCCTCCTCGTGCTCTTGCGTAACAGGCTCCAATAGTCGTATGCTCCCTTGATGCTCCCGTGGAATGAGTTCGAGGGACGTAATGGCCTTTTCAAATTCCTTCCTAGTTTGACTGACTGAAAGCCTTTTCCCTGTTTCACCAACAGATCCTCAAATTTGATGCATTTGTGGGTTTTTTTAATCTCTGTAATTGAGCAACAAACTGACTAGTTGAGCTTCTGTATGGTCGGTCTGAGAAACTGAATGGCCTCCTACTGTCCCCATGTCAAAGGCGTGAGATGTTGAAGGTCTCTTCCAGACACCCTGTAACAGGCCCGACACAAGAATTAATACAGAAAGCCATGAATTATGATGAGATGTTAAACTGTATCTGATGGATTTCCATCTCTCTTCAGTTTCTGAAACAAACAAGACAACGAAGTCCACGTGTCCTCTCAGTAACACATCGTACAGCTACAACAACAACTCTCTCTGTTTCAAAGGATTCGCATTGCAATATGTGCCAACATTTCAGCCCTCCATCTCCTCATGTGGTAAGCGGCTAGAATTGGCTGAATGTCCTCATTCGGTCCTGATGTATCATTGTAAAAGACGAAGCAGCGAACTTGTAGCTTAAGGGTTTCTGACTGTCCCCTGTTACTGAAATGTTCGTGCAGGTGTCGGGGATGCCTTTCCGGTAGTTCTGTTTTGAGAGTGGCGACAGACATTCAATGAGACCTGAGGATTTGACAGTCCAGCCCTAGTCCGTGCATGTGGATTGTGGTTCCAGCATCTGAGTCTGCAACGTGATCAACAAATTGAGCAGAGGCTCCAGTTAGGGCAAGCTCTCAATCCACGGAGTGAGTGCGAGCGGAAAGGAATTTACAGTAGCCACGGGGTTTTCCAGAACAGCTTCCTAAGCTCCATTTAACAAAGGAGTAGAGTGTGAGGGGTCCCTGACTGAACACTGAACTGTTCAGAAAGCGGGGTCATCTCATTCCACACGACCTGCAGGTACACGCCAGTGGGAGGATGGTGCTACCTGTGGCTTTAGGGTCACAGTTCCATTCAGCTTCTATGATCTGGAACTTCCCAGGCTGGAGTTGGTGATCTATCCACAATCTCCCTGCATATCAACATTACTGTCACCATTCGATGATGGAGTTTATAGATAGTGGACGACACAATCAGAAGGGACCTGCCGGGTGTACCCTTGTTGACTTTGTACGGAGGTATCCCCAAATGTATATGGCTCTTTGGGATCAGCATGTCAATGGCGAGAGGTAGAGAAACTGAACGAACATTAATGTGAAGTGTGACCATGCACAGTACATCATGTTGATGAAGCAATTCAGTCGCTTTGTTCGGAATCAGTCAGCCGGTCCCATCGTCTTCGGATGCCGAGTAGAAATAAAGGATGGCCTGGTGATGGAGTCTGTCCACTTGATACACAGCTCTAAACATCTTCCCCTCAACAATCCCCATCGCCAACCAAACTCTTGAAAATGTCCAGTGTGCACTGAGAACAATGGGCTATTGGGAACATCAGGGAGCAGACCTTCATGGCGATGGAGCAACACTTACGAAATCTGCAAGTGTAAGATTGAACCCTTCAGTGCAAAAGTGTCGCTAATGTCTGGGATCGAACGGCCTGTACTGCGCTGTAATGCATTCTCTCTTCATTTCAGTAACATACTGCCTTGCATTCTTCCAGCAAAAAGGACCGCTCACATTTCCCGTCACGTATCACCTGCTAAATGCTTACCCATTGACTTTATCTGTGTGAATTCATCTGCAGACTCTCCACCTTCTCTTCTTAATTTAGTTTCCTTCTTATATTCGTGTCATCGTCAATAGCGGTTACAGTGCACACAACAACTTCAAGAAAAACATAATTTGCTGGAGAATGCCAGCAGCTCTGGCAGCATTTGTGAAGAAAAAGCACGGACAACGTTTCGCGTCTGGTTATCTTTCCTCAGAACAGTTACAGTACACTTGTCCCATTCCTCCATCTGATTGATATAGATGGCACATATTGACGGACCAGCTCTGTTCACTTTGTGACTCCACTGGTTGCATTCTGTCAATTGATTAAAACTGATTTATCCCGAGTGTCTCCTTCCTGTCTGATTACCAGTTCTCCCCAATGCCTGTGTCGACTACTCGACGGGCTGAGTTAAAAAGAGGACTATCAGTCGGCACTTCAGCCCCTTAATCCTGCTCTGCGATTTAATGCAAACACGGCTGACGTCACCTCTTCCTCAGTTCCACTTTCCCGACCAGTCCACGTATTCCTTCATGTCCTCAGTGTCCCAGCATCGATTGAAAGCTGCTGCAGTGTGGAACACAGAGAGAAGAATGTTCTCGTCAGACTTTTTATAACAAAACTCTGTTCTACCTTTTCCTAAGAGTATGATATCACCTTCTAGATTGCCGCAAATGAGGATATATCCACTCCAGACCTACAGTATCAATCACATTCTGCATCTTGCAGATTTAAATGAGATTTCCTCTCATTCTTCTAAATTTCAGAATGTACGAACTGTTCAATCTGACCCCAGATGACAAACTCTTCATCTCTGGAAGGTGTACATTGAACCTCTTCTGAACTGCCTCTAATGCAAACGCATCTTTCCATCATTCATGGCAACAAAAATGAAAATCCTACTCCTGTTGCACTCTCACGAATACCTTGCATAGTTACAGTAATTCTTCTCTTGTTTTGTACCCTATTATTTTATAAATGAATGCTGAAATTTTAATTGACTTATAAATTCCCTGCTACACTTGCCGGTGAGTTTTCTGTGATAAAGACGAGAACACTCAGACCCCTCTGCATGTATGTTCTCTGAAATTTCACCCCATTTACATATCAAGTTCCAGTTGTATTCCTCTGATCAAAATGGATAACGGCATAATGATCCATTTTCAGTTGTATCAGCCAAATATACCACTCATCTAAACTATTCATGTTCTTTTGTAAACATTTTACATCTTCAATGTGTCAACGTATTCTTCCATCTCTTCTTGTTTCAACGAACACATGACTGAATTACCACTTTCTTCACCATAAAAAGTCTCAAATTGTTTTGTCACCTTCACCAATAACCATGCAGCAGGCTCATTAGACTGAAAGGCCTCATGTTATTCACGTTTAACAATGTCTTCCAGCTTTTCTGTTGCAGACTTGAAGAAACTAAATGAACTAACTTTCTCCCTGTGTAACAAGATTTTGGTGTTGCATGGCCGACTCTGGGTACAGTGTTGAACGCTGGAGGGGTTGATTGTCTCCCTTCTTTAAATGTATATTAGGCTCAAAGTGATTGAGTAGCCTTGTCCCGTTCTGCTGCAACACGGTGTAAAGTAGATGTACAATTTTTTTCAGCACTGGAATACTTATTCAAGTTACAGGATCAAATCACTTTACATTTAAACTGTGTTAACCCATGTGAATGCTTATGCAGGGAAAATGAATTTCATGTACATGTATAAGAAGGTTTGAATGTACAGGATGTTGAGCACTGAGTTAGGCTGTTTTGGAATTAATGCTTTGTGAAAAGAAGAGCTAATTGCAAACCTTGCTGCAATTGAGGATTTTGGAACAATTAGGGCTCATTAGAAATCAAGGTGCAATCTGTGTATGAAGCTGGAGAACGTTTCTCGATTGTTACATGAGAGCTTCACATCTATTTTAATCTGAAGAAGGAGGATACAGGATGAGAATTCATGAAGATGGACATTGAAGATCCTGAACAGATTGAAACAAAATGCGAACAGCCATTGATGGTTTTTAATGGCATCAAAGTGGACTGATTGCTAGGTCTGGATGAGTTTTGTGAGAGGCTGCTGTTGGAGAAAAGGAAGGAAAACCACTGATCCAAATGTTTACGAAGAATCTTGACACGGGGGACGTGTCCCCGGAATACAGGATGCAATAAATTCGAAGGGATGAATAAATGCAAGTAGCATGCGTCGAAAATTAAGTCTCTCGAACCTGCTGCGTTATTTAAAAAGCTCATGGCTGATGTCATATCAGTCTCAGTTCCACTTTTCAGTCTACTCTCCATATCGCTTCATTAACTTAATGTCCCAGCATACACTGCACTCTGTGACAGTGAATTACATAGGTTCACAAACCTTTGCGAGAAGTAAGATCTCGTCATTCCTTTTTAAAATCTGGTCCACTGTATCCTAAATTTGTGATCACTTCCTGTCGATTGGCCCACGAGGAAATATCCAATCCACTTCTGCATTGTCAATCGGTTTTCACATCCAACAGAGTTCAATGTGATCGTCTCTCATTCTTCTAAACTCCAGAAAGTATAGACCTGAACTGCTCAATCTCTCTTCATAAGACAACGGGTCATTTCTGGAATCAATCGAGTGAACCATTTCTGAACAGGCTTCATTGCAACTAGGTCCCTCCTGCAGTCAGGGTACTAAAGACTGCACAGTACTCCAGTTGCGATTTGAATAACTCCTTGCCAAAATGAAGTAGTTCTTCCCTCGAGTTATACTTGATTCTTATACAAAATAGTGTTGAAATTAAACTTGTTTTTCTCATTCTCTGCTGGACCTTCATGTGAGTTTTAGTGAGAGGCAAGAGGACGCCTCTATCTCTCTACACATAAGCTCACTGGCATTCTCTCCACTTACTTAGCTGGTTGCCTGTGTATTCTGCAGATCAAAATAGATAAGCGCGTTCTTACCCATATTAAATATTGTATATCAAGGTTTGGCCCATTCATCTAAAATATTCATGTCCACTGTTTTTTTTACATCTTCAGAACAACAAACTACTTTGTGCCCTGTTGTCGTATCATCTTAAAAGATAAATATAGCGTTTTCTATCTCCTGATCCATTACATACAGTAGATGGCAAATGGTTCGGGCCTGAGAACTGAACTCGATGGCATTCCAAAAATTGCCAATAAAAAAGAGACGCAACTATTCCATTTCTCTGCAGTTTGTTGGTTCACCAACATATTCCCAAGATAATAAATTCCTTGCTTTACCGATGTGCTGCTATTTGGCAGCTTAGTATTGTGTGTACCATTTTACGCAATGCCTTTTCCAGTTGACATTTCCAAGATCCTCGTTATCTATGTTGCTTTTGTCGGCTTCAAAGAATTGATCAAATAAATCCTTCATAAACTATGCGAACTCTGATGGATTGTGGCTTGACCTTCCAGATATCCTTTGATTGATTAATTAATAATGGATTATGACAAATTGCCTTAAATCCTGACACATTGCTCACCGCTTTTATAGTGATGAATGAAGACTATTATTCCCCGTTCTTCCCTTTCGTTTACTTCCACGTTTCACTTTGTTTTACTTTACTTTCAACTCCTGTGTAACAGGCACAAGGTTTTAACAGGTCTCCTTCGATTGCTGTGGAAGAGGCATGAGTGGCTGAATGCCGTCATTCTCTTCCTGGTTGACACACTCGATAATTTGCATGTCCGCCTGGTGTTATTATATTATTCACCAAATTGCAGGAATGTCCTCAACAACCAACTCGAGCACGTTGGCTAAGTGACGAGCACTGCTGCCTTACAGTATTAGGGTCCAAGGTGCGATTCCACTCTCAGGATTGTTTGGGTGGAGTTTGCAGATACTACATGTGTTCCGTCCGAAAGTCCAAAGATGTGTAGGTCAGCTGAATTGGCCGTACTAAATTGCCTGTAGTGTTAGGTGCATTGGTAAATTTGTTGTGCGGCCGGGCCCATTTCCACACTGTCGTTTACCAAACGTCTGCTTTTCTCCTGTTGATTTGCATGAGTTTCACGGACTCATGGAATTTTCTTGTGACTTTGTAACATTTTGAGGGGCTGAAGGGTCACCTCCTGTCAATCTATTACATCTGGCGATACTGACCGTTCATCTCCTGCACGACTGAAATGAAATTGTTGAAGTGATTGGTTGCCATACAACAGACACGTAGCTGATTTACCTTCGCCTTTCCCATAATAATTCTCAGGTAGGTTTTTTGGCGTCTCTAATTCCCGTGCAACAGTCTTAGTGCGCTGAATGGCCCCCTGTTGTCTCAGTGTACCAATCTCCAGTCACTGTTTGGCCTCTTCCAGTTCCTGTGTGACAGACCTGAGAAGGCAGATACTCTTGCCATGTTACAGGATACTGGTGCTTCATTGTCTCCTATGGTCCGCTGTTATTGGCTTGAGGGGCTTATTGGCCTTCTACCGTAACTGTAACTCGGACTCCAGGGGCTGAACAGCCTCGTCCTGTTCTGCTGTAATAGCGTAATTGCCTGAATGTACTTCCACTGTTCCCTATAATTCCCGTGTAATTACCATCTGTTGCGAAATCCTTCCGGTGTTTGATGGGGAAAACTACGACCATGTTTTATTCTTGTAATGTTCCGAAAAGGTGAACGTCATCATTGCAGGAATTAGTTGAGTGAACCCTCTCTGAGCTGCTTCCAATGTTACAATATCCTTTCATCTGTGAGGGAGACTGACCTGTGCACACTACTTGAGGTGTCATTTTTCCAAGTTCCCATAGAGCAGCGGCAACACTTTGCCAGCCTGCTGTAGGGTTCCCACCTAGGTTCAAACAGTCCTAACTGTATGTAGGAATGCACAGTATTGTTAAAAATGTTCATTGTGCTTCTCTTCACAAGCATCATATGGGGACTTCTAGTAAAAATGACACAATGATGCTTGATAAGAACGAATAAGGTGTGATAAGATGAGCTCAACATCGGGATCGACCTCGCCAAATATCTCGCCTAAATCTCCAATTAAACTACCCAAAATACACATTGCTCAGATTCCACAGAATCTACTCGGGTTTTGCTGACAAACAACAAAATGAAGTAAACATTGTTCGAAGTTACATCTCAAAGTGAAAAATGAAATGCAAATTTTGAGTAAGTCATAAATCAGGAAATTAGGTATACACGTTTGTGGGTACTGCACGAATAATGGAGAGCTTAAAATTGTAGCTAAACTGTGCTGATCCAAGCGAATGTTCATGATGGGAGAAATGGAACTCGTGAGCGTGTGTGCGATGTTTTGAATTAACATTATGTTGACACTGCGTTAGAGAACAAGCCATGTTGGAATTGTTCAGAGGGTGTAATTGAAAAACTTGGGTTGGAATACATTTTGGGAATAGCAATCATTACATATTGATTTTTAATAGACGCCTGAATGTAAAACATTTGTTTTTATTTGAAGTTACGTTTATTACCTCGAGTTATGCAAGCGATGAAGTTGTGTGAGGCAAATTGACTTCTGTAAATGGCAATAGTATATGGAAAGGATGCACAGACAATTAATGACAATGAAACAATAGCTTTTTAAAATAAACAGTGTAATATGAACAAGACACATAGACCCACATCAGTGCAAACAACAAAATGGTAAGATGCCTCAACGATATTTAAAAATACAAGTTAAAGATTGCATTAGGTCAAAGGAAGCGGCTCACAGACTTACCATGTATTGTAGAAATCCTGGATTTGGACACATTTCGGACCGAGCAAAGGACGACCAATGATCTGATTGGGACCATAAAGGGAAGAAGAATTCAAACCAGCATCAAACACTTGGTCGAGCAAAGGCTTCAATCGATACTTGAAAGGAAAGGGAATGTAAGGGACAAATATGGAATGGTGAATATCCGGACTGCATCATTATTTTCGCAGAGGATTGCGAAATTACAGAGAAACTAAACAGTCACTTTCATGTCTTTCTTCACAGAGGCAAGATTATCTAATGTGGAAATTCTATTCACTCGTGATTCAAAAATGTCAGAGGCGATGGCAGTGAAAATTTACACTGAGACCACTGACTATCATTAGGAGCATGGACAAATACAAGCAGTCAAAGTTCACAAGAATACCAAAGTATTCTGCACATACTTCAAGTGGAACATAACAACCGGGGAACAATGAGCGCCCAAGAGAAACCAAGGGGACAATCCGAATATGAAGCTGGAGAACTTGATAGTTTGTTACATGACCGCTTCAAATTTATTTAAATTGGACAAAGGAGGACGGAGGTACAGACGTGCACAAGTTGTACTATGAAGCTCTTGAGCAGACTGAATTAAGATGGAACAGGCATTGATGGGTTTGGGTAGTATGATACTGGACAAATCACCAGAACCGGTCACGTATCACAGTGTTGGAGATGAAATGAATCAATTCAGTGAGTGACTCGCTCACAGCTGCCTAATTCAGATAAGAAATCGTGCCACACAAAATTTAATTTATTGACTGTATACTTGTGAGCTCACATGGTGAGACAAATCGACCTAAGGTAACATGTCACTCCGACGAGATACAGAATACTGCGTGATTATATATGTTACAATCAATATTAATTAGCAAACTGCTGATTGAACTGTAATTAGTAAGTGGGCAATCGGTTCAGTCACTAGCCCTAGTCACGTAGCTGTCTGGACAATGCTGGTTGGTAGTTGATCGCAAATGTTAGTATAACAATAGATTACTCTAAAAGAAGAACATTCCCACGCTGGGAAAGTATTCACTGTCAGGTGCCAGAACAGCAGAAAGATCAGCCACCTCACTGAGCTTAGGAAGGCACAAGTAGACACTAATTTTAAAATTAAAATGGACTCCAAGCTTTAATATATGTTCAAATGGCGGCTTGGGATCGAACAAATAGCCCAGGGTTCACGTTTTAACCAATCAGAGGGTCAGTTTAGAAGAGTTGGCATAATGATGGACATAACCAGACCCAAGTGTTTGTCAGACGGTGGCCCTTCATGATCGCATGCAGAGAAATCCAAACTAATAGAATTAGAGAATTCATAAACTGGCGGGGGAATTTGAAACAGAAAAAAAATACAAACAGGGAAAAAATAGTTTAAATTGGTAGCAGTAGTGACACAAAGCTGGCACAGCATCGTTCAAAGAAAACAATGGGAAGCAAGAGCAGAACAAAAATAGCAATGAGAACCATGTTTCCTGAAAAAGTGTCAGCGCACAAAAGCCAAGTAGACTACCTACTCAAGTCCAAAGCTCACATTGTGAACAAGTGTCAAGGGGAGAAGAATCCGACTTGCGAATATTTGTGGCTCTGTTTGTAATGTTATGACGAGATGCATGGATATCAGTGCAACATTTGGAGCTGATAAGGGCACAATTGCCCCATTTCACTGGCAAAACATAGTT
This sequence comes from Chiloscyllium punctatum, assembly GCF_047496795.1. Classification (NCBI taxonomy): domain Eukaryota; kingdom Metazoa; phylum Chordata; class Chondrichthyes; order Orectolobiformes; family Hemiscylliidae; genus Chiloscyllium; species Chiloscyllium punctatum. The sequence goes on from NC_092781.1 coordinate 44,285,867, forward strand.
GAGAGCGATATGATTCTGAAGGGCCATAGCGCAGATAGCCATGACCTCTGCATTCAGTATGGCAAAAGTCAATGTAGTGGCATTTGTAAACTCTTCCAGAGTGGTGGCAATCTTTCGAACTTCAACCTCAAGTTGAAGAGTGGGATAAAGAGGGGAAAGAATAGTTAAAATGTCATGACCAGCAGGAAGAATTCTCTTCCTACGAGTCATCGGAGTAACAAAAGATGAATTGTGGGAGTGGTAAAGAAAAGGGATTGCATACCCTCGATAACAGCTGCCAGTCCTGAAGGCATGCAGACAGTGCTAAGCCGTCTGGCCATAAATGAAAACTAATGCCATTGAAAGCGAATAACTGATCAATTTGGACACCAAGCCCAAATTGGTGAAGAGGAATTAATGGCAGTCCTGTCGAAAACGATGAGAATAAATATGCTGCTAACCATAGTGGAACAGAAGTCAGACGCTGAAAGGAGGATGGAGTCAAGGTATTTATTGAACCCATCCCGCCAACCCAAACGAGATTGACTTTCAATGCAAATACTTGGTAGTGTTGTGATCGTTGTCATGATATTAGAGAGAAACAGAGCCGGGGATGTATGTCATAGATTATAGCGTGGCAAGAATCACCCTCCAAAAGTGTCCATCCTATAATCCACTAATCACTATTGTAATGTCCCCATAAGTGGAAGGGGCGCCAATCATTTATACGAAGGTGGCATGGATTTGAAAAGTCGTGACAGCAGCAGAACAACGTTGATGAAAACCCTTCAGCAGTGTCAGATTCATTAAAAAGGTCCTGCCGTTCAAGAATCGTACCTTTAGGATGGAAAAGAGTGTGGGCACAACCCCAAGAGACAGAGTGACTGATCGTCTGTGCACAGAGATATGTCATACAAAGGAAGTATTAAAATGCAATTCTTTCTGGTAGATATCTGCGGTCGTTGCTTTGCAGGTAGAGCAGCAGGAATCAAGAGATTTTCTTCAAGGTGTGGTGCTCTGATGCACTGTGTCCCGTCCTCCATGCGGCCTCCCCTTGAACTTGACTGCTGAACGGGTCACCAGCCGAACGAGGAAAGAGTCTTTCCACCTCAGCTCCAATTTGCCCTGTTTCTATTTCTTTCACTTAGCGTTCCGTGAACGAAAACTTTGAACAGCTTTGACTAACTCATGCAAGTACTTCCACTTGTCCAACACAACAGTGGGAGCTGTATCAGTCTTTAGGATAGTTTTAGTCCATCCACAATATTTTTATTTTTAGATTAGATTCCTTAAAGCGTGGAAACATGCCCTTCGGCCTAACCAGTCCACACTGACTCTCCGAAGAGTAACACACCCAGACCCATTTCCCTCCGACTAATGCACCAAACACTATGGGCAATTTAGCATGGCCAATTCACCTACCTCCACATCTAAGGACTGTGGGAGGAAACCGGATCACCCGGAGGAAACCCACGCAGAAACAAGGAGAATGTGTAAACTCCACACAGACAGTCATATTGTTAGGCAATGTTCGTAACAATGTGCATGAGGTGATTCTATCAAAGCAAGTTGTGGACAAGTCAAAAGACCCCCCTCCTCGGGGAAGGAAATTGTTAAAAACCACGGGGCATCCCTCTTACAACATGTGTTTCGTTTGTTCACAAATTAAACACGCTTCAGCTCATTTCCAAGATGCTTTCTAAATCTCTCGGTGCCACCAAGTTTGCAATACAGTATTTACCATTCCCTCTTTGCACACGTGTTCACAAAGTTCACATAACCAAGTAAAAAAGGCAGCAGCAAAGATGGAACGTTAACTTGTCTAGCAGGGGTCACCAACATTTTGGTTTGAGTATCGAGGGAGTACCATAATTGGGGCCATAGTTTGTGATCTTCAGCAGGGGGCTCCCCCGGGATCATTGTATCTTATCTTGGTCTGGCATATCGATACACATGCTGCCTCTTTCAAGGTTTTCCTGGAGACCAATTTGGACCAGATGATTGGGGTGTAAGGCTGCCTGCTTGACAGCAGCACCTACCTGCTCATTCCTTTGGAGACTATGTCAGTTACCGCAGCGTGAGACGAACATTTCGACAACTGCTAGATTGATGAGATAAAACAGGATTACTATTACACTGCACAGTGGGGGTTAAACGTCCTCTGTTCCCACAAGGCTGCATAATTGTGGGTCACACCAAAAACACAATGGAGATTCAGTGTGCATCAGCAGATTTTCCTTTTGCTCGAATGCAAGCATTCGATGCCTATGTTAGCTCCAACGTAACATTAAAGACATATCAATCTCCAGTGGCCATATTTCCACAGTTAAAACAAGGGCCGAGATTGAAAGGTGTAGTACTGGGGCTTGCCTGTCCCCATTTCTAGTGTACCCTCGGGAATGGGTTGCTCAGAAGTGTCGCTGAGTGGGCAAATAAGGTGGGTGCCGCACCCAGTGGGTATCCATGCTCCCATTCAACCCTGTCAGGGCTGGAATACGGCATTTAGGATCACGAGGGCACTGGACATAATCTGTTCTACCTGTAACTTGCATCGTGATCCAGCCTAGATCTGACAACACCAGTAGAAAACCAGTCAACTCATATGTGACTGGATATTATGGACTAGGTCATATAATTTGGCTGGATCATTTCGGTGAGACCAGGAGGAAAAATATCACAAAAGCATAATGTTAAAAAAGGCGAATCAACTTTCCGATTTTTTTTCAATTGTGGACTGCAGACCACTTCTTTCGGACAGATGCCCACTTATTTAAGTCGCATAACATGAACAGTTCGTATTCAGGCTACTCCTGGAATTTTGCTGCGATTATATTTGTATCATCCTTTGAACATATTGACCAATCTGGCCGGTTTGATCTTACCGTAAGCAGCATGCTTCATTAACATAACTCTAATTCCGGGAATGGGCCCTATTTTAGGATGGCACAGGCCACTCACGCCATGATATCACCAATGAAGACTGGATGCTTCATTTTCAAAATAATGAAAAATATTTGTAATGGTAGTGTGTGGTGGGAGCAATCAGGAGATGTTAGGAGTTCAGCCGTTATCCAGGAATAAAATCCCAATACTCATCCCTATGAGTGTCATCCCCATCCTCGCATAGAGTTGGTACGCCAGGTATCACCTCGGGATTCTGAATTTAGTATAATTCTTTATTTTACAGTGTTGTTGCTTTAACCCTGGTTATATAATACTCACCCTTCTTGGCCTTACACTGTTTCAAATGCCTTTTTCATTAATTTAATCTCGCCATTCACAGTCAGCTGTGAACATCTCCCATGTTTTGGGAGTTCCGTCCACTACGCATACGCCTATTCCCCAATCACATGCAAAGCTCCTTCAACTGGCCATTAAGGTACATTTCCATTCTTTACATAGCAATAAATTACTGCAGTTATGCTTCAAATTACCCATGGGGCAATGAGACTCTTCACTGACAACGTTTAAGAGGAATAAAACAAGCGATCATACCAAATAATTCTGAGTTTCTGGTTCAGGGCTAATACAATTGATTTTAAATAGTAAATAAAATAACCCTTATCTGTAATTCAGAGTGGAAACTGAAAAAGTGACAACAGCATTTCAAAAGTCATCAATATAAACTGCAAATTTATTTATTCAATATTGAACATGCAAAACGTGCACAGCTTCCAACTCTGAAATTCATTATAATTACCACACCAGCTCCTCAACCATCCACTCATCTGCTCAAACTCCTACTCCTACACATACTTGTCTGCAGCACCGGGAGTAATCAAGGGAGTGGCGTTTTCGGTTAAGGATCGTTTTACAACTGCACTTATGAATGATATTCCCGGAAATACAGTCAGGGAAGTTATTTGAGTTGAAGTGAGAAATAAGAAAAGAATGATCACATTACTGGGATTATATTATAGACCCCGTACTAGTAAAAGTGAAATTGAGAAGCAGATTTGTACGGAGATCTCAGTTATCAACAACCATAATGGGGTAGTTTGGAAGGGGTATGTAACTTGCCAAACTTAGATGGGGCTGGAAAAGCGCAGCAGGTCAGGCAGAATCAAATGAGAAGGAGGATCGACGTTTCGAGCATAAGCACCTCTTTAGGAATGAGGAGGTTGGACCAAGCAGGATAAGATAAAAGGTCGGGCGGTGGGACTTGGTGGAGGGGCGTTAGGATTGCAATAGGTGGAAGGAGGTTAAGGTGAGGGTGATAGGTCGGAGAGGGGGTGGGGGCGGAGTGGGTGGGAAAAAGATTGCAGGTCAAGAATGTGGTGCTGAGTCTGAGGGTTGGGACTGAAAAATGGTGGACGGAGGGAAAATGAGGAAGCTGGAGAAATCTGCATTCATCCCTTATGGTTGAAGGGTTCCTAGGTGGAAGATGACTATCTCTTTCTCCAGGCGTCGTGTTGCCATGGTGAGGCGATGGAGGAGCCCAAGGACCTGCATGTCCTTGGCGGAGTGGGAGGGGGAATTAATGTGTTCAGCCACGGGGCGGTTGGGTTGGTTGTTGCAGGGGACTAAGAGGTGTTCTCTGAAACGTTCCGCAAGTAGGCAGTCTGTCTCCCCAACGTATAGGAGGCCACATCGGGTGCAGCGGATGCATTAAGTAATGTGTGTGCAGGTGCAGGTAAATTTCTGATGGATATTGAAGGATCCCTTGGGGCCTTGGAGAGAAGTGAGGGGGTAGGTGTGAGCGCAAGTTTTGAATTTCTTGTGGTTGCAAAGGAAGGTGCTGGCTGTGGAGTTTGTGTTGGTGGGGGTGGGGTTCGATCTGACGAGGGAGTCACGGAGGGAGTGGTCTTTCCGAAACGCTGATAGGGGTGGGGAGGGAAATATATCCTTGGTGGTAGGGTCCGTTTGGAGTTGACGGAAATGCAAAAGGATGATCCGATGTATCTGGAGTTTGGTGGGGTGGTAGGTGAGGACCACTGGGGTTCTGTCCTAGTGGCGATTGGAGGGGCTGGTTCAAAGGCAGAGTAGCGGGAAGTGGAGGAGATGTGGTGGAGAGCATCGTCAAACACATCGGAGGGGAAATTGCGGTCTTTGGAGAAGGAGGCCATCTGGGTTGTTCGATACTGGGTTTGGAACTCTTGGGAGCAGATGCGGCGAAGGCGAAGGAATTGGATATATGGGATGGCGTTTTTACAGGGGGCATGGTGGGAACAGGTGTAATCCAGGTAGCTGTGGGAGTCAGTCAGTTTATAGTATACGACCATGTTGAGTCGGTCACCCGAGATAGAGATGGTGAGGTCTAGGAAGGGGAGCGAGTAGTCTGAGACCGTCCAGGTAAATTTGAGGTCGGGGTGGAAGGTGTTAGTAAAGTGGATGGACTGTTCAACCTCCTCGTGGGAGCACAAGGTAGCGCCGATACAGTCATCAATGTAGCCGAGGAAAAGGTGGGAAGTGGTGCCAGTGTAGCTGAGGAAGATGGACTGTTCCACATATCCAACGAAGAGGCAGGCATAGCTACGGCCCATGCGGGTGCCCATGGCTACTCCTTTGGTTTGGAGGAGTGGAAGGATTGGAAGGAGACGTTGTTAATAGTGAGTACCAGTCCAGCCAGTCGAAGGAGAGTGTCAGACGAAGAGTCCTGGTGGGTTTGGTGGGAGAGGTAGAATCGTAGGGCGTTGAGGCCTTCGTGATGGGGGATGGAAGTGTATAGGGACTGGATGTCCATGGTGAAGATAAGGCGTTGGGGGTCAGGGAAGCGAAAATCATGGAGGAGGTGGAGGGCGTGGGTGGTGTCCCAAACGTAGGTGGGGAGTTCTTGGACTAAGGAGGACAGGACCGTGTCAAGGTATGCAGAAATAAGTTCGGTCGGGCAGGAACAGGCTGAGACAATGGGTCGGCCGACGCAGTCAGGTTTGAGGATTTTGTGCAGGAGGTAGAAACAGGTAGTACGGGTTTATGGGATTATGAGGTTGGAGGCGGTGGATGGGAGATCCCCTGAGGTGATGATTTTATGGATGGTCTGGGAGATGATGGTTTGGCGGTGGGAGGTGGGGCAAAGATCAAGGGGGCAGTAGGAGGAGGTGTCCGCGAGCTGGCATTTAGCTAAACACCTCCTCCTCGTACTGCCCCCTTGAGCGTGAACCCATCTCCTACCACCAAACCATCATTTCCCAGACCATCAATTACCTCATCACCTCAGGGGATCTCCCATCCACCGCCTCCAACCTCATAATCCCCCAACCCGTAATTCCTGTTTCTACCTCCTGCCCAAAATCCACAAACCTGACTGCCCCGGCCGACCCATTGTCTCAGCCTGCTCCTGCCTCAGCGAACTCATTTCTGCATACCTTGACACGGTCCTGTCCCCTTTAGTCCAAGAAATACCCACCTATGTTCGGGACACCACCCACGACATCCACCTCCTCCATGATTTTCGCTTCCCTGGTCCCCAATTCCTTATCTTCACCATGGACATCCAGTCCCTGTACATCTCCATCCCCCATCACTAAGGTCTCCAAGCCCTCCGTTTCTTCCTTTCCCCCGAACCAACCAGTACCCTTCCGCTGACACTCTCCTTCGACTGAGTGAACTGGTCCTCACTCTTAACAACTTCTCCTTCCAATCCTCCCACTTCCTCCAAACCAAAGGAGTAGCCATGGGCCCCAGCTATGCCCGCCTCTTCGTTGGATATGTGGAACAGTCCATCATCCGCAGCTACACTGGCACCACTCCCCACCTTTTCCTCCGCTACATTGATGACTGTATCGGCGCTACCGCGTGCTTCCACGAGGAGGTTAAACAGTTCATCCACTTTACTAACACCTTCCACCCCGACCTCAAAATTACCTGGACCGTCTCAGACTCCTCCCTCGCCTTCCTCGACCTCTCCATCTCTATCTGGGACGACCAACTCAACACGGATGGAGACTATAAACTGACCTATTCCCACAGCTACCTGGATTACACCTCTTCCCACCCTGCCCCCTGTAAAAACGCCATCCCATATTCCCAATTCCTTCGCCTTCACCGCATCTGCTCCCAGTAGGTCCATTTCCAATACTGAACAACCCAAATGGCCTCCTTCTCCAATGACCGCAATTTGCCCTCAGACGTGGTTGACAATGCTCTCCACCGCATCTTCTCCACTTCCCGCTACTCCGCCCTTGAACCCCGCCCCTCCAATCGCCACCAGGACAGAATTCCACTCGTTCTCACTTCCCACCCCACCAACCTCCAGATACATCAGATCATCCTTCGTCATTCCCGCCACCTCTAAACGGACCCCACCACCAAGGATATATTTCCCTCCCCACCCCTATCAGCGTTCCAGAAAGACCACTCCCTCCGCGACTCCCTTTGTCAGGTCCACACCCCTCACCAACCCAACCTCCAATCCTTGCAACTTCCCCTGCAACCGTACAAAATGCAAAACTTGCGCCCATACCTCACCCCTCACTTCCCGCCAAGGCCCCAAGGGATCCTTCAATATCCATCAGAAATTCACCTGCACCTGCACACACATCATTTACTGCATCTGCTGCAAGCGAAGTGTCCTCCTATACCTTGGGGAGATAGGCCGACTACTTGTGGAACATTTCAGAGAACAGCTCCGGGACCCTCGCACCAAACAATCCAACCTCCCCGTGGCTGAAAACTTTAATTCCCCCCCTCACTCCGCCAAGGACTTGCAGGTCCTTGGGCTCGTCCATCGCCAGACCATGGCAACACGACGCCTGGAGGAAGAGAGACTCATCTTCCGCCCAGGAACCCTCCAACCACAAGGGATGAATACAGATTTCTCTAGCTTCGTCATCTCCCCTCACCCCACCTTTTCTCAGTCCCAACCCTCAGACTCAGCACCGCCTTCTTGACCGGCAATCTTCTACCCGACCTCTCCGCCCCCACCCTCTCTCCGGCCTAGCACCCTCACCTTAAGCTCCTTGCACCGATCGCATTCACAAAGCCCCTCCCCGAAGTCCCTCCTCCCTATCATTTATCATATCCTGCATGTCACACCCTCCTCATTTCTGAAGAAGGGCTTATGCCCGAAACATTGAATCTCTTTCTCGTTTGATGCTGCCTGACCTGCTGCGCTTTTCCAACATCATTTTTTTCAGCTCTGATTCCCACCATCTGCAGTCCTCACTTTCTCATAAATGGGGCTGCCATCTTTTTTAGGGTTTATTTAGAGAAGAAATTGGTAAGTGTGTACAAGAACATTTTCTGATTCAATATGTGGATGCTCCTATTGGAGAAAGTGCAAAACTTGAACAAATCTTGGGAAATAAGGCAGGGGAAGTGACTGAGGTTTCAGTTGTTAGTGGCACTTTGGGGACATCGACCAGAATTATGTTAGTTTTTAAATCGTGATGGAACAGGACAGACCAGATGTAAAAGCTGAAGTTCTAAATTGGAGGAACGCTAATTTTCGACCGTATTAGGGAAGTACATTCGAAAGCTGATTGGGGGCAGATGTTCCTTTGTATTTGGACGGCTGGAAAATAGGAAGTCTTCAGAAATGAGGCAATGAGAGTCCAGAGACAGTGTACTCCGATTAGGGTGAAATTAAAGCTTGATAGGTGGAGGAAATGAAGGATGATGGAAGAAATCGTGTGTTTGGTTAAGAAAAAGAAGGAAGCATATACCAGGTAAAGACAAGATTCATCGAATGAAACCTTAGAAGACTGTAAAGAAAGTGTAGTATGCCTAAGAGGGAAATCGGGAGGGCAAAGTGGGTACATGAGATAGATTTGGCAAATAGAGATAAGGAGAATTCAAAGGGTTTTGTAAATACATTAAGGACAAAAGTGTAATTAAGGAGAGATTAAGGTCCCTCAATGATCAGCAAGGCGACCTTTCTGTGGAAATGCAGGAGATGGTGGGGACCTAGACGAATATTTTGCATCAGTGTTTACTGTGAAAAAGACATGGAAGGAGTTCATTGCACGGAAAAAAACGTGATGTCTTGAAAACAGTCCAAATGACATAGGAGGGAGTATTGGATGACGTGAAATGCATTAAAGTTGATAAAAGCTCAGGACTCGATCAGGTGTACCTAGAAATCTGTGAGAAGTTAAGAAAATGATTGCTGGACCCCTTGCTGAGAAATTTGTATCATCGATATTCACAGTTGAGGGATCTGAAGACTGAAGTTTGGTTAACATGATGCCGCTGGTAAAGAAGGATGGTAAGATTAAGCCCTGGAACTATAGACCGGTAAGACTGACGTTGGTGGGCAAGTTCTTGGAGGGAGTCCTGAGGGACAGGGTGTACACGCATTTGGAAAGTCAAGAACTGATTAGGGAAATTCAACATGGCGTTGTGAGTGGGACATCATGCCTCACAATCTTGACAGAGTTTTTTTTTGAAGAAAAAAGAAAGATGATTGATGAGGGCAGAGTGGTGGCTGTAGTCTATCTTGATTTCAGTAAGGAGTTCGAAAAGGTTCCCCATGGGAGACTGTTCAGCAAGGTTAAATCACATGGAATACAGCAAGAACGAGCCTTTTGGATACAGAGCTGGTTCAAAGTAGAAGACAGAGGGCGGTGTTGCTTTTCAAACTGGAGGCGTGTGACCAGTGGAGTGCCACAAGGATTGGTGCTGGGTCCACTTCTTTTCGTCATCTGTTTAAATGATTTGGATTTGAGCAGAAGAGGTCTAATTCGTAAGTTTGCCGATGACACCAAAATTGGAGGTGTCGTGACAGTGAAGAAGGTTACCTCACATTACAACAGGACGTTTATCAGATGGGCAAATGAGCTGAGAACTGGCTGATGGAATTTAATTGAAATAAATGTGTGGTGTTGAATTTTGGGAAATCAAACGTTAGCAGGACTTATCCACTAAATGGTATGTTCCCGGGGAGTATTACTGAACAAAGAGATCTTGGAGTGTAGGTTCATAGCTCCGTGCAAGTCGAGTCGGAGATAGATTGGGTAGTGAAGAAAGCGTTCGTTATGTTTTCCTTTATTGGTCAGAGTACTGAGTAGAATAGTTGAGAGGTCACATTGCGGTGCTACAAGGCATTGTTCGTCCACTTTTGGAATATTACATGCAAATTTGGTCTCCTGCCTCGCGGAAGGATGTTGTGAAACCTGAATTAGTTCAGAAAATATTATTAAGAATGTTGCCAGGGATTGAGGATTTGAGCTACAGGGAGAGGTTGAAGAGGGTCGGGCTGTCTTCCCTGGAGCGTCGCCGCTGAGGGGTGACCCTGTAGAGGTTTATAAAATCATGAGGGGCTTGGATAGGACTAATAAGGCAAAGTTTTTATTATCTGTCTGGTTGGGAGTGTCCAGAACTAGAGGAAATAGCTTGAGGGTGAGAGGAGAATGATATAAAAGAGAAATAGGATGCAGAGGGTTGTATGTGTGTGGAATGAGCTGCCAGATGAAATGGTTGAGTCTAGTACGACTGCGACATTTAAAAGTTATTTAAAAATGTATATGAAGAGGAAGGGTTTGGAGGGAAATGGTTCGGGTGCTGGCAGGTGGGAGTAGATTGGGTTGGGAGATCTGGAAGATCCTGAATCTGGAGGATTCCTGAATCAATGTGTAGAAAGCCGACTCGAGGGAAAGTCATATTGGATTTAGTTCTTCACAACGAACAAGATCAAGTGTTAGACCTCTCGGTGGGAGAGCATTTCGGTGTTAGTGATCACAATTCCTGGACCTTTACTATTGTTACAGAGAGGGATAGAAACAGGGAGTAGGGGAAAGTAATTAATTGGGGAGAGGGAACTTAAATTCTATTCGGCAGGCATTGTGAAGCATAAATTGTGAACAGATATTCTCAGTAAAGTGCATGGCAGAAATGTGAAAGTTACTGAGGAAGCACTTGATGATATTATTGGACAGGTTTGTCGCACTCAGGCAAGGAGGGGTGGTCGGGTGAAGGAACGTTGGCATCAAGAGATGCAAACAGCTCGGAGAAATAGAGGATTGTAGATGCTGGACATTAGAATCAAGAAGGTAGTGCTGGAGAAGCACAGCAAGTCAGGCAGCATCCGATGTGCAAGAGAATAAATATTTCAACCATAAGCTCTTCATCAGAAATTAGACTTGTGAGCCTGCTGGCTGAGAGATAAATGGGAATTAGGAGGCTGGGGGAACGTAGCTGAGGTTGCAGTGGGGCGTTGAAGATGGAAGTGAAGTGATAGTTCGGAGAATAGGGTGGTGCAGATGGATGGGAAGGACGATGCACAGGTCAAGATGGAGGCTTAGAACTGACATAAGATGGAGATCTCGAAGTTGGTCTCCTATCTTCTCAACGGAGAAGGGACCACATTGGGTGCTTCATATACAGTAGATGACATTTGTGGTGGTGCACAGAAAGTTCTGTCGGACGTGAAAGGATCATTTCGAGCCTGGATTGGGGTGAGGGGTAGGTGTGGATACAGGTTTTGCAATTACTACGGTGGCGTGTGAAAGCGTCGGGATGGGGTGAGACTATGAAACCATAAGACAGGGGAGTCGAAGCAAGGCCATTCGGCCCATCAAGTTCACACCATCATTAGTCTTCGCTGATGCGCGTTTCAATTTCATTCACCCACAGTCTCCCCGTCGCTCTGAATTCCTTGCGAGGTCAAGAATTAATTAATTCCATAGGTCCACCACGTTTGCTGAAGAAATGTGTCCTCATTTCCATTCTAAATTCATCCCCTCTAATTTTGAGGCTGTGCAAACTTTTCCCAGTCACGCCGCCCAATGGTAACAATTTTCCAGCGTCCACCATTTCAAAGCCATGCATTATTTTGTACATTTCTACGAGATCTCCCCTCAATTTTCGAAATTCTCATGTCTACAGTCACAGGATCCTCAGCCGTTCTTCATAAAAAGGCATACTATTTCAGGGATCATCGATGTAACTCTTTTGCTGGACACAGTCCAGTGCCAATATGTCCTTCTTGAGCTGTGCAGTCCAAAATTGGACACAGTATTCTAAATGCGGCCATACAGAAGCTTTATAAATTCTCAGAAGCACATCGCTGCTTTTACATTCCAACCGTCCTGAGATAAATGACAGCATTACATTTGCTTTGTTAATCACAGATTCAACTTGCAAACTAACTTGTCGAGAATCCTGCTCCAGCATTCCCAGATCCCTTTGTACTTTGGCTTTATGGATTTTCTGAAAGCTAAGAAAATCGCCTGAGCCTGTATTCTTTTTTTTTAAACAGTGCAAGACCAAACGTTTGCTCACGTTGAAATTCATTAGCCATTTTCTGCAACACTCTCCTGAACTGTCTAAATCTTTCTACAGCCTCTCCACCTGGTCGGTCCGAGCTGCCTGTCCGCCTAACTTCGTAACATCGGCAAACTTCACCAGAATGCCCGCAACCCCTTCATCCAGATCATTAATATCTGAAGTGAACCGCTTCGGAACCAAGACTCAACCCTCTGGGAAACCACGCATCAACAGTTGCCTTTGTTAAAAATAAGATTTTAGCCCAACTCTCTGCCTTTTGACAGACAACCAATCTCCAAATCTTGCCAGTAGTTTTCCTCGAACAACATGGGACCTCACCTTACTCAGCAACCTCCCGTGAGGCACCTTATCAAAGGCGTTTTGGAAGTCCAGACAGATAATATCCACTGGGTTTCCCGGTCTAACCTACTTGTTACCTCTTCAAAGAATTCAAAAAGGTTTGTCAGGCACGACGTCTCCTTACCAAACCTATGCCGACTATTTCTAATCCGACCCTGCACTTACATTAATTCAGAAATCTCATTCTTAATGAGGGATGCTAAAGCTTTACTCACAACCGAGGTTCGGCAAATCGACATATAATTTTCCATCTTTTGCCTTGATCCTTTCTTGAAGAAGCCTGGTTGCAATAGCGGTTTTCAATCATGTGGGACTTTCGATTGACTCCAGTGATTTGTGAAAGATCACAGTCACCGCCTCCTTTATTTCCTCAGACACCTCTGTCAGAACTCTAGGATCTCGCCTATCACGGCCAGGAGATTTATTGATGTTTAGACCTTTTAGCTTTTCGAGCACTTTATTCTTTGTAATGGCTACCATTTTGAACTCTGCTCCCTGACTCTCCCTAGTTGTTGAGATATTACTCATATCTTCCACTGTGAAGAATGACGCAGAATACTTATTACGTTCTTCAGTTATTTCCTTATCTGTCAGCACAACATTCCAGCATCCGTTTGGATGGGCCTAATTTCTACTTTTGCCTCTTGTTTGTTTCTCACGTATTGAAAGAAAAATGCACTATCATATCTCATATTTCTAGCTAGTTTACCTTCATATTTGATCCTCCCCTTCATTATTTCCCTCTTAGCCAGTCTCTTAGCCACGTGTTTACTTCCCTAATTTTCTTATCACTATGTCAATTAACACGTGGCTCGGGCAGTAATCCAGAGGTTATGACCATTGATGATCTGTTCTTCCATTACCTTGCTCGTGCTTGATAATCCCCAAATAGGTCCACCTTCCTAGTCTTAACTATGTTGTTAGTGTCAACTTGGACCTCAACAACTGGATCCTACTCGTCTTGCTGCAAAATCCTTTCAAAACGGTCGGAGTTGTCCCAAACTCTGGCAGCATGCAGGCAACACACCATGCAGGATACCTGGTCTGGCTCGCAAAGGATATGAACTGTCCCCCAATTACAGAATCCCCAATCACAGCTACTTGTCTTTTTCCTCCTCTCTCTCATATGGACCTCTGCAACATGGTGCTCTGGTCAGCTGGCTCATCCTGCTCACAGCCATTTTCTCCATCAATACAGGTAATAAAAGTGTCATAACTATTCGACATGGCCAAGGGCCGATCCTCTTCCACTCCTGACCTCTGAATCCTGCCTGCCTCACCGACAGTCTCACTCTGCTGTCCCTGACTATTAACTGAGTTTGAATTGCTTAAACCACCGATTGTGACTGCCTCCTGAAACAATGCGCCCAGGTAACTCTCCTGCTCCTGAATGTGTCGCAGTGATTGAAGTTCAGATTCCTGATCATCCATTCTGATTCAGAGTTCTTCCAGCAACCAACACTTACCACAGATATGATCACTGCCGTTCACAATGGGATCAGCCAACTCCCACATCATACAGCTACAGCACATCACCTAGCCAGCTTAATGAGTTAAATAATTTCCAGTACTTCTCGATATTCTTAATCAACTAACCAACTAAGAGTAAAATTTCAATCTATTGCGCGATACACAAGAAATATATACCCAGCAGTCCTCTTCTGCTCCTTGGAAAAGAGAGAGCATTCCTTATTCTCACCTCGCGAAAAATGGAGTCCCTGATGGCTGAGGTAAGGTTTTTAAATATTTCACTAAGCTTCCCAGCAGTCGTCTGCTGCTCACTCTCATCGCTCGACAAATGGAGACCCCGACTCTTGAGGTAGGTTTTTTAAACGGTTTTACTCACCTTCCCAGCCGTCCTCTACTCCTCACTCTCACCTCTCGAAAAATGCAGGCCCCGAGGTTTGTTGTGTGTCGTGGATCTGAAAACGGTCATCAGACATGTGGACATTTCGTCAAGAGGAATAAGGAATCTTTCTTAAGATTGCAGACGCAATGATCAGACAGGGCTCTAGAATTCTATAAGGTGGCCGCGAAGGTACTGATGAATGGACTTCCGAGAGTTAGAAGAACGCACGAAAACATGAGAATATTAAAAAAAACCCCAAGGTATTCTGCACTTACTTGAGGAGCAAGAGAATGGACAGAGTGATAGTAGGGCCGATCATGGATAGTGGAGTGAACTTGTGCCTGTAGTTGGAGGTCATACTGGAAGTGCTTATTGACGACGCTGCTTCATTATTCACTACTGAGGAGAACTTGTCTTTTGTGAGGACAGCGTGAAACGGGCTGATTTGCTCGAAAAGTTTTCTATTAAAAAAACGGATGTGCCGGAGCTTTTTAAGCATATGAGGACAGATAAATTCCCTGGATGAGATGGGATGTACTCATGGATAATACAGGATCAGAGAAAAGAAATTGCTGCCCATTTGGCGATGACCTTTGAATCCTCACTGTGCAATGAGTAGTGTCAGATTATTGGAGGGTCGCAAATGTTATTGACTGGTTCAAAGGAAGGGAATATCGACGGCTCTCATAATTACAACTATCAGTCTTGCATCGGTGTTGGGGAAATTCTGGACGATGATTCTGAGAGAAATGAATTATTATAATTTGGAAAAGCATAGTGTAATTAAAAATAGTCAGCATGGCTTTCTGAGTGACAGGTCATGCTTCACAGGTGAATTCTTTGAGAGTTTGACAAAGCACAATAATGATGTACAGGCAGTGGATTTGTTGTATGTAGATTTTGTGAGGCGTTTGATTATGTTCCCAGTGGTAAGCTCATTCAGAAAGTAAGGAGGCATGGAATGCATGGAAATTTGGCTATCTGGATACAGATTTGGCTGACCCACTGAAGAAAGAAAGTGCTAGTAAATGGAATGTATTCAGCCTAGAACTGGAGCTCGGTAACCAGTGGTTTTCTGCAGGGTTCTGGTGGCCTTCATGAGCAGGTGGACCGATTATAAGATACACAAGGTTATGCCGCAGATCTATGTAGTCCCTGTTAGATTACACTGAGAATATTGTGTTCAGTTGTGGTCGCCTCACTTGAAGAAAGATGTCGAGTGGTTCACGGAATATTCAGTCGACACTTATCATATTCTGCCTGGACTCGAGGGCATGCCTTATGCGGAATTTTTGAAGGAGATTTTTCTTTTCTTATTGGAGTGACTGAGGGGAACAGTTGACTTGACAGATGTGTACAAGATGATAAGAGGCATAGATCGAGTAAATACTCAGAGACGTTTTCCAGGTCAGAAATAGCCATCACAAGGGGCATAATTTTAAAGTAATTGGAGGGTAGTATAATGGAAATATGACAAGGAGGCTCTGTACACAGAGAGTGGTGGGTGTGTGAAATGCATTGTCAACAGTAGTAGAAGTGTCAGACACATTAGTGACATTTAAGCGACTCGAGGGCAGGCACATATTTGGCAGTGGAATGCAGTGCTTGTAGATTAGTTTGATCTTCGGGTACGTTAAAATTTCGGCGCAACCATCGAGGGCAGAAGGGACTGTCGTCTGCCGTACTGCTGTATGTTCGATACCTCCACAACGTCTTCCACTCCGACGATCCTTCTTATCTCTGTAAACGCCACCCGTCATTAAGCCCTCGTGGTTGATTTAACCCACTGCAGATTTTACTATCCTACCTTTCTCTGTACCCTCCTCTAATCCTCTTATCCTCCTTCTCTCTTTCACCTCCTCCAGCATCTATATCCCTCCATCTAACTGCAGCTCTTTCCAGTCCATGTATCCCTTCATATTTCTGCATTCTGCTGCAGCATTTACACTCCTCCCTATATCTGTCATAGCCTGCACAACACATCCCATCATTATACCGGCCAGTACATCCGGCATTAACAACATTTGGTATCTGTGCAACGGTCTCAAGCCTCAATTTCCCAAACTACCTTCCTAAAGGTTGCTGCTCCAGTACCCGTCATGGTCACTTTTCACTTCTTGAACACCTTCACTTCAAATATATCTGTAACCTCCTCGAGTACCTACACCCGTCACTATCTCTATAAACTTCTCTAACACCCACACAGCTCCATTTCATTTTAATCTCCATCAGATTTCCCAACTCTCCCGATATCTACTGTGTCCTCCGGCTCCTGCATCCCTCCCTCACTCTGAAACACTCTCGATACCAACACTGCCTCCTTATGTCTTTAACATCCTCCAGTCCCTAGTCCCTTCTCTATCCCTTATACCGATTTTATCTGTATACTCCTGCCGATATGTGAAACCTTCCGCAGACCCGACACAGCTTTGAATCTGTGTAACTTCCTCTAGGCCCTCCACATTTTTGTATCTGTATAAAATCCTCCAGATACCTAAACCCGAGCTAACTCTGGAACTTCCGCCAGCCGCAACAAGTCTCCCTGCTTCTATAATCTCCTTTAGCCGATACACACCTTCCTTTCTCTGTCATATTCTCTAATCTCAACACTCCTCCTTATCTCTGTAACCTCCTCCAACCGTTGCATCTTCCACCATTCCAACCCACCGATCACCAGCATCTTCAACCCTTCCTGTCACTGTGGATTCCTTCAGCATAGTATTCATCCATAGCTCCGGAACCCATTTCAGCTATTGCATGCATCGCTATCACTATAAACTCCTCAAGCACGTCGAGTCCTCCCTATCTTTTTGTAAACTCTTTCAGCTTCTACTTCCAGCCCAGACACCCATCGCATCAGAGGCATTCTCTCTGTTAATTTACAGCTTCACCGTATCTGTAGTTTCCTCCTTCAATTATGCAAATCTATCTCTGTGACCTTCTCCAACCCTAAGCACCACCATTTTCTGTGAACTTTCCACTGCATTCATTGACAGTGCATCCACAATCCTTGGGATGGCGACACTGAAATCTCTTCTCCCGTTGAGTGAATTGTTTTCACATGATTTCAGTCCCAAATACGTTGCCCCTTTTTCCTGAGATTCTGTCCTCATGTTTTAGAGTTCCACACCCTCACAAGTAATTTCCCAGCGTTTGCCCTGTCGTGCACTAGCCATTTGGATTAATTTACATTTCAATCAAATCACTTATCAATTCCCTGAAACTCAAGAATATAGAAAACATTTATTCACAAACTCAGCAAGTGAAACCCAGGTGCCAAAGAGTGAAACATTATTTTATTATTTATTGATAGGTTTCAGACATTGCTGGCTGGGCTATCCTTTCTTGCCCATTTCACAGTTGTTCTGGACATGGTTGTGCTGCGTTGCCTACTTGATAAATTGTAGCCAGTTTGGTGCAGGCACACCAACAATCATGTTAGAGAATGAAAGCCAGGATTTCCATCAAGTGAAACCCATGAAATAGAGATATATTCCAAGTCAGGATGGCCATTGACTTTCGTTGTAATTTGCAGGGGGTGGGGTTCGCATGTGTCTGCTGCCCTTGCCATTCCATATGATCATGGCTTCGTGGTGCTGTCGCATAGATATTGGTAAATATCTGAAATAAATCTTGTAGCTGGAACACGCTGCTTCTATTGGGAGTCGATGGTGGAGGCGTTGTATGTTGTGGATGTGATGGCAAACAAGCTGGACTGCAAACACACCCTTCCTTATACATGAACAGCATAACGCTTCCAGGTATCTTCTCAGCTTTTTCTTTATTAACAAAAATTCGTATCTCCAATCAGTGAGTACCTGTAATTAAATTTAATAATTATCTGTTTAAATGAGTTTGCAATATGCTACATAATTATTGTGGAACTGCAAAGTGAAACACAAGACCACAGGAACAGGACACGGCTGTTAAGCCCCTTGTGCCTGTTCCACAATTTAAGGAGATTGTGGCTGATTTGATGCTGAACTCCAAATCTGTCACGACCTTGCCATAGCAAATGTGTTTCTATCTTAGGTATTAAGGAGTCAACAAAGAATTAAACAATACCATTTAAACAAGTAACAAGTGAGATGAAGAATGGATAATCTGAAACTTGTCAACTGGAAGTTGACTGCAAAAGTTACCGAGGGTCAATTTGAATGACGAGGTGATGTACTTCATTCAGTGCCTTTGATTCTGTTGAAAATATTTACTTATAGGAGGTTGTTCTTCAACAAATACGGTTATACTATTTTTCAAAATAAGACATAAAAGATGTAGATTGTGTTCAGGATAAGTCAGGTAGGGTACAGAGGTAAGGCAGGAGGGTGGAGGTAATGGTGCGATTTGAAGTGCATGTGATGGCACCATCGGCCTTCTCTATCCTAACAATTCTACAGATGAATGTACTCATATGGATGAATAATTCACGAAAAGAAAAATAAACAGAGTGAAGGATTTTATAGATCAATCTTGTATGTGAATGTGTGCTGTGAGGAGGGGGTAAAGATATGTGAAGACTGAACAGTCGTCCACATGGACATGATCGATGTTAAGGGCATGATGCGGAAATGAGAAGTTATCCAGATTGTTGGAGAAATAGATGTGCAGTATATTTCATACATCGTAAAATATTGGAAAGTACAGATGGAAATAAAATTTAAGTGTCCTTGTCTGTAACCTGCTGACGTCTAACAGACAAGTTATTTGTTAACAAGCTATTTGTTAATCCAGTGGGAATATAACCTTTATTGTCAGATGATTTATGCATATGAAGAGTGATGTCTCGCTTCAGTTGGATAAAGATATTGGTCAGATTGCACCTGGAGGACTGCGTGCAGGTTTGCTTCTTTATCTTGGGAAATATATTATTTCCTTAGATAGACGGCAAAGGCAGTTTTAATGGACTTCTGCCAAGGACAACTATTTCAAATAGGGCCACGACAAACCAAGCCTGTGTTCTCCGGTGTTTCAAAGAGTGATAAATTATTTCATTGAACGTGACAAAATACTGATTCGATGTCTGCTTCTGACGTATTTCTGTCTATTGGTGTAGCATTTATAAATTCCTTGAAACAGTGAACTGCATTTCCAACTGATTTTCACTGCAATGCGAGACAGGTTGTTCTTCCAGGAACAGAGGGATAAGAACAGACTGTTACCATAAGGCGTACGAGCAACAGCACTTCAGGGAGAATACACTGAATATAAATTCAATTATGTTTGTTATGATAATCCTAAACTCATATTTCCTGTAGGTTCCCTGTAACAGATGACTCGCTGAATGATTAAAATATCTCTCTCTGACGAAGATAATCATGATCCAGGCTCAATCGCTTTCAAAATCTTCTCCTTTTGTGTCCTAACGTCTGATGAATGATTTGCTGGTCTTCATTCGTCCTGTTTATTTCGACAACTCCGTGTGAAACCAAAAACTACATTGGATGTTTTACTTTTCCTTATCGCCAGAGACAAAACAAATAAAAATGTTTCAGAACATGCACTTTTTTTCCATCATCTTCAAAGTCAGTCTAATATACAATTCAGCCAGATTTGTGGATATGTTTATTTCATCAAAACTTCCAATTCATCCTCACAATCTGCATCAATATGCTCATGGATCACACTATCACTCTCTCTGAATCCCTGCTTCTCCAGTGTGAAGACGGATATGAAGTACATGTTTAACGTATTCGCTAGTTCCATGCACGGGTTGCAACCTTGGTCTCTGAAAGAACATTGACCATAGCAAAATACAGCGCAGAACATGTCATTCGGCTCTCGACGTTGCGCCGACCTGTGAAATTATCTAAGTGCATTCTCATACACTATCCCATCATCATGAGCTTGTTCAAGAATTGTTTAAATCGCCTTAATGTAGCTGAGTTAATTACATTGGCAGGCTGGGCATTCCACGCCCATGCCACTCTCTTAGTAAAGAATCTGTCATAAATCTATCGCCCCTCAATTTGCAGTTATGCCCCCTCATACAAGCTGACGTCATCATCCTGGAAAAGACATCTCCACCGCCTGCTCTATCTAATCCTCTGATCATCTTGTATATCTCCCTCAAATCACTTCTTAGCCTTTTTTCTCCGATGAGAACAGACCCAATTCTTTCAGCCTTTCCTCATATGACCTGCCCTCCAGACCAGGTAACATCTCCTCTGCACATTTTCCAACGCTTACACATCTTTCCTGTAAAGCGGCGAACAGAAATGTACACAATATTCCAAGTGTGGCTGCAATTGCTTTTTTTTTGTTGCAGCAAAGGTTTCTGGTTCCGGAACTCAATCCCTCTCCCAATAAAATATGACATACAGTATGCATTCTTAACAGCACTATCGACCTTTTTTTGGCATTTTTCAGAGATCTATGCACATGGAAATCAAGATCCCTCTGCACATCCAAACGGTCAAGAATCTTTCCATTTACCCATTATGCTGCCGTCCTCTTATTCATCCCAAAGTGAACCACCTCACGCTTATCTGCAGTGAACCCCATTTGCCACCTCTCAGCCAGACCCAGCATTTTATCCCAGTCCCTCTACAACCTGCAACCTTCTTCTACACTGTCCTCTACTCATCCGACTTCAGTGTCGCCTGAAAATGGACTTATCCATCCACTTATGCCGACGTCTAAGACATTTACAAAAATGACCAACAAGAGTCATCCCAAAACAGATTCTTGTGGAACACCACTGAAACCGGACTCCAGGCTGAATATTTTTTCATCAACCAACATTCGCTTCCTTCCTAAAGAAAGTCACTTTCTAATCCGCACTGCTAAATCACCATCAATCCTATGCCTCTGCAGTTTCTCCAAACGCCTACCATATGGAACTTTATCAAAACCGTTACTGAAGTCCATGTACACTATGTCAACTGTCCTACCATCATCGGAATGCTTGGACACCTTCTCAAACAACTCAATGATGTTTGTGAGGCATAACCTGCCGTTGACAAACCATGTTGACGATCTGCAATCAAATTGC